>NW_028263370.1:12624413-12998163 GCF_051168715.1 Poecilia mexicana | reverse complement strand
CATTTTTTTAGAATGTTTGAACATAGGTTTAATGTGAAGAGATGACATTTTTTAAACTCTTATGTTAAGTCTTTAATTGATCATAGTAAACAGGAATGATGAGTCATTTGCTAAACAATGAAAGGCATTTGAGGAAACTTTCTTAATCTCAGATGGACTTACTTTTTGTAAATGCACAAAGCATATATTTCTCTCTAACAAAGCACTTTAAATTTTTTTCAACAATGTTCTTTTTGTTTTTCCAAAATGTTACCGTTATAGTAAAAATATGTTTATGTGAAACATGAAATTGATACCATTTTAATGCAGTTAAACTTCAATGGAAAAGACATTTATTCACTTGTATAAAATAATCATTCTTCCAGAAGCACTGTTATTACTATCATATAATTAGAAAGAATACTTACACAGTGTGATCTTTGTGGTGAGGTTGCCATAGACGTAAGCTTCTTTAGAGAAAATATTTTTGTTTTCGTCTTTCTCCACCTTTATCTCAAAAGTTCCACAGTAATAAAGTCCCTCATCAGAATTCGTGACATTGATGATCATCAGGTCATAGGAGTTGGACGACTCATTCTTCACAAATTTAAAGCGAGGGAATATGATTTTTCTTTCATAAAGAGTGCTCTTCTTCCAATCTACAACAAGAATCGGCTGGTATTCATGGGAACAGTTCCGGAACCAAACTATATATTTTCCAGTTGACACTTTGCAGTCACAGTAGATGGTGATGTTGTCTCCACGCTGTACAATCGTCTCCAACATTGAATCAGAAATGGAGCAACGGCTCCAGGAAATAAGCCCTGAAAAAGAAAATACATTTAGAACAAAAAGCATGTGAATATTACTCCATGTTTAAAGCCTAAATATTTAAGATATTTAAATTGGGAACATAGTTTAGGTTTTGGAAATAAACTTGGTTATTGTTATTTATATATTGATAAATCTTAAAATTACCAGAGAGAACAATGAGAATCTTCAGCAGTTCATCCATGACTGACGCTGACCTGGATCTAAGTGACAGTTTCATAGGTTTTATCTGCAGACGTTATGACGCAGATTTTTCCATGAAAGGAGATGCAGCAGCTGATTGGCTGCTTGAATGGAACATTTTATTCTGAGGTTTTCTTGCTGAGTTAGGGGCATGATGTGAATTTGGGGGGTTTCATGTGTCGCAACTTTGTGAAAATTCACATTTAGGTTTATGATTGAACTGCTGAAGATGTTTTACATGAATTAGACCATGTACTTTATTTGATCAGCTTATTTATTTTTGATCTTTTAGGCACCACAAGGTAAAAGACATATCAAAGTGCAGTTCACCTTAAAATTTTCTCCAATCATATGTTTATGCTTTTATTGCCTTTTAGAGAGAAAATTCTATCTTGGTACAGTTTGACATAGACTATTCAGATACCCTCTTAAATTGTGGAATAAGTGGATCATGTTCTTTTTCTATTTTTATGAACCCTATTTTTATTTTTTTTTAATTAGACAGTTACTATGAATTCATGAAAATGAAACAGTTATTTGGGTAAGAAAGCAAACATAGTTTTCAGGTCTGTTGGACACAAGAAAAGGTTTATTTCAATCTGAAGAGACTCAAATGGAGAAAGAAGGGCGATTAAAATAGTTTAATGACAAAGTGAACATGAAAATAAAAAGTCCTTTGGCGTTCAGGCCCCGGCCGGGGACATCGAGCTGGACTTCGATGAGCTCGATGAACATTCCTGATGCAGCATAGGAATGTAGACCCCCCGGAGCCTGTACTGGTGGCGGCGGTCGGAGGAAGATGAGGCCTGAGAGCCAGGAGCAGAAGGTGGAGATGGGGTGGAGGTGGGTTGATCGCAGCTGGTGAGCAGAGGAGGCTATGGGTGAAGGTCCTTTTGAACTGAAGCCCAAACGATGATTGGCTGGAGCGAGGCTTGGTCCGCGCCGATAGGTCCAGGTTGCAGAGAGGCGGGCGCTGATCGATGAGGCAGGTGCGACTAGATTCTTCCAGACTGAACTTTTGTCAAGACTCCATTTTAAGATGTGTTTTCATGAACAAACTTCTCAAATGTAGTTATTTTCAACGAGTTACAACTGTATGTGTGTTTTCCTTTAAATCCAATTAGGGGGCTGCTTATCCAGGTTTCCTGTAAAATAAAAGCAGTTTAAATGACATCTATAAAGAAAACAGGGAGAAATGGCAAATATTACAGGAGAAAATAAATCACTGTATGATAAAGAAAAGTAACTGGAAACAAAAAATACAAAATAAATATGGAACATTGCAAAAAAAAAAAAAGATGCAGTAAAATGTAACAGTAAACAAAAAATATATTAAATAAATGCAGAATATGAAAAAATACCAAACAAAATATGAAATTAAAAATGAGAATTATAGAAATATTTATTTATGTTACACTGTAAAATCAAGTGAGTAAGGAAATATCTTACTTTTTATATTTTAGATACAATATTTGGCACATCAATTACTATGTCAGGTTTTTTATGGTGCTAATCAAGGACCTTTCAGATTCACTGAAACATCTGTTGAATGAAATGCCTTCCTTTACAACTGAACTCATCAAAAATATTTGACTAGTTTATATGAAGTTAGTAAGGATGGAAGCTTTTCACCATTTAATATAAACATTTCTTTATACTTTGTATGAGAAGTTTTCAGTAGCTTATATAAAAGGTAAATATTTCAGCTTCTATGAGACCATTTCACCAATTATTGTGTAATTTTATCAGCATAGTATGTGAAGGAGTTTGATTTCATATGAGTATATGGCAACTAATTCTCAATAATGTCCCTTGTGGCACCCCATATTCTTTGGCCACATCTCACACTAATGACCACTTTATTATGACCACTTTAATAAAGTGGTCAATGAAAACCACTAAACTCCGGATGATTCTTTTTTTGTTTTGTTTTTTTGTCTAGGGGGAGCTATGACTTCAAAGTAGATATATCAAATATTTAATAATGATATAGCAAAACATATACTAAATTATCACACCAACACAGATGTATGTAAAAGATGTATGTAAAACAACCAAGGCAAGATTATATTGCCATGCGGTGCCATAAATTTTGCCCTTCTGTCTTTGAGAGAAGCAAATTTCTCAATTTATCAATGGTTGAAGTCAAGGATTATTTTGACAAAATTCTTCTCCATAGAGAGCATGGGCAATGCATTGAGATGATCCATTTAATAACAACAAAGCAAATTCATATAGCACTGACATATTATTATTATTATATTCTATTACACATATTATATACAGCCATATGAAAAAGTTTGGGCACCCCTATTAATCTTATTTATGTTTATCTCTAAATATTTGGATGTTTCCAACAGCTATTTCAGTTTGATACAACAAGTAACTTATGGACACAGTAATATTTCAGTATTGAAATGAGGTTCATTGGACTAAAAAAAAAAGTGCAGTACGCATTAACACAAAATTTGACAGATGCAAAAGTATGGGCACCTCAACAGAAAAGCGACATTAATATTTAGTAGATCCTCCTTTTGCAAAAATAACAGCTTCTATTAGCTTCCTGTAGCTTTTAATGAGTTCCTGGATCCTGGATAAAGGTATTTTTGACCATTCCCCTTTACAAAACAATTCCAGTTCAGTTAAGTTTGATGGTCGCCGAGCATGGACAGCCCGCTTCAAATCATCCCACAGATGTTCAATGATATTCAGGTCTGGGGACTGGGATGGCCATTCCAGAACATTGTAATTGTTCCTCTGCATGAATGCCTGGGTAGATTTTGAGCGTTGTTTTGGATCATTGTCTTGCTGAAATATCCATCCCCGGGGTAACTTCAACTTTGTAACTGTTTCTTGAACATCATTCTCAAAAATCTGTTGATATTGAGTGGAATCCATGCGACCCTCAACTTTAACAAGATTCCCAGTGCCGCCACTGGCCACACAGCCCAAAGCATGATGGAACCTCCACCAAATTTTAAAGTGTTTTTCTTGGAATGCTGTGGGGGTTTTTTCCACCATGCATAACGCCTTTTTTTTTTATGACCAAACAACTCAATCTTTGTTTCATCAGTCCACAGGACCTTATTCCAAAATGAAGCTGGCTTGTCCAAATGTGCTTTTTGCATACCTCATGCAGCTGTGTTTGTGGCGTGCTTGCAGAAACGGCTTCTTTCGCATCACTCTCACATACAGCTTCTCCTTGTGCAAAGTGCGCTGAATTGTTGAACGATGCACAGTGACACCATCTGCAGCAAGATGATGCTGCAGGTCTTTGGAGGTGGTCTGTGGTTGTCCTTGACTGTTCTCACCATTCTTCGTCTCTGCCTCTCTGATATTTTTCATGGCCTGCCACTTCTGGGATTAACACGAACTGTCCCAGTGGTCTTAAATTTCCTTATTATGTTCCTCACAGTGGAAACTGACAGGTTAAATCTCAGACAACTTTTTGTATCCTTCCCCTAAACAACCATGTTGAACAATCTTTGTTTTCAGATCATTTGAGAGCTGTTTAGAGGTGCCCATGATGCCTCTCTTTAGAGGAGATTCAAATAGGAGAAAAACTTGTATTTGGCCACATTGAATACATTTTCTCATAATTGGCTACACCTGGCTATGAAGTTCAAAGCTTAATGAGGTTAACAAACCAATTTTGTGCTTCAGTAAGTCAGTGAAAAGTAGTTAGGAGTATTCAAATCAATAAAATGATAAAGGTGCCCAAATTTTTGCACCTGTCAAATTTTGTTTTGATGCATATTGCATATTTTCTGTTAGTACAATAAACCTCATTTCAATACTGAAATATTACTAATATTACTGTGTCCATCAGTTACTATATATATCAAACTGAAATAGCTGTTGCAAACACCCAAATATTTAGAAATAAAAATGATTAAGATTAATAGGGGTGCCCAAGCTCTTTCATATGACAGTAGAACCTCTACTGTGGTGTATTACCTACCCAATTAAAAATGTTTCAAAAGACCTACATTTGCAGCTTGATTTACATAACACCACCCTCCTGTCATGGTGGTGAAGTTGCGGTTGACATCACAGCCGTCTGTCATAAAGTTTGCCTGATTGACAGATTGCAGATTAGACAGAAATGCAAAATGGAGCAAGAGAAACAAAAAAAAATCAGTTAAGTCACCTCAAACAAAACCTTTAGAGAGAAGACATCAGGTGACGAAGTGTCTAAGTGGCATCCTTGCATCCTCTACTGGCCAGTTGCCAGTGCACCCAAGTGTCACTTCAGATCAGTAATTTCATTGTTACTTTATGTATAAAAATATACAGTGAAACATATTTGCTCTTCTATTGTCCGAAGGGTATCATGAAAGTACTGTGTCGGGAGATTGACTGATCACCGATCTCTCAAAATTAAGGAAGCCAGCGGTGATAAATTGATTGGCCAATAAATTAGCTGGCCGAAAAATTGGTGCGCCCGTAAGGTCTGTCATTCAGTCTGCTTTCTGTCTCCATGGTAACGGACTGCTGCACTAGTCAATGGATGGTGACATTCTCCACTAAATCCATCACTGCTTCAGGTTTTGACTCCAATATATCCAATATGCACCACACCATCTGATTACAGATTCCATAGCAGAACCACCACTTTGTTGTCAGCATGGAAGGATGGTAGCTGCTTGCACCACAATGGCCAGCTGGATACAGAGAAGTTGCTATGAATCTGGTTATAACACAAGTGTATTTGTTACTGCACTATAAAACTTAAATAGTTCACCTTACTTAAAAAATATGCAAACTTGTTGCTTCAAAAAAAATAAAGCAAAGTAAGCCTAAGATTAGTGAATAAGTAAATCTTATTTTAAGTAAGCAGTACTAAACCAAGTAGTACAACTAATAAAAAAAAATAATTCATATAACTTAAATTAAATCAGTTTTCTGGATGGAGTCCTTATCCTTCCTCTCTCCCTCCTACTTACTTTTTATGAAGGTTTTATTGGCTCTAGTGGCCTTTATTTAAGAGTGGTCAGACAGGAAAATGGGTAATGAGATAGGGGGAAGACATGCTGTAAAGGTCATTAGGCCAGGACCCGATTACACCATGGAACATTGTGATGTAAAATGTTTATTAAGACAGTGGGAAAAAAAAAAAAAAAAAAACCTGAAAGTACAACAGATACTACTTTAAAAACCTCAACAGTTGTCTAACGATCTGTTCAGCAATATAAAAATATGCATACTTGCTCAGATATCCATCTGTCACAATGCATTTCTATTAGACAGAGATAAACAGAAAAAGACAGTTTCAGTTTAAGCATCTGGATTTTTACTTCTCAATTGTTTTTAATCTAAAAAGATTAAACTTTCAATAAGTTTGTGTGTTAATCTTTGGAGATATTTGATGTTCTGTTTCTTACACGTTTTCTTATAACATGACCATCACTACATGAATGATACTTTACATACAAAATAAACAAAAAGGGCATAAGAACTGAATCAAAATTATAAATAAAATAAAGCCAGAATTTAAAATTACTGTGTAAAGTTTAATAAGGGGTTCACAAGAAGCAAAAGACACAGGGCATATTTCCTCCGTCTATAAAAGAGTCTGGTCAAAAATATCTGTAAAGAACTTTTTCTGTCTGGATCCAGTCATGCATTTCAGTCATTTTCACAAATCAACATGAGAAATATTGGAAAGAGTTTAAGAATTGTAGGCATCTTTTTTTTTTCCATCGTTACACTGGACACGTTTTTATGTTTGCAGTTCCCCAACTTTCATGACGTACATGACAGTAGAAAACATGCTGAATTCTGAATTATGGATTGTCATCTTCTTCTTCTGGCTCCCAGATGCCTGACAGATTTCCAGAGCTGCGCAGCACACTTTCTCATCCTACAATTCAATATTCAGAATCATCACCAAGTGGTAAATTTTTTTTCTCTGACATAAATTGATTAATTGTCTTTTGTTGTTACCTGTGTTTCCTCTGTTTGTCCTAAAGTGCCATCTCTCTTTTTCTTAGCTTGAATGTTCTCTACAGAGGTGAAAAAATGGATTAAGTTATACAAGTGTTATGTTCTCTTTCAGACACAATAAATCTCTCAAAAATATCAACAAATCTTTAACTGTTTAAATTAGGAAGGACGTCCTAATAAGCACCTGGATTTTGGCATAGTAGGTAAACCAAAAGGAGAGCTGAGAAAGCAGAAACAGTCGGACACACAGAGAGGAGCAGATTCCAGCACAAACCACATTCCTCCACCATCTTGGAAATTTTTGGATGTGGGAAATGAGTTTCTGTATCTAAAAATGGATAAACATATAATTATCATAAAGACTAAAATAGTAGTGTATATATATACATATACACACATAATATATATGTATATTATATATACAGATATATATAATATACATGCAGTTGAGGTAAACAATGACAGGCAGTTGAGGTAAATTTCCTTAATCTCAAATGCACTTAGCTTTGTAAATGCACACAGCACATTATTCTCTCTAACTTGAAAGATTTTACAATAATTTGTTCATTTTTTTTGTGTTGTCAGATGATTACCTTCATATTAAAAATATGCTTATGCTCAGGTAAAACATCATATTATTACTCTATTTAATGCAGTTGCACTGTAATGGGAAATACATTTATTCAAACATATAATTAGAAAAGAATACTTACACAGTGTGATCCTTGTGGTGAGGTTGCCATAGACGTAAGCTTCTTTAGAGAAAATATTTTTGTTTTCGTCTTTCTCCACCTTTATCTCAAAAGTTCCACAGTAATAAAGTCCCTCATCAGAATTAGTGACATTGATGATCATCAGGTCATAGGAGTTGGACGACTCATTCTTCACAAATTTAAAACGAGGGAATCTGTGCCATGTCTTTGCCTCAAGAGTCGGCTGGTATTCATGGGAACAGTTCCTGAACCAAACTATATATATTCCAGTTGACATTTTGCAGTCACAGTAGATGGTGATGTTGTCTCCAGGCTGGACAATCGTCTCCAACATTGAATCAGAAATGGAGCAACGACTCCAGGAAATAAGCCCTGAAAAAGAAAGACATTCATAATAACGTGAATATTACTTTAGATTTAAAGCTGAAACATTGAACATATTTAAACATAATTTATGCTTTTCATATAAATATGTTTATTGTTATTTATATATTGATAAATCTTAAAATTACCACAGAGAACAATCAGAATCTTCTGCAGTTCATCCATGACTGACGCTGACCTGGGTCTAAAGCGAGACTTTCGCAGGTTTTATCTGCAGACGTTATGACAGAGTTTTCCATTAAAGGAGATGCAGCAGCTGATTGGCTGCTTGAATGGAACATTTTATTCTGAGGTTTTCTTGCTGAGTTAGGGGCCTGATGTGAATTTGGGGGGTTTCAGGTGTCGCAACTTTTTAAAAATTCACATGGATGAGCGGCTGAAGGAGTTTTGGATTAGACCATGTACTTGATTTGATCAGTTTTATTACAAAAATCAATAATCTTTATTCAGTGTGTTAAATGTGTTTATGCAATGTGTTAAAAGGCAGCACAAGGTAGAATATAACAATGTGCAGCTCCTTAAAATATTCCGTAATTACATTATATATTTTTAATTGTTTATTGTCTTTTAGAAAGGAATTTTTTGGGGGTAAACTTAAACATCACCTATTTAAATGTCCTCTCAAACTGCACAGTGAGTGGAATGTGTGTTATTTTTCTTTTTTATGAAAATTGTTTTTAAAATTCCAGTTAGAAAGTGAATGTACCCACACCTACTACTGGACCTTCTTATGCAGAAACCTTATAGACACATATACACATAGACGCACACACACACACACACACACACACACACACACACACACACACACACACACACACACACACACACACACACACGCACACACACACACACACACACACACACACACACACACATGTTTGTGTTGCTATCTTTGTGGGACTTTCCATTCATTTCTACAACCTAAACCTTACCTTTACCCTTTTCCTAACCCCACCCATGACATACCTAACCCTAACCCTAACCAAAACTCAATTCATACCTTAGCCCTAACTCTGACCCCTGACCCAAAAACAGGGTTTCCCCTTGTGGGGACCCCACAAGGAGACCGGAGCCTTGTGGGGAGGACCTCCCCACAAGGCTCGGGTCCCCACAAGGAGTAATTGCTCCACACAACGTAGTATATGTCAGGAAAATCGTCCCCACAAGGTATTACAAACAAACGCACACATACGCACATAGTATTCAACCCATTACGAGGTTGAATACACTATTTTATAAATGTGGAGTTAATGACCAACTGGAGTTGAAATTTCAGTGGAAATTAAGTGCCTAGACCTTTTTTTAGGCTTGTCTAATGCCTCTTTCTCAGGCAGATAACTTACTTGAATGTGTTTACAGCAGTTAAAATAACATTTGTTTTGCTTTGTGTTAGATAAAAAAAAATTCAAAGATATAATCATTCTTTTCCTTTTTTTGCTTAATGGCATGTAGCTCTACAGATCATCCCTGAAATTCTGATTCACAGAATCACAAATCCAACTGTAAACTGTGTCACACACGTCAACAGAATAAAAAATATGAATTATCTGCAGCTGCAGCATTGTTCATTAAGATGGCTCAACAATATTGAAATATTAAATGAAGCCCTAGGCGAAAATTCAACCTGTAAGACTCTTCCGGCATCACCTATCACCACGCCTTCACCGCAACCAATCAGGACGCACCACCTCTCTACCTCGATCCAATCAACTGGCAAGAGCTCCTTCAAAAAGGCGAAGCAACCACGGATCCACCCGCTTCAGCTGTGTTTCAACCCACCTCCTCCCCGTTTCCACCACCAGACTCCCAGACGCCTCCAGGTCCCCTCAAGACTCCTCTCTCCAAGCTCCGCTCCACCACCACCACCAATGACCGGGCCCGGGGGAAGACCTACCCGAGCTTCATTCGAGCCAATCATTCAAGCTCACTGCGTTTCTCAGCACGCACGTCTTCCGCCGGTGTCCAAGCGCCAAATTCTCGGTCCAATAAAATTGTCTAACTGCTGTTTCTCTCTCTGTGTGAGTCTCTACAGATTTAAATAAAATATACATACTTAATGCTATTGCAACATGAGCGATGTCTGAAACTTAAGACCCAGAACTATTCCGCTTCCTGATATTTACAAAAAGGCTGCAGCAGGTTAGGAAAATAAAGACGGATTATTCATTTATCCATATAATTATTTTCTTTATTTTCTGTTTTACTGTGTTTGTTCGGGGTTTTTTTTAGCTATTCTTTTTCTGTTACATTTATGTTATACCAGCTCCCCAGTTAGTGTTTTCTCCACCCTTTACTATACCCCACCCCACTTTTTTGTGGCAAGTTTTTTTTTTTTTTTTTCATTTATCACTTAGTAAAATTACCTTAATGAGATTTCCTATCTCCTGTTTGCATTTTGGTCCTCATAAATGCAATCAAACCCTAATGGACTTTGACAAAATGTTATGTTGAGCTTTTGCTTTTATTTTGCAGGAAACTTGGTTTAGCAGTTCCCTATTCAGATCTAAAGGCGAAGACACATTCATTTAAAACTAGTAGAAAACAACTACATTTGAGAAGCTCATACACCAAAAACCATCTTTAAAGAACCATTTCTCCCAACTGCATATTCATTAAAAAATTTAAACAGATCTGAAAATAATGCTTTGATTTCTCACACAAATAGCTATTCAATTTCCACAAATTTGAAATCATTTTCTTTTTTATTATTATCATTATTATTATCCACTGTTGGTCCTCTCCAGCAGCATGACACTCAGATCTGTTGTCTGAATGTGAAGGTGAGGCCTAATAGATTTGCTTTCACAATATGAATATTACGGTTTTCGCCATGATGCTCCATTTAATACAAAACTTTATGAGAAATTTTTCTGGGTTTATTTAAACTGTAATGAACACAGATGAATAGGAAAGGAGAAGACTGGGGAAAAAGATGGGGAAAAGGTTTGAAAGGACAGAAATGGGAATAGAGGAGAAAAAGAAACAGAGAACACAAGCCAACACCCCAGTGGAAAGAGAAAAAATAAACTTAACAAAGAAACCACAACAAACAGCATATACAGGTATAATAATAACAGATTTGTTTTAAGTATAATTTTTTCTGATGAAAATGTAGATGTTCCAGGAGACATCATTGATTTCGAAGCAGAAAAAGGCAGCGTTGTTGGTTTGCTTTTATGTGCTTTTCTTGTACGCACACAGTGGCTGGATTGTGTAGATAAGCAGAACAATGATGAAAATAGTTATTAGATGTACAGAAACAAATTATTAGTTTTAGCTGTGGTCTGTGGTCATTCCTGTGGCCTGTTATGACTCAAAATTTATACAGTTTTTAGTTTTTTGTTAGTCACATACTTATCTCAATAAAAGACAACATGGACGAAAAAGCTGCAGTGGTTGACAGCTACGTTTTATTGGTAAAGCCATTCTTAAAGTCACACCCATTTATCTGCCTGTGATAAAACTATTCCAGAAAGACAATTGGTGCATAGATGTAGTTTGGTTTTATTTGTCTTGTTAACATCACCTAACTGACTGAGCTATTGCATGTTTGTCATAATTTGTGTCTCTTAAAATAATTCTTCTCCTGACATGAATGATGAATCATGATCAGTAACATTACACTTATCTGCAGATTCAGTCTGTCTGCAAATGAACCTGTGCAGAAGCTTTGGGGCTGTTTTCATTGTGGGTTTCCTGTTAGATTTGCTAAACCAAATGTTTACACGACTGTTTTCCACTCCTGATCCTGGAAACAGTTTCCACGAATGTGGTGCAATTTTGATGCAAAGTCACAATTACTGCAGGCTTTCCTTTGGAATACCCCAACACAAGTGAACAATGATTTTTAGCACATCTTCTCTGTAATCTAGCTGGATAGAAATAGGGATTTCAGTTCTGGTGCTTTGAGGCTTCATCTGTTCTTGTGATGTGAGAACACAGAGAACACAGAAAGGAAGTTGGTCAATCCGTTTCTACTAGGCCACATTGATAGTGGAACTTTTCAGTTTACTGAGCAAAGAGGAGTTAATAAATCTATTTTATTGAACTATAATGCACCAGATCAAAACAGTCTATAATAAGTACATTATCATCCCAAAAGAGGAAAAGTGGAAAAGTTTCCGAAACTCTGCATTTGTAATCAGTTACATTAGTAAATCTTTATTGGTGAATCATTGGACTAATTTTGACATGAATCCACAGGCTGCACTTCTTCTTCCTGGATCAGTGTTCATTAGTACAGAGTATGACACTCTGCCGAACCTATTATTTATTGAGTGGGATAGAAATTGCAGTTATTGGAACCAAAATTAGAAAACAAAAGACCAGAGCCGTGCCTGCATGACAATACTCTTACAGTATCAAGCTTGTTTTATAAATAACCCTGTGCTCCCAATTTCTTCATGTTTAAGTTTAACCTGCAAAACATCCATAGCTAAGACGTACTTTTTATTCATAGCTGTTAGCTGCTTTGTCCTTGTTTATAAAGGATGTATCAGCTTTACTGCTGTCATGCAGTTCTGAAATAACACAAAGTTGTTAGGAAAGTTAGCCATAGACCCCCACCACTTTGCTCAGTCAAACAGGAAACCCACAAAAACAAATAGATGCCGACACCTCTTCAGAGGTTTATAGTCTGAACCTGCAGATTACAGCAGTTTCACTGTCCGAAGCAAATTCTACATGCTGAGACACAAACTGCAACAAACATATGATTAACAAGTGATATGTGTAGCTGTTGGTATGAAGCTTGTTTTTAATTCTGTGGGTGAGATGTTGTTCTGTACAAATGCAAGAGTTACCCAGAATTTTGTATCTAAAAATACAGTAACTGATATATCCGTTTGTGCTTCCAAGAAATTGTTTTGCATCCTTGCTTGAGAGAAGTTTCTAAGTAACAAATTATGAATCATACCAGGGCAAAGTAGAGTTCAGAAACCAACAAAACATTACATTTTCTACAATATGCATTTTATTTTTTTTAAATAAATTTGTTAATACTTTAACTCCTGAATGCATCATACAATTTGGTATGTACATATCTATTTTTGATTAAATCTATTTATTTATCATTCTGGTTCTGACCAGAATGAAAAGGAAGAAAACATGACTAACATATATAAACAACCACATAAACTTTTTATTCTAGTTGCACAGTATACTTTACTCAGATGGTTTATAAGTACTGAAAGATCAAAGTGCCATCACTCACTATTTATAAAGCCTGCAAGATTGAATAAGCACTTTGTTTTTAATTGATGTTCAGGGTAGTCATAGTTACCGAGTTTGTAAAAATCTCGTTATTGTTTTGCTATAATGCCCAATCTCTTGATATGAGACTATGGGGTATTTTATGATACAGCTATTAAAAAATATATATTTCTGCTAAATATTTACTGATGACTTGGTGGAATCTTTCTCTCTCTCTCCACCTTCGATGCAGTTTTGACCCTCACAGTTTCACAGTATTTCACACCTTGAAACGGTTTGCAATAGGTTCTCACAGTTTGGAGAAAACACATTGTTGTATGAAAAACCCACAGGAAGTGGGTGGGTCATCGAAAGACATGTTCATGTCAGTAAATGCTTAAGTGTGACTTTTCTAAGTTAGCATTTACTTAGGTCTAAGGTTGAAAACTTAGATTTTCAACCTTAAACCTCGGCTGAAAATCAGAACAAAGCTTCTACTGTTATTTTCAACCTTAACCCTCAAGAAACAACTCAAGATCATTTTAGAAGTAAATGTGAGGTGTGTGACTTATAAACAACTGTTGTGCCCAGTGACGTAGGCTGCAGCTAATGGCACGACTTTATTTATAGAACTGATCGTTCAACTGGTGGCTTCAGGCCTAGAAAAGTTTGTTACGGAACAATTTTTCAGGGTAAAGTGTGAGAGAAATAAAATGGAGTCCCTGAGATAACTTTTTAAGAGATTATCTGGAAATGAAAGACATTCATTATCAATGTTAATGGTTCTAGTCTAGAGGGAGAGGCAAGCTGTTAAGGAGAATAAGATGGCATTGCTTTGGAAAACTCATCACGCACACTGAAAAACTGTTTTCCCCCCAGATCATACTTCTGTCCAGTCTTATGTGTTTCGACTGTTTGTTTATAAAAGCACTAAGCAGAGCTGTACTATTAATTTTGTTGCACTGGTGACTGTGCAATGACAATAAATCTAATCTGATGTAAATTAATCTTCAAGTGACATAATCTAACGTTACATGATACAATATGTAACTTGGAGTGGCGTAGATCAGAGGAAGGTGCTTCTTCCAAGGTCTCCTTGAACAAAAATACACTTTTTGGCCACCAATGCAGGGCAATAGTTTGACTAACACTGGGAACGCAGAAAAACCCAACAGGAGCTGTTGGAGATGGAACATACTGTGGAGATGTTGCCCTGATGCCAGGGTCCAGTTTAGCTTAGAAGGCTTGATAAAAGGCATCCTTTCATATCCCCAGATGACTCTGCCCACGATACTGGTAGATGGGAGAAACTTCTAAGGGACTGTGAATTTTTCATCAGGACTGCTTTTTCTGCAAAGGGCATCAAACTCAATGATGCAGGAAACAGATTGATGGGTCCTAGAATGTCCTCTTATTTGTCAACACCAAAAAGCCATGCAGGGTTTTGAAATTAGGCATTTGAACCTGCTATGCTGTACTCAACGATGATTCAGAACATTGTGTATAATTGATCACTACACAGCGCTGCTTGAAAGCACAGTTGGTAGCACTATTGCTTTGCTGCAACAAGGCCCTGGGCTCGAATCTCAGCTTGAATTCCGTCTGCGTGGAGTTTGCATGTTCTCCCTACATGTTTGTGTTATCTCCAGGTTCTGAGGCTTCCTCCCAAGGTCCAAAAAATTGACTGTTATATTGACTGGTCTGTCTAAACTGCCATAAGGTTTGAGTGTGTTTTTGTGTTGCCATGTAGTGGCTTGTCCAGGGTGTATTCCCCCTCTCACTCAGTGGCTGATGGTGATTCCTGCTCCCCCGTGACACTGCATTGACACGTAGGTATTGACTGTAGATGGACAGACTGATGATCAATAATGATAATAATGGATGAGTAGCTTGTGTTTTTAGTAAGTTAAACAGGAATAACTTTTTATTAAACTCAGATACTCAAAAATCTATAAATTACTAATGATACTCTGATTTATTGTTCTTTTCAGTGGAAATATATTACAATATTTTATAAGGAATATAAATATAAGTATGAGCAAAGAATCTACTGCTATTTATTCAGCCTACAGAAAAGGATCCCTGAAAGGCTGAGTTTTTGTCCAAACGGCAATGAGTTATTTAAAGTCGTCAGTGAACAGTTTTTAAGCTTGCGAGCGCGGGCTACATGATTAAAACCGCTTTTTCTATTAAACAATCTCCTTCATTTTAATAGGTCTTGTGGCGCCCTCCATGGGATCAATGCAGAAGTGCAGGCATTTCATTAGATAAAATGGTTAAAAACTAATTGCTAAACATGGTTCACATAGTTGTGTGAAGGGTATGCAAAAAAGCAAAAAGGAAATTGCCTGGGTTCATATGTTGCATCAAAAATAAATGATGAGTAAAGTCAAGTTGAACTTTATAAAGTAAAAAGTTAGAAAGGCAGTGAGAAAAAAAAACTTAACACAACTTTTTAACAGACCCGTTAAAAAAACTCAACAACTTCTATAGAAATGTAGTCTGCAATATTATGATGCATTTAACTATAAGCAGGTGTTGTGTGGTGTTATATATATATATATATATATATATATATATATATATATATATATATATATATATATATATATATATATATATATATACTTACTCCTAAGGCAAAATTGTTGCTCTAAGCCTGGGAACCTTAATTCCAGGCCTCGAGGACCAGAGTCCTGTGACCATTAGATGTGTCTCTGCTTCAACAAACCTGAGTCCAATAAACAGGTCATTAGCAGGACTCTAGAGAACCTCACTGCACACTGAAAAGGTACAGTATATGTTTCAACTTTTCTGCATAACCTTATACACACGATGATTTGCTTTTTTTTTTTTAAATATAAATGCTTGATTCATGCCGTTGGTGCAGGCATTTGGTTGTTTTAGCAAACAATGGGTCAAAAGTTGTGACCCAGTTTGTTGGGTTACAGAGAACAGGAGATTCATCTATCTTCAGAGGTCATGTTGAACTATGCAACAACCTGAATAGACTTCACTGAACCTCTTCTGCAGTCTGTATGCTGAACCAAGCTGATAGCTCAACCCTGTTCTGTTAAATCAACCCTGATTACAACAATAATTATTACAATCGCTTCAAGCTCCGATGCTGTTTTTGAGCCATTTGGGAGACGAGATTTTACTACTGATCTTCTCCACTAGAGGTCAGCAGTGGCTTACAAGGCTCTGTGTGCATGTCAGCATTATCATCTGGATCTTATTTCTTATGAAGTCCTTTTATCCATTTCCCAGATAACACATATCACAAGGTAACTGATTACATTTCTAATTAATTTGTACTCAGGAGTTCATCTCATGTTTATGTGCAAATGTAAAATAAAACCATGAAGTATATTTGACTGGCAGCTGTGTTTGTTTTCCACATTTAGGTGTAGGACTAATCTAGGACTAAGGCAGGTGTAGGTGTAGGACTAAATCTCTTTATATTTGTTTTATCTCCAATAAAGATAACTTTGACTTAGTAGTACAGTTTTAAAGTGTCTATCCTAAAACAATGAAAACTTCACCAAATTTAAAATAAATTGCTTGCTGTATATATTTCTTGCAATTAATTTGAGCCTCTTATTCTTTATTTGTAACCATGTTGACTTCCAATGCATGTGTTGCATATGGGCGTCATGTCCATCTAATGGATTAATAATAATAATGATGATAAAATCTTAGGACCGTAGCAAAATGATGGGACTCAACAATTTTTAAAAAAAACAGTAATTGTTGATTGAAGTAACTACATCTACAAAAAAAATCTAATTTGAATTCCATCTTTGCATGTAAAGATGTTTGAAAAATTTTGAAACTGACTATAACAGACATGTCAGAGTTTCATTTGTTCAGTTTTTATGCACACAAATGCAACCTTTATTTTGCATTTGTGTGTAAGTCGTTTGATCACGTTTGTCCAAGTTTTGTTTTAAATGGAAAAAAAATACACAAACTCCAAAATCACATTACTGTGTCATGTCATGTAATGAATTCAGATGTAGTGATCAACATAAGTGCCCCTAATTCCAATCCATCTGCTGACCAAACATTGATGCTCTGCAAAATTGGGACACACAGATGACACTATTGGCCGTCATCCAGACACAAATGACTTTCATGAGACTCTGTTTAACCCAGCGGCAAACTAGATGCTCTCATAAAATAAACATATTTGCAAATGCTTGTGCAAATGTTTTTGCTTTTTCATTTCACTTGCTATGCTTATTTATTCTTTTTTCCTTAACTTTTTCTTTAGCTTTTGTTTCCCCCATTTAGTGACCGTCATTTGCAGCCCGGTTTCATAAGAGAGAAACATTTTCTAAAATCATCAAAATGAAATATCCTGCCTCAGCAAAACCCCACCCTGATCACAGTGGTTTTTAAAGTCATGTGGAATCATATCTGAAGATGTGAATGCTTAGTGAGACTTTTATGCAATCGTGTGCACAGACTTCAAAAACCACAAGACGTGAGATGCAAATCCAAGGAGTGTGGTAAACAGAAAAGGTACATGAGAGAGCTGGGCTTAGAGACTTAAGTGCAAAGCCTGCAGACTCGAAACTGTATTTGTATTTAACGTTTCATGTTCAGTACGGCTGCATATTTATGCACACATTTACTTTTACCATACAGTTAGCAAGTGTCTGAGTGAAAATGTTATCCAGAAGACTTTGAGCTTTTCAGCTTTTAGTTCAGGCCCACACACACTGTCATGCACAGGCAGAGGTCTGCTGAAACAAGTGTTTAAATAGTCAATTGCTTGGTCAATTTCTAAAGCCAGTGCATATACAGGGTGGGCAAAAGCTTTGCTTTCCATGCTGCAGATTATTATGCAGTACTGCATAATACTGTTATTACTTGTAATAACAGTATTATGCAATTTTGTAAATTATTAGCATTCAAAAATGTATATCAATATAAAATACTGCTTAAACAAATACACATAAAATATTTATTTTTTTCATAAGTATCACTTTGTGCATTCAATTGGATGTCTTCATATGAAGAAACATTAATATTTTGTATATATGCAATCTTTCCATATTCTCACTCACTTTAGCTTGCTTAGGTAAAGTGTTTTCTTGTTTGTATGTGATGTAGTGTAGTGTGTGTGTGTGTGTGTGTCCAACTAAACCTTTTTTTTTTTCTTACACTGTTCAGGCAGACTACAGGTCAACACATCCCTGCACCGGAACTTCTTCAAATTTTAGTTTTTAAGCTCGCAATCTCCTAAGATGCCTCTAGATGGCACTGTGACTTCTTATTGAGACCCACAAAGTGGAACTGCCTGTTTAGCACATCAATTACACTGACTCACTGTGCTCATCTCCATTTAGCGCTGTGGTGTTATCTGCAGCCCTTTACTGACTGGTTCATATTAATTGTATCTGACGGGTGAAAATTACTTATGCGCATAAAGGAAAAATATTATTGAGCCATACGAGAGCGATATTCGCTGCATTATGACAAAAAAAGAAAAAGAGTCAGCTTTATTACAGCTTTTACTTTTTCTAGTATTATAATTACACAGGCTCTCTCCAGGCTGTTTCTCTTGTGAATACACAGAGTTCAATTAGTAAGACTTTCACAAATTTCCTAATGCTAATTTTCATTTGGTAAGTTATTGTAGATTGGAAAACATGACTTTAAAAATGTATCAGAAAATTTAGTTAAATGTACCAATATGCACAGATGTACACAGATGCTGTATTGCAAGTGCAGTGTATTGTTTATCAATACTGCTGCTTCCCACTAGTTGTGGTTATAATATAATTTGACAAAATGTTGAATAATACATTTAATTGTATGTTAATGTTATCATTTTACATGATACAATTAAGTAATTGTGAACTATAATTTAGATGCCATAAAAGTCACATCTTATCATAAAGGATGACAAATTGCTGTAACCAAAAAACAGTTTGACCCTGATCAAACATCTAAACAACATATTTTCTACAAAACTGCCTCCCTTTTTACGCTTGAGCATGAATTATTTTGTCGCAGCTTACTTTTCTGTCTCATTTTTTCTTTCTCCCTCTGAGATTCAACCTGAAACCTTCTCTGGAGTAACAATGTTTTTATAAGTAAGGTAACTATGGCTACAACATGTATTCAAGCACCTTTAAATCATGCAGAGCTGGCACTGGGTAAGAGGTCAGTGTACAATCCTGTTTTACATCAGCTAACAACGGAAAACAGATAATTACTCTGTGGATTTTTGTACGTCATTGTTTCCATTTGATATAAAGCGAGTTCTTTTGCGCCACCTTTGAAAATTATAAATTCAATTTTCGAAGAATGAAAGACAGCAATTCAAAGAACGTATCCTCCGCCCTCATGTTTTTTTGTTTTTTTTTCCTCGCCCTCTGACTAAATTGAAGCCAAACAAAAACCTGGGCCACAAGTGTCCAATTTTGATTTCATCTAATACCGAAACAACTTGATGGACAAATCTACGATCATGTGCACAACACTGAAATATAAAAAAAGTTGTTTTTTTTAAAAAAAAAATTGACGATCAGTTATATTTTTGTTGTCAAGGTACTCATGCCAGTTGCCGCTTTGAAAAATAGCATTTTATTATTTGTAATTCAGAGAGGCTTCATTCAACGTCCTTGCAAGACCCATGCAATTTCAGTAGAGGGCTAAGGTAAGGGCTTCAAGGTGGAGGTTGCTCTGCAGATGGGTTTTTCAGCTTTATTTCACTTCACGCTAAAATAAATAAGCATCACAAAATTGTGAGCATGCTTTGTGAAAGTCCTTGGCGCTTCATCTTAAACTATGCTGTTTCTCTTTTAGCAATTCATTAATTCATTACTTGTGTTGAAATGGCTTGCTTTTTTTTCAATCCCTTAGTCTGTGTTTTCTTCAGAGGTCTGACTTCTTACTGCCTTTCCTGACATATGTTTTCATGTGCATCTTTGCATGTTTGTTTAATATTAGCCAAGTCACCAGTGCAAAGCTATGCTGCCCTGATTTCCCTCCTGTGTCTAGAAACCCTTCATATGACTCATCTCATTGTATCCTCAGCGTAAAAATCTCTGTCACTTCCACCTCGTCACACTGATGCTTTTTGGGGAGCATGCAGGGTTTTGAAAGGCTGTATTTTATGCCAAGCCATGATCTTCTTGTAAGCTAATCCCAGATGCTTCTGATGCTTTAGCCTTGCCAAAAACATTCAGACAAGGGAGAAATATAGAACTAACGTTCAACTTACTGTGGGTTTGAAATGCAATGTCAGTGGCGAAAGTAAATCGGCTACATGTTATTTGCACACAGCTTTTGTGTGGTCTGCATCAAAGTCATCGCCTAACACAGAGGTTCCCAAACTGTGGGGCGCGCCCTAATGACACGGGCGCCATGTCATTGCAGGGGGGTGTGGGGGGCCTCTAGATGAAAAAAAAACAAACAAAACATGAACACTGTATGCGCTGGGTTTTTACCTTAGAATGGCCAACTCTCTGTTATTCCTATGTCAATTTGATACAGTAGAGGCTTCCACACTTCCCACATTTGTGTCCTCTGTCACTTTTATCAGCAGTTAAAACTGTTTAATCCGTTGTTAACATGTTGTAACCGGTTTTTCCGAGCCGCCTTTAAACGCAACATGAGCGCTACGACGCTCGCGCTGGGTTTACACCTGTGAAGGAGACCTGCTGCTGCTGTGCGGAGCTACGTAGGTTTGTGTTAGAATCACGGCAGCAAACCAGCAAAACGCCAAGAACTTTTCACAGTTTTTCCCTCCAAACTAACCGACTGAGTTGAGTAAAGCTGTTGGATGCAGGCAAGGGCGTAGGTTCGGTCTAAGTTTTGGTGGGGACCTTGACACCCCCCCGCAGCACAGTGAAATGCCCAAGAGCACCGAACATTTTTGAGAAGGGGGGGAAACCACATTGGCTTAATAACCCCCTCCCCCCAACCATAACCATATCATACATCTTGTGTATCAGTGATTCTTGAGAATAGGGACAAAACAGGTCCTATGGATAAAGCATGAAATTTGAATAAAATATACACAAAATATATTTTTTTCAAATATCTAACTAAACTAACCTGGGTCATGTGAGCACAACAATGTATATTTTTCTTTTTTTTGCTGAATATTTTTTTATTTTAAACATTGTAGTCGGTGGATGATGCCTGTAAAAGCCCTTGTCCAGGAGCAGAACTCAACACATTCTTATAGTTTAAAACAATTAAAGAAATACTAAAATTATATATTATGACAATTAAGTATAAGTAGTCATATAAATAATTATAAAAGTATCGATAAATTGAATTAAAAATAATTTTTAGATATTTTCCAACTCCGTTGAAATTTGTCCTTAGTTTTTGTCAACACCGTCAGAAATGAAAATGTAAAAAAATCAGGCATTATTGGGGGGCACCAGAACTTCTGAGGACCCCATGACGTTGTATTTTCTCTTCCTTTGCTAGGAGGGCTAGTTAGCTCCGGTTAGCTTAAGTTATTCTTTAGTTTTTTCTTCTGTTTTATTCCTAAGTTGTTTGTCACAACCATGATGTGTCAACTCCATAACTGACAATTTACAAAACTTTGATGAAATTTTGCGAAATAAAAGCTTAATTTTGGTATAATGTAAAGATTTCATGGACCTGACGAGCTACAATATGGCCTCCTTCAGAATAACATCATATAAATTGAGGTAGTTTGGCATTTCGTCAACTCCGTCAGATGTCAACTCCGTCAGAGTTTTTCTGACTCTTTCAGTGAAATTGTTGTCAAATCTCACTTAATTGTGCAACTAATTCATTTTAATGTATTTTACATGAATTGCATTACTTCACATGTACCAAGTTTTTCATTTTACTCACTAATTTGTCACCACCTTCAGTTCTGTGTCAACTCCGTCATGCACTGTCAACTCCATCAGATGGACTTTTTCTTGTTTTTTGTTTTAAATAATATTTATTTTATTTCTTGAGAAGCATTTGTCTGTAAATTGAGTAAAAATATCACTAATGGGGTATTTTAAAAATCATTTTAGATTTATTTTTGTCAGATGGTGATGACAAAGTTTTGGGTCAGGTCGATTAAAAATGTAATTTTTTTAAAAAAATTCGCAACTGGGAGCCTGTACCTTAGCATCTTCATATTTTCTAAACATTATTTGTCATATTTGCATACATAAGGTTGAGAAATAATTAAAAAAAAATATGGGAAAATTAAAACCCATTTTGTCCCTATTCTCAAGAATCAACCAGATTCAGTCATACTCAGCAGATCAGTTCAAGAACACTTTAATTTTTCCTTTACAAAATTCAGCAAACGTTACAAGTAAGATCAAAAGAAATATCCTCTGGATACAGCAAACACAATTGCAGATAAGAAGAAATCAATAATAAAATAAAAAAGAAAAAATATTACATAATTAACAGACCTATTCTACCTCACATTCAGTGCTGACCTTACTAAACACCGGACTTTACAACAAATGCGTTGCGTGATAGATATCTAACTTATGGGTCCACTCACTGTACTTACAGCCGACGTAGCGAAATAACTTCTAATGTCTGTCCTTTTCTTTTTTGGTGGCGACATGGTCTCGGAGACTCAGAAGGAGACGCGTGTGCCCAGCTAGCCGCCGCCTTTTGCAGCTAATCAAAGAACGTCCGACGAATCAACTGACTCCCCCTCCCCCCACTCCCCCCGACAGCACCGTTCCGACACGGTCTCGGAGGCTCATAATAAATGTCAAACTAAGAAGCTTCCGTTCCGCGCACCGCCTGTTGCTGCTAATCAAAGATCGTAGATCCACGTTCTTTGAGCCAATATGGCAAAAATTGGTCGGGACTTTTTCATATCCCGTGAATATTGGTCGGGACATGTCCCTACCGTCCCTACCCAAACCTACGCCCATGGATGCAGGTAATGTTAGCTAAAAGATGACTAGCTAATATCAATACAGAACCTTAAGCTTAACAAGTACCTTGTAGGCTACCGATGTTGGTGTCTATTTTCAGCTACGTACATTCATTTTGCCCCCAAAAAAGTCGATGCCCCCCCCCCCTCCGTGACACGCGTTGTTTCAACCAGACAGCCATTTGTAATCCATTGGGGGGGCGCAGAAAATGTTTGGAAACCACTGGGGGGGCACAGAAGAAAAAGTTTGGGAACCACTGGCCTAACACATTATTTTTGGGGTGTTAGTCCAACAAGTCCAACATTATTTCTGCTGTTTGGACTTGTGATCTGGCTTGTCTGTTGTGTGTTTGGGGCCACTTTTAAATGGAAATTGTTTTACAGGACATGCATTGCTGGAGTGCCAAGTCATTAAAATCTTGGTTTTTCCACACACTGAGATACCTTGCAGGTCCCCTCTTGGGTGTGCAAAATTGACAAAACTTAAGCTACTGATGAGCAAACTAGACCAGATGAATTTGGCCTCTTCACATAATAGTGTATGGAGTTGCAGCGTTTTGGTGTGTTTTAATGGGTAAATCACTGTCCAATACTGTTCTTCTCATTGTCGTTTCATTTGTCTGTTCTCATTTGTATCCCTTGTTTCTTCTATCGCTCCTTCTGCCCCTGCATTTCAGGCGCTAACTTTGCGCTATTTTGCGGCTATTTTAGTTGTTACTTTAAAAGGGAACTTTTAACCTGACAAACAAGCCTCATTGGATCACAGTATAATTCATTGAATATGGCTAAGCTGGTCTATGCAGTTCTGGCCTTTTATGGACAAATAAAATCCTGAATAGATTTAATGTGCTCAGTTCTTTCTTCTTTTTGAAGACATAATTGAAGTTGTTTCCTTTTTATTTTACCAAATAAATAATTACAATCCCAGTTTTTAAATGGTAGTTATGTCCTCATTGAGGGTCTTATTGTACAGCTCCACTACCTGGAAATCTTATGCCTAATTTTTAATAAAGTGGCATCTTGGTACACCAGGGGAGTTGTTTGATTTTCAATATTTGAAGGGACTCGGTGCGTAGGCAGTATTGTTTCTACCTGTAATTTAAGCAGCCAGTTGAACTTGACTGACATTGTACAACCACAGCAATATAGATTACCTCAGGAACTACTGTGATCCAGTGTGAACCATGAAACACAGATCATTGCAAACCACAGTGACATCAATCTAATAAATCTAATCAAACTTCAAGGATAATGTGCATAACAGCACCGAATAACTCAAAAGGAATCATTTAAAAAAAGAGAAATTCCTCTCGTTTTCCCATCAAGGTCAATCCATAGTGCTCTATCTTTTTTTTTTTTTTTTCTTTCTCAAATGCACCGAGCACATCATCTGGTAAAGACACATTTTTACAAAGGGGAATAAGTCAGTCAGCGACACACATTCTGTCCCCCGTGGCCCGCCCCCTGAAAGAAGACGGAGCAGCTCTGCAGCAACTACGTCACCGTGGACACGTGAGACAAACTGCCCAGAATCATTTTCCAGTTGACTCCTACTTAGCTCCTTCCACACTGAGCCAATTTTCAACAAACGCAGTCACACATACAAACGAGCACAGACCCGCGGAGTTATAATGCACCAGAGCATCCGTCCACCCCCACACACACACGCGCGCACGCACGCACACACACGCACACAAAGGCACAGCTTACTCTCGCTGCATGCCAAAACAGGGGTCACAGCCACTCGTGGTGAATGAATGCCAAGCAGACTGGAGCAGATGAAGAGACGAAGGGAATCACAACACATGCTCTGCCTCCCCTCTTTTCCACGCTCTCTCGGTGTTGGCCTTTCCGTGTTCTCTCGATTTCTCCCCCCCACGGCTGTTTGTCTGAGTGCCTCAGCCTTAAGTGACACTGCTTTTCATCCATTAGCCTTATTAATCTTTTTTAATCGGCAGAGAGTTCGCACTCGTTGGCAGCGCTGTTATCCTGTGGGGTTAACATTCAGCAGTTTAGTAGCCAATAGGTGACTTGTTCTCAATTACTGACCGATAAAACATAATCACACTTGGTGACATTTCGGAAAGAAGCCTGAGCTCGAGGGCAATTTTAGACAATCACACAGATACACACTGATTTTTACATGACTGAAAGGGCAAACGTCACATTTTAGAGCTACAGAAATATATTTACATAAACGTTATGAAAAGATGCCATCACATAAAAGTATTTCCAGTATTGGATCGGTTACGGTCACTGAATTTATTTCATCTCGGAAAAATTTTATAGATTTTTTTTCACATAGATTTATTACATTCTTTGAATCACAAACTAAGTTTCTGATTAATTCACCACATTTTAGCTGAACATTACGCAGCTTGTTTTAACCCAGATCGAAGATGAGCTCTAACAATGCACAATGCTAATGCCTCATCAATAAAAGCGGCTTTTACATTACAGAGACTTGTTTTTCTTTCTGTCTAAAATATGAGAATCACCCATAATGTGAGACGTTTAGGTCCCCACATAATGAGTAATAACTGCACAATCTCACACACCCACACACACACACACGCATTAAGTTAAGAAGTAGAGCAGGTTAAATGAAGCAAGGGAGACAAGGAGGGATGAGTTAAATGAAGGAGAGAAAAGGAGCTTTCCTCTCCACCTCATTCTAATCTGTTGCGATTGTAACCATAGTCAGGTCTGTCCATGGCCAGATGGTCAACAACACACACACACACACACACACACACACACACACACACACACACACACACACGCATGCACACACGCAGATGCACGCACATATAAATTCATGCAGGATGACATCCAGAGGCTTTAATTCTCATAGGAAGCAATCTGATTTGCTAAATCTCTACACATAGTATCACTGATAAATGGTAAATTGGTAGAAATAGAAAACAAAAACACAATGCTGTGAAGGCTAGAAGACATTCGCTTCGAGTAGCAGGAATGAAAAGGAGTAAAAGCAGAGAAAGGCCAGGATAAAGACAGGGCGCAGGAAAAATTTGGGACAAAATAAGACTTTTTTATCTCCTCTTGTGTTGTTGCAGAGTGTGACTGCTTCGACCCGCCGGCGAAAGGGTTCGTGTTCAATCACACTTTCCAGCGAGACGGAAATTAGAGTGCTCTCTTCGAGCTCCGCGGCACACACAAACACATGTGCCTGCGCACACACACGTGGGCTCAGGCCTCACCCTCGTGCACACAGAGAGACACACACTTCCCGCAGATGGACCCACACAAATCTGTGTCTGCTGCATCGCATCTGTTTTTTTTTTTTTTCTTTCTTCCTCTTTCCCTGAATAACCAGAAGCCGCTGCCTGCTTACTGTAGCTGGCTGACTGGACGCTTCAGGGCAAGTTTGACACGAATCCTGTCTGATGCCTGTTTTTGCACTCCGATAATTCAATTAGGGGGATGGCCCTTGCTCTGCTGCACACGCCGACCTGAAGCTGAGCCAGAACCCCAGGCCACTGGGTTATAGTGAGAGGGGGGATACATTACACGGTGTTACCTGCACTTGCTGACAAGGAGAGACAAGGCATGACCTGTGGAGCATTTTAGCCAGCTCAGTGGCAATATGACCAGGCCAACTCCACAGGAAGGCTGCCCACACGCAGAACACAGAGCAGTGCATATGCCAACCAAAAAAAAAAGAAAGTGAGAAAAGGAGACTTGAGTTCTGGTTGTTCCTGTTTTATGTCTAGATGTGTTTTGTTCCAGATTTCTAGAAAGAGGTGGACTCTGATGGTACTAATGCATTGGGCAGCGAGTGTTTTTCTCTTCATATTATTTGCCAGGAACATGCAGTCTTGCCATAATGTTCTCTAACTGGTAGCGCCACTAACAGAATGAATGAGCGTTTGGTGCGGCACTTTTTAAACAAATTTCGGATAATTAATTTAAAGAATAAACGAAAGAGTTACAAAAACCTTTTTGTATGTTTTTTTAAATTGCTTTTAATTACAGACTCAAAACCTGTGATGTTGTTTCTCACATATTGTTAGGCAAAAGTGCTTTTATTTTAAGAAAAAAAAGAATATATGGATATTAGATTATTTTAAATATAGAAACATGAATGTACTTTAATCCCAGTGTTAGTTTAGCTGTTCTGTCGCTCCCTCAGAGGTTTGTTAGAGAACACTAGCAAACAAATTGCATCACGAAGAACAAAGAAAACAGCAGCTAGAACAGGAATATATATATTTTGGGTAGGTTATAAACTTATGTCCCAAACTCTGAACATGGAGCCCTTTTCCATCCATCATCTGAAAATGGAGAGAGTATAAGTGCAAATCTACCAAGACATGACTGCCCAGCTAAAATGACAGGATGAGGAATGAGAGCATAAATTAGAGAAGCAGCTAAAGGGCTCAGGGTGACTCTGCAGAGATCTACAGCTCAGTTCAGTGGTTAACAAACTTTTTCCTATTAGGGATAAAATTGTCTAACAAAGAGAACCAAAGGGACACAATTTATGTTCCAAACTAAAAGCTGAAAAAAAAAAAAAATCTGAAGACTTTTTTTTTTTTATCTCTTCAATTATATACTAAATAGACAAAACTTCATTAAAGCAGTTTTGTAGAATCATTGTTGAGCCAAAATATACACAGTTGCTGTATTAAATGACAGGTACATATTTTCCAGAACTCTATGGGGTTCACTGTTTATTTTATTTTTACACTGGGCAGTGATCGCTGTTTTGAATAGTGTAATCAATGAAAACAAATGTGACTAAAAGAAAAATACTTTGTCTCGCACATAAAAAGTGTTTAAGAAGATTTTATTTGTTTGTAAAAAAAATAAAATAAAATCTCCCTGTATGTGCAAGGGACCAAACAGAAACCTCCAGAGGGCCGCATATGGCCCCTGGGCCACATTTTGGACATCCCTGGCGTAGGTGGATTGATTTGTTGACAGAACAACCTATTAGTGACACACAGATCTGACATATGAGAGGACCAAGAAAGAAGCTATTGTTGAAGAAAAGCTATAAGAAGTTTGCAGTTCAGCATTAAACATGAGGAGGAAGGAGATTTTTAAACTACATCTGGTTCAATACTGTAGATCAAATTTAAATGTACAGCCAGCTACAATTAAACGACTTCAATCAAAGACCAGTAATGCTAGAATTACCCAAAACCCAGATCTAAATCCAAATTCTCAATCTGTGGTTGGGCTTGAACATTTCTGCTCTAGACATACTAAGCTGGGAGAAAGAGTCCACAAAAGACAAAAAGTGAAACAAATGTAGCAGGTGTGAATAATTTTGTAAGGCAATATAAAAATAAATAAATAAAAGTCTGTCTGCCCATCAGTTCCAACTCTGAGCCGGTGTAATATGTGCAAGTCAGATTGAGAGTCAGAACGAGATGTTGCTGCCAGACGGCAGACAATTTGAAAAGGATACAGATAAGTGAGTACTATCTGGAATTCAAGCATTGATTTTGGAGGTTTTTGCTCCCTTTCCAACCTGCTAAAATACAGTTACTACATCACAATCCCACAACGCAAGAATGCAATTATTGAAGTAATTTGTTCAGTTGTAGGTGGAATAAGATACTATATTGATTTGCTTGAAAGAATTCTCTCATGCCATTTTGTAACTGCGGTGTTCACAGACTATGATTCGCAGAATACAATTACAATATGGAAACTAAAGGTGTCCTGAAAATACGAAGCTTCCAGGGCATTGTAATTATCGCAGCTCCACAGATTAATGTAAAGCCTGAAGTAGCTTGTCGTGCTGCCTTGTCTGTTTGCTCGTCTCCAGCAGCACATGAGAAAGACCGAACATGCTGCTCTTTTAGCACATAAACCTGTGGAAAGGTTTTCCCATAGTAATAGTGAAACCAATTTAATTAGAGTAAATAGAATTTATGCATTTTTTAGGGTCAAACGATTACATGATTATATATTTTCTACATTGATATAGCTCACACTACATAAAAGTTGGTACAGTGCATGCAGATTGTTATACTCAAGTAAAGTTCTGACAGCCATACGGCCGAAAGTGTTCAATTTGTGTTTGCAAATGCCGTATTGATAGCTTACCTACATTTCAGCAATAACAGCACAGTATTAAAGAAATGTTTAACTTGATAAATTCCAGAGTAATTATGCCATAAAAACAAATAAATAAATTACTGGTGGTGTACATCCTTTTTTTTTTTTTTGAATCATGACTGTATGCAAAATACAAACAAAAAAAATCATTAAGATAAAAAAATGGTAACTAAAGAGTGAACTACTATAATATTTTCATTTTTTAGTAACATTTCCTTGGTGTTTAATTTGTTTGTCACTGGCTACTGTATAAACATGATTTCGGCCACTTCAACACTCGCCTGCAATCTGTTCCAGTTTTGCAGGCGATTATGATCTGATTAAGCCAATAGGACCACATCATCTCTGGAAGGGGCCAGATGTTGAGTTGAACATCTGCGGGATTATGCCATTATTTAAAATAACAGTAAAAGGGAAGCGAGGATGACGTTTGGCTTGGATAATTATTTGTATGTTTTAGAAGTTTAGAACAGAATCATCAGCAAAAGGTTTGAGCACAAATGAAAATTTAGTAAGTGTACTGTCAGTTCAGAAAGCTGACAGTACACAGGAAGCTCATCGCCCTCTCTGTCACACACACACACACACACACACGCATACAACAAAATACAAGAACACACCCACAAGCAGATCACATATGCTCAGCTTTACACGAAGAAAGAAACAGAGAAAACTCACTCATCCATAAAACTTCCCCCCCTTTTTCCTTCCGAGTGTCACACAAACGCCTTGTATTACTTCTACTCCACTTCTCCACTAATGTCATTCTCCCATTCTTGAGAGGACAGTTGTGCATGTTTGTTCCCTACCCCCGACACCCCATCAGACAAGTTGGGGAGCGCTGAACACCTCTAAAGTGGGACAAGCAGAAGGCCAGCGCAAATATATTTGCTCTCTGAAATGTTCATGTATCTGCACTAGTTTGTTCTGTGTGGCATGTTTAATAGGGAGTGCTATTGTTGGAGCGGAGATTGTACCTCTGGAAGTGAAATTCACTCAGGAAGCATTGGTTCCGGGAGGAGATGAGTAGGGTTTTTTTTTTTTTTTTTTTCCTTACAAAGACACACAAACGTGCATACACAAGTACGTACTGAAATGCACAAGCTAATGGCCCACATGCACAAACACACACAGACTCACACACAGATATGTGTGCACACACCTACACACACACACACACACACACACACGCACACACGCAAACACAGTACATACATCTCTCCTGAGGCAAAGAGAGGGTGAATGAGTTGATGGAGGCTTGCAGGTAGCGGATAGTGTTAAGGGGGATATTTTTAGTGGTTCGAGGGACATAGAACGCTTACAATAAACTTTTTCCTCTGATAAAAAAAAAAAGAAAAACAAAACTGCACAAGCAACATGAAAAATAGATAACTAAAAAGCTCTTCTTCTGGACTCATGAAGAGACTGAGATATGAAAAAACAAAGACACATTCCAGAAATGACTAAAGATAGAGGCTATTTATTTATTGTCTGAGAGGTTTCATTGCAAAAGTCGAGAAGTTCAGCCCTTTGACATGCAAACACATCATTCAGTGCTTTACAAAAACATTCACACCCTTTTAAATTGTTCACAATTAGTCACGGTGACAAAAAAAAAAAATTCAATGTATTTGGGTGGAAGGGGAAAGACCAAAGTTTTTAACATTTCCGAATCAAAAAAGTAAAAATCTGAAGCTGTAGCTCCCTTCACTATGATAAACCCAAATAAACACAGGACTCATTCAGAAATCATCTGCTAAGTAAAAATATATTTTTTCAGTAAAAAAAATTCAGTTAACAGACAGAGTGATGATGACCAAGGAATACAACAGACAGGTTAAGGAGAAGGTTGTGGAAAGGTTTCAAGTATTGTTGGTTATAAAACAATACACCAAAGGTTTCATCATTTTACAGAGTAGTAGTAGTAAAAGCTGCATCTTGTAATACTACTAAGATATAACAAGGTCAGTTTACAGTTAGCAACAAAGCATTTACAACTATACACAGCATAACACACCATGCACATCATGAATATGACTGGCAGTATAATGTTGGGATGCGTCTTTACAACAACAAGCAGAGAAGTCAAAGCTAATGTGAAATCAGAATTAGATACAGGGCAACACAGAAAGAAAACAAAACTGGCCTCCTAAGAAAAAAGATATGCAGCTTCATTCATGGCAAAATGTAAAGCATTAGTTGGCCTGATAATAGATACATACATTTCAGGTGTTTACAAAATTAGCTATGTATCATGTTAGTATTGGTATGTAGCAATGATTCCAGCAGAGAATTGCTTTGTGATTAGCGAGTAGCCAAGACAGTGAAGATATCAGACTCTGCAGATCTTACAAAGGAAACAAATAAGCAGGAAAATGGCTCAAATGAAAGTGAGAGTGAGGAAACGTGTGTAAGGAAGAACAAAATAGTTAAGGAGGAGTAGGCAGCGCTGCATATGGTCCAAACATAACAGTCAGAAACTAATTCAAAGCTTGAACAACTCCCAACAGAATCATTTTCTGTGTTTTCTTGTACGAAGTGCTTTGAACTCTGAGAGAAAAATGTGTTGTTTTTTTTTTTTAAATCAGAAATCTTTCTGCAGGCTGTTTCTTAGTCAGGGCAAGAAGCTCTCTAGCTCTCTAGCCCATATTTGTTGACAAAGCATTTGGGACAGTCAGCAGAAGCGTATCATGGGAAGCTCCGCTTCAGCCAACTCTTTAGTTTTCGATTATTTAAATGCATAAATAAATGATGAACAGACAGAAATGGATTCATGCATAAATATGAAATAGATCTGCGCCTAAGCGTTTACGTGGACAAAAAAAAAGGTGTACCAACTTCTGGGGTTTGGTGTTTACTTTTGTGCAGCTCATAACAAATCTCAGTGCACTTGCACGAACAACATCTGACAAGCAAAAACACGCATCAAATTCATTTTTACCAGAATCACCAATCTTACTCTTCAAAAGCACTACCACCCGCATACAAGCTATGTTAACATTTAGCTAATAGGAAATGGGGAAAAAATACCCTTACCTCCAACTTCTAAATAAAAATCTGTAGAAATATATTCATAAAAGAACTATTAATACTACTTTACCTCCAGCAGCCTGCACTTTTGATGCAAGGTGGGATTTTTCCCAAGATTTATGTCGTTTAGTTTCAAAGTATAACCCAAATGTTTGAATTTCACAGCTGAAATCCAGACTTTTTAATCAAGTCAACATTTTTGCAAACTGCCGTTGCCCAATTTTTGGTGAGGCTGTAGAATGTCAGCCGTATTTACCTATTCTTAGCTGATCGCACATTGTGGTCTTCTGCTGCTGTAGCACATCTGCCTTGTGGTTGTGCATTCAAGCCTTTAAACCTTAATTTATTATAATTTTAATGATTATGGCTTACAAATAATTAAAACTGAAAATGCAGTGTCTTGGGGAAGGATATAAGACGGACATTGCATAAAAAAGGATGGTGTAAACAAAAATGTCAAACTTCTGAAAAATATGTTCACTTCTATGGATTCAGTCTGCAGACAGGCCTCCTTTGGCTTCAGCTACAGCATCAAGCCAACATGACATTGAGATGATCTGGTTCAATGGCTCACTTCTGCACATCTGTTCAGTCAGCAGTTTTCCCCATGGTTTTGTAACCTACTGACCCAGACTGTGAGGCTCAGAAAACCTTTGCAGGTGTTTTGAGTGTTATTTATTTATATATTTTTTTCCATTAGCTGAATAGTGTGTGACATCACAAGTTTCTGATATTTAACTTATTTACACAATTCATTTTCTTGAACACGGATTGTTGGGTTTCCATTTTCTTCTATCCATAATCATTAAGCAGGATAAGTGTTTGAAATATTTCATTTATCTGTAATGAATCTGTGTAATGAAAGTTTCAATTTCTGAAGTGACTGACAACAAATAATGAACTTCTTCCTGATATTGTAATTTTTTTTAGATGTACCTGCACAAAAGCCCTTATTAAGGATGGACAATATGTACTTCCAATATAAGTATGCATTTGTGCTGCTCTGCTTTGTTCACATGCTTTATAACTTTTATTTCAATAAAGAAAACATCTAACATTTGCTTTGTAGAGATAATCAGAGTCAGACAGTTGAACTTGCCTCCTCCTCATGATGAATAAATTCTGAAACAGAAAATGTTAAAGTGCTTCAAACCCTGAGTTAGACCCCAGTTTCTTTTCCACAGTACTTTGAAAGCAGAGAAATAGGTTCTTGAAAAGGAGGATCTGTGGCACAAAAGTAATTTAACAGTTTAGGTGCACAATTGAAATAAGCAAAGCGAGACTAAGATTGCTGACCTGAGCTCTCATTTACGAAACTTTGCATAAGAAAAAGCTGTAAATCCAAGCAGTAAAACCAGCGGTGCACACAAAATAATTAGTTTTTATTTCATGAGGATATACACAGCTGGTGTTTGTCAGCCATCATAAATCCCAAGCAACAGTGAAGCAGTACTTAAAAACAGCAGTTTGCATTCATGTAGGATTGAGTAACTATACGGTAAATGACAAACTACCTCCCTTTAAAATGTGTTTACTTTATACCTGTTGCTTCCAACATGGGAAAAAGAAAGTAAAAAGACTCCCGACTGAAAAAAATGTTAATAGATTTCAAAAGAATCTTTAAATTTTCATCTCTATATTCATTGATGTTGTAATCCTTTTGATATCCCTGGCATTTTCTGAGATGTCACACACTTTGTTTCTGCAGCCCCAGCTGCATTTTTGAAAAGTATACATCCTGATATGTATGATCAAAAACCAATAAACCTATTTATGATGGGAGGGAGGATTACGGTTTTTGGCAGTAAACAACCATCTGCAGTGCAACCAGTCTGACATTTCCAGCTCTAATAAACTTGCTCAATTTGAATAATTATGACTTGCTTACTGGCACCATGTTGACGTAACATTGAAACCTCAGGTAGCTCACAGGTTCTCCTTTAACATCTTTGTAGACTCGTGTATGCTTTTTCTAAGATTTGTTGGGATTAGTGGCCTTTATTTGACAATAATTTAACATGAAAGATGATGAAAAGAAAAGGGGAAGACATGCAGCAAATGACCAAAGACCGTGGATTGAACACAGGAGATTCACATCGCTGTTTTATTTGCGATGGAATAACAGAAACGTTTGTTTGCTGACAGACATGTTTCAAACATCCAGCAGGTAAGTAGATAGGATCCAGCGATCGTAACGAAGACTTTGAGAGTTCGATATATCACTCTTCTTTGCAGTCCCCCACAGTGAATTTGGCAGATTTGATTTACTTTGCTGCTCAGCATTTGTGATAGCAAGAGAAATATAGGTCTTTGTCAGGTCTAGAGGCCAGTGGGTAAAAGAAAAAAAGGTTTATGTGTCACTTTGTATGGCTACCACAGGGGAAACAGAGAGTCAAGAATAATTTAAGTTCCTCAAAACTTAAATCAACTAAAAAAAGAAAACATTTGAAGAATGCTTAAGTTAGGTTTTATTGGTAATGGATGTGTTTTTGGATATAGTTGTGTTTCTTTTGTTTTAGACAAAAACACAACTATATCCAACAAGCTTTAATTAAATCTAATGACATAGATTGCTGACATCAACGTAAAAACTGGTTTTCTGTTATTCATATTTATGTGCATCATAAACTGGTTCACACATGTATTTGGAGCCTCAAAAAGACCTGTACTTTTGTCCATTCAGCACCTCATACATGTGCTCAACTGCTTCCACTCTCAAACCTTTCACTCTGAAATCTTGAGAAGCAACAATCAACATTTGTCCCAATTAACAGGCAGAGGTTGTTGATGTATATGTGTCATCTGGCCTGTGTTGGCACATTAATCTGATCTGATTACTTGTGATCTTTGCTTGTGGGGCCTGTGTGACTTGTAGCATGAAAAAACACTCTGTTGTCATCCTGTTTTAAATCTCTGTCTTCTGCTCTGCTAATTGGTAAGAGCCACAGGCCCAACTACAAGACAAATGCAACACAATCGGGCCCATCGGGACTCCTCTGTGAATCAACGCGCAATGCAGAGTGGGTGGGTGGGCTGCTAAGGTACTTAGGAGCAAACATAAGATGTGTGGGCGTGTCCCCCCCTCCCCCGTTGAGAATGATGTTGGCTTCTAACATGAAATGGTATGCACAAATCATTTTCTGCATGTGGACAAGCCTTGTCATGTCTGTGGTTCTGGGACATGATCTGTCAAATCCTTTAATGGAGTTTATGTTCTTTCTCTTTTTTGTTGTTGTTGGTGTGTATAAGTGAGCAAGGTCTCAGATATGGATCTAATGTTGGTGCCTGGTTACTGTCAGTGACTTTCTGTGTTTGGCCCATAGTCAAACTTATCTAACCAACAACTCCTGACAGCCTACTCGAATTGGACAAGGTCAGACCTCCCCAGCGAGTCCACACAACAATTTATGCTTCATTCGATCCTTTAACTCCTGCATGGTTTGCCTGGCAGCCATCTTGTGCCCCCAGCTGCCAGTGGCTCTCTGACAGGTTCAATGGCTGCCTGGCTGTGGGTCATGCCTAAACACACCGAGCTGTATCTTGTCAGGAACCTGATGGCTCTACGCTGGGGTGGCTTATCTCACAGACAGCTGCACCGACTGTATAGCAGCAGGTGAAAGAGAAGCAGTAAAGGGAGGGGAGAATCAGGACAGAGGATAAAGTCAACTGAAAATGAGCGGTGTTGTGATTAAAGTTTGAAAAGGATAGCAAAGCTCGGGATAGGGAAGAGTGGGGAGGAAGGGCGACTGAATGAAGACTAACATTTAAAAGGGAATAGATAGAAACAGACAGTAGGAGGGAAACGTTTGAGGAGCAAAGATGGTAGAGTACAAAGGCAAGACGGCTAATAAATGAGAATAGTGGGACTTCTTTGAACCAAATTAGAAAAGGGCAACATGAAATTGGTGGAGGAATGCTGATGACTCGGAACATGAAGGAAACGGTAGCAAAAGATGAGAGATCTTTCCAGAAGGCGGGGAGGGAGAACAGATAAGGAGCAAGAGAAAAGAGATGCTGATAAACGTCCTCTGGGTGATCTGATTGAAAGGACTGGTAAAAGACGGAGAGCGGAAAGCACAGGAAATAAAAAAAAAAGCTAAACAGAGGTGAAAGCAGGTTAGCCACGTATGCATCCAGGTATCAGAGATACAAGCTGATAGAGATGAGAGATACAAATAGGTCAGAGGCAGCTGCTACCTCTGAGACAGATGCTCATTTTCCTTTGTTCCTTTCCATGTGGAGAGAAATTTGTGCTTTTTGCAGTGTCCTGCTAAAGGCCTCCTCCTTACCCACTGACGTTTTCACATTTTTTCATATCAAAACTACAAACTCATAGGTATTTCTTCGGGATTTTATGTGACAGTCCAACACAAAGTGCCGCCTCGGAGTGCAAGGAAAGTGTTAGAGCTTTTTTGTGAAATTGTACAAAAAATTCTGAAACATGTTTTGTCCATTTGTATGCAACTCTTCTGACTCAATATTTAGTCTGAGCCAGTGGAGAAAAAGTCTCCACTGACTTTGCAGTCAGTAATTTTCTGGTGGTAATTTTCCACCAGAAGTAGAGCGCTGCATGTTGGCAAATCATCACATTCACCACAATCCATTGCAGACCTCCATATGATACGACCCACAATCGACCCTTTGGGTTTTCTTGACTGGACAGCTTGACTTTTTTTTAATTTTTTAATTTTAATTAAGTTTGCAACACATATGCAAATGTAAATAAGCTCATTTTGTTTAGAAAAACTGGTGGACACTTGAAATACATGGTATGTCAGTCAAAACGTGGGATATTGTTTCAGAAGCTTTTTAAAATTTCCATCTGTACTGTATCCCTGACTAGTTTTCTGTGTTATCTGGCCTTTTTCCATTGTTTTCCACCAAAAATGTCCTAAATCACATATTGTGTTCTGATTCCAGTCCAATAGTTTGGTACATTGTGTCTGTCTGTCACATAAAGCTGCCAATGAAATACATTAAGGTCCAAGGCTGGAACGCAACAAATGTGATAAAGATTCAAGAGGTGTGAACACTTTTACAAGGCACTGTAAGCGCTAGATTTCCAGCACATTTCAAATTCAAATGATTTGTCACCATATATGAACACTTGATGGCACAAAGCATTAAAAGAAACAAACAAAAAATATATATCTTTGGGCTTGGCTCATATACACATCTCCATGTATCCATTAAAGACTAATACAGCTGCATAGATATCACAGGTGACCTTTAAAAGCTGTATGGCTTGCCTTTAATATCTCTCCTCCCTGCCTTCTCCCCTCTCATCGTCTCTTGTCTTTTCTCAACTCTGCTATAACAGACACAATTACTGCTCATCTTCTCCTCTTATCTAGAGCCTCCTCCCCCTATTCTGAATTTTTATATATATTTCTGAGCAGATTTTTTTTCAGCCACACCCTGCGACTGTCAAAAGCCTCTTCTGTCTAAAAAAAAAAGAAAAAAAAGAAGAAGAAGTCAATTTCCTCAAAAGCAGATGGAGAAGGTTTTGATGGTGATTTGGCAGCATGTCATTGCCAGTAATGGCGTTTGGAGTTCCTAGTTTCATTGGACTACATTATAAAGTGTTTGATCTATATTCCCTCCTCTTAGCAATATTCTCTCTCTTTTCTTTCCCTCCTCCATTGAGATCCCTGACAGCCATAGAAATGAGAAGGAAGACTCTAAGAGACTTTTCAATCTCTTCTGAAAAGAAACTGGAGCATGGGGGGTGGCTGGGCTGGTGGGAAAGGGACGAAATATCATATATTTCAGGAGTTCCGATGATAAGATGCAGTTTTAATATTTCAACTCCTTCAGCTAGGTCTTAAAGGTCTGGACTGCAGCAGAACTTTCTCTTTTGAGAAAGATATTCCCCTCCAAAGCAGTAAACGCATTCACCAATTCTCACGCTGAAGTAGGCTTGAGTTTTTCTCAGCGAAAAAAAAAAGCGCCATACCAGCATATTTAATAATTTTGTCCCTAGTCATCGGGGAGAAAAAAAGAAACATGTCCGATAAATGGTGGAGTAGGTTTTGCCCAGTTCCTGAATTCTTTGACTGTTGGATTTTCACCCTGGAGAAACCAAGAAGTGACAAAAAAAGCTGGATTTAGAGGAATAGATGGAAAGAATCAGATGTGTTAAACTATCGTGTCGTAATGAATGCACGCCATCTGTCTCTGCACCTCTATTAAAAACTCCTTCACTAAAACCACAATTACACTACATTCATTCACTCTCCTGGCACCTCTAATTGCTGCGTGGGCAGCCACCTTTGACATCCTCAATCAAAGGACCTTTTACTCTCGTGCACACGAGACGCACACACCCAAGCGCCCGCAAGCACGCGTGGACACACACGGCATGGATTTTAACTACTAAAATGAGAATATGATTATTTTGAATCACATCAAATTCTTGCCTTTTTAAGGTTGTGCAAAAGTCTGCTGACACAAAGCTTGTGAAAAAGCAATCATCCACAGTGAGTTTGTGGAGCTGTACGTGTTGGCTACAGCTAATGAAGTTAAGGGGAAAAAAAGAATTGAGAAAGTGTGGGCGGATGTCTTGCTAGCAAACTTAATAAACATCACATGCACTTTTAATTAACTACATTCTCCTGTGACGACAAGGTACTAACAAGACCGTCGACACTCAATCATGCCTGCAGAAGGGTGTTCAAACGTGCGCGCGCGAGCGTGTATGTGTGTGTGTGTGTGTGTACACAGAGGTGTATGCGTGCGTGGGCGTGTGTGTGAATGTGCCCCTGCGCTGACGCACTCCACCTCCTCCTCTCCATGCTTTGTGCCAGTGTGTCAAGAATTAGTGGAGACTCATAATTGCATGAAAACTAATTTCATCTCTAAAAACCTCATTTAATGGTAGCAATTTTATTGCCTTATCCTCCGTGGCTATAAATTATGAGAATTACTGTTCTTTTTTTTTTTTTTTTTTTGCTCCTAACTAGATAAAAAAATTATGCCTCTCTGTGGATGATAGATACCATTTGAACAATTGTGTCTTGTACTGCATAATATTCCATCTCCAGTTTTAAAATAGGCTGTAAAGCAACTTTCAGCAACAGTTTAAAGACTGAAGTGGAGCCTCGTTCAGATCTTTGAGGCTGATTCAGCTTCGCTGTTCACTTAAAAGCCTGACTCACACAGCACTGTAAATTTCAAAGCTTCTTTACCTTGAGCAGAGGTTATGTCTATTTGTGTAGAGTTTCTGATAGCGCACATATAGCACTTCCAACGCATCTGTTTCTGACAGGTCTTATGGTTCAGTCAAATGACATTATGTTTTTATAGATTTCAAGCACTTACTTGACTCTTCATTTTGTAACAGAAAAATGTAATAGTTGCTCAAAACCACCTGCGACCTGCAGGGGATTCAATTCACCAATTAACCCTGTTTCAGATCTTTCAGTTTGCTATCGCTGCGTTCAAACTCTGGATTTCTTCTTTACAGGGAAAATCTGACACTTTGTTTTGAAATTGTCCTTTTGTTTCATACAAATTGTGAATAAATTCTCTTGTTCTAATAGGTTTAAAAAAATTCAAAAATGTAGCTTATCATATCTTTCAATCAATCTCAGAAGAAAACTGAGCACACAAATTTAAAGATCATAATTTTTACAACTTTTCTTTTTCAATTGTGTTTGGAAATGTAGGCCATAATATTAGAAGTAGTGATAGCAAAGCGTACATCTTAAATTTGAATTCAAATAGTGAAAATTTACATGTGATTTTTTTCAAGTCGGATGAAAACAACAGAAAAACCTAACCTTGACCAATAGCACAGACTTTAAAACACTATGGATTGAAAAGTTTTCAGTAAATAGCCCAGTCAAACACAATCTGAATAAAACAAGTAAAAATTGGTATTCAAGCCATATTCAGACATTAAAGTTCTCATTTTTGCTCCGGTTTTGACCAGCATTGTCATTTTGAAGTGCGTTAGAAAATTACCTAAAACAAAACATTTCATCAAATGTGGCAACTTAGTGATGAAGTGGCAGCAGAAACATATTTTCCCTCCAAGCTCTTGTCCTTGAAGGAAAATGCTGTGGCTCCTTTAGTACCAAATGTTTTCCCCTTTTAAAGATAAATAGGCCAATGCTGTGAGTGCCACTCATTGCACAATACTCTCTCCACTGAACACAAATTAACATCAACATTAGATTTTATGAAACATGTATTCTATTTGTGAAAACACAAATAAGATGCAAATATAATATAATATAATATAATATAATATAATATAATGTAGTTTTTGGCAGGAGGACAACTTTAGAAATAGATAATCAGAAGAATACCTAATACATGTACTAGCGGCCAATTCTTAATTGGAATATGGATGTAGACTAAAAATTTTTTAAAAATGCAGTTTATCATAGCGTAAACAGCATGAGAGGTTAAGAATTTTATTTTTCCAGAAAATATTAATAAAATCACACATCTTATTTTTGAGAACACAATATACTGTATTGTGTGTGTATAGTTACATTCCTACATACAAGATAATTGGCAAGTGCTTTATCAAGGTAAATATATACACGTACTTACACGAAGCCCAAAACAAATGTAATAAATTCTGTTGATCTGAAACCCTTATAATTTGTTGAAGCATATCTGGTCAATATCTAGAGTGCCGTACCATTAATTTTACAACAGAAGCATTCAAGTAAAGTTACAGGAAAGATGCAGTGGGCAAAGCATCATTGATTTTACAACACGCTCACCCATGATCTACACATCAACCACATCGTTAGCTGCGAATTCAACCACAACAGCTGAAGGTTGAACAGCTGTATCTTTGTTCACGTTCAGTAACTGCATGCTTCTGGACATCAGCCTTCTTTAGGGATTAATAAGCGGTAAGCGTAACCGTGCAATATTTTAAATTAGCGCAGCCAGCTGTCAATCTGCCAAAACATGGACTCCTTATTTGGATGCCTGTGCCTTCTTAACCCAGTTAGCATCAAATTAAAACATTAGCAAGACACATTTAGCCTAATAATCACATTTTTGCTTAACAATTTTCTTAGGTAATCTTGTTCCACTTGTATTGAGTAAATACTTTCAATGCTTCTTGGGTTGAAACAAATTAGGAATGAATTTAGAAGTTTGATAACGTCATTAGGTACATAATCACCTCCTGAACAGCCGATAGATTTTAACACAGTGCGATCTAAAACACCGAGGCACAACAGACTGTTAGAGACAAGCTGTTCCCAAACAATTTGTTTGACTTGCAGCACTATCAAACTCTATTATGAAGATAATGTAGCTACGGCACGACGCAAGCAGCTGAATAAAACTCCCACAAAGAAAGCTGCACAAATAAACCCACAATCTTTCAAATGAGAGGAAAGACATTGAGGAACAGTGACTGTGGGGGATTATGAAAACAACAAGCTATAGGCCAACAAGCAAATCTGATATATTTTTCAGCCATGAGCAGAAATGCAAAGTTGCAGGAGGTCAATAATGCCATAATAAAGCATTATCTCTTCTCAAGTGAAGAGTAATTTTCTCTGGTCAATCAAAACTACATCTCTAACTAATTTAGACATTTTGACAAGTGGTGTTAATGATGAAAGGCAAATTATGACAGCAAATAGCCGTTTCTGTGGCAACACCGCTAATAACCACATTTTTCAGGGTATTGAAATATCACTACATTATGAGCTCCATTGTGAAATAGTTTTTTTTTTTTTTTTTTGCAAAGGAACTGCTCTGAAATTACCTTTGATCTGTTATCTGGTACTGAAATACTAGATGTTGCTGCAAAGAACGTCTGCATGCAAGCGTGGCTTCCCACGCAACCCAAGTCCTTTGAATTTGCCACGACATTCTCCAACTCAGAGAGAATATTATCATGGGAAAACGTTGTATCAGAGCGTAGAACAAACGACAAACAGAAGGCAACGGTGGAAAAGGTGCTGGCTCAGAAAAATTAATCCCTAAATGTTTCAAACAAGGTGACATTTAAGACTACGCATGTATTTAGGGTTGTCAATAGACCTAAAACAGTGGAAATTCTGATTCTTTTTGGATCCGAATAATAAAGCTGCTTCCCTCTGCACACTGATTATTTTTTTTCTTCACACTTTGAATATAATAGGTATTTGGGCAACTTACTATAGTTGATGTTATAGGTTGTCTATTGATGTATGCTGCTCTACCAGCTCCAACTGCTATTTTCTATTTCTACAACTTGAAACTGCTGCTATCTTGGGAAAATGTGAGATCATAACTAAAACCTGCCACCACTGATTTTAGTGATGGGCCTTTAAAGCCTCAGTGCATATTTTTTGTGACAGATTTGTTATGGGGATTCTCACATGACAGTTCCACAAAAGCTGCTGTCAGACTGTTTCCTGTTTTGCCATGTATGCTGGCATATTGAAAAACACATGTAAAAGGTTAGGAAATTAGGTACATTTTGTGGAACATCAAGTCATTTCAGATCTTTGAAGTAGGTGCACTTCCGTTAAGACGCTCTAACTCTGAACAGCAGTGCGTGTGTGTTGGGAAGGCAGATGTTCAGTGTTGAAATGGGCTTGGACAACGCTGCTGCTGTGACGTCAGTCTTATTTCATCATTTTTTCATACTAACGGGTCAACTGAATGAAATTTCAATGCTTTAGTGTTTAAGTGGTCAGATATTTTCTAACCAAATTAATCAGCATGTAAGGCAAAGTAAGCTTATTATTGGGTCCTTTTTGCAAATTTTGAGTAGCAGTTGTGTTCATGCTGTTAGCAGTGGCACTCATGTAGTTGAGTGCATTCTGCATACAGTAAAATTTGCATCGGCTTGGCCTAGCTGATGATCATACTGAATATGTAAGTGTGCTGGAGCATTATTTGCCATTGAAATGCAAGGCGGCCGTGCAATAAAGTGACAGGAGTATAATAAAGGAACACTAAACAATTCCAATATGGTAAAAAATGTTTTCTTGATTGTAAATATTTAAATATTGTTACTGTTATGGAATGTGTAAAATATACTGACCAGGAGAATCTTAAAAAAGTAAGTACGAATAAATTAACAGAGAATGCTGGAGGGTGTTGATTGTATGGTATTAAGGCACAATATTTCTTGTAAAAGTTAAATCTGTCTTTTGAGATTAAAGGTACTTGTCAGCATGGGACTTTGTCTGCCCAGCTAAACCAAAGATACTATCATGAGCTCTGCATTAAAAAAGAGAGTCCTTTAAACCTGGCAACTTGTATCTACAGTTGATGCTTTTATTTTGAAATGAAAGGTTTAATTCTCAAATACTATATATATATATATATTTTATCTGGGAGGTCTTTGGTTACTCAGTATAAAGAAGAAACTGACTTGTTTAGTGGATATGTGAATATATAAATAATATCTAAAAGCCTTGACTTTTCTTCCTCAAAGCAAAAGAACAAAAGGGGAATTGCAAAAAGCTTGTATTTTTTTAGTTCTCTCAAATTTATTATGTTGGATCTCCTTGCCTGAACTTGATGATTTATTTCAGTCCAAGCAAAATATATTAATTCACTGTTATCGTTTTCTCTTCACCCTGTTAAGTTTAGTATTTCACACATGTTAAAGGTCTAAAATAATATGTAAAGTAGAGTAATAACAATTCTAATGTCTAAAAGTAGGCTAAAAGCCAAACAAATTCTTCAAAGTGGGTTTTACTTACCCACTGGGTAGGTAAAACCCACCCAGTACATCCCCTCCCACTCATATTTGACTTCAAGTTTAACTTTCTATTTTTCTATTTTTTGTTTGTTTACAAAGATTCACTATGGAATACATGGAAATAATTGGACTATGTCACAGAAATAAAAAAAAAAGTCTAATAGCTCTAAGTTAGACTTTAAACCTCAGTAACCGCGTTACCCTTTAACCCTTGTGTTTACAAATGGGGTCCAACCGACCCCACACATGTAAAACTTGTATCATTTGCCACATTCCTCCACATTTGCCTCAGTCCTCTCAAGGGTTAAAGTCCATGACTGAACAGTTTTGGATTGTCAGGAAACAAAAGTGAAAGGTAGTCCAACCTAAGTTTCAAATGTAACATCTGAATTAACTGCAAGACCTTTGGAGCAATCTTCTTTGTACAAATGAAACCAAAGCAGAGATGTTTGGTAATAGCAAACACCCTTGCAACAGTTGAAAACCCAACTAAGCTAACCCTTACATACCTCTGACCTTGTACTGCTTCATTCGTTTGGGTGCCTTCTGCTAGCAGAAGGCTCTTAGCGGCCTAAAAGTTTGGTGTGGAAACTGTGATTGAGTTTCCAGAACTCCATTACTTCTTAAATATAAGATGCTAACTTGATTTGTGTTATTAGTGAGCAGACTTTGTGTGCCAGTCCTGCCAGATTGTTGGCCTCCAGTGAAGCCAGGGGTATCTTTACCTTGGCTTCCACACATCCTTTCCACCACTTGTCAGCTTGCCTCTTGTGCTGAGCTCTCTGAAATAGAAACTCATTGCAGTGTCAACACGCAGTCAAATTGCCTCATCAATTTGATCGCTGTACTTGCTTTTTGGGGAAATGTTTGCAAATGCTTATAAGAGACATCTGGCTCCCTGAGGTGTTCTCAATGTAAAAAAATTCAATGTTAACAAAAAAAGTGTGTGAACACTATAAAACCAACTCAAACACAGCTGCATGTGGCGCTGAATAAAAAAATGTTTATCCTGTTACAAAGCCAATCGACTGGGATTTCAACAAGCCAATGGTGCCTCTGTTTAGCTTCATTGTGTGCATCTCAGTTTGTGTCTGTTTTGTTTGTTGTGTGATGGCCTGCAGTTACAAAATGCCATTTTGTACCAATTGAAAGTTCCCTCGACAGATGGCAACAATACAAGCAGATTCGCAAACACCCATATGCAAAAACCTCCCAACAGCAGCAACACAACTGTCTGACTTTTGACAGGTTTGACTGAAGGGAAAGAAGACACCCTTCCTGCTTACTCAGACAATCGCGTTCCTTTAAACTCCGTGGCAAAGATTATCTCAGCAATCACCTTGAGATGGACCCTGCAGATAAGTTTAGATCAGATGGGTACAGAGATGTGTGAGAGATAAAAGTCTTTAACAGACAGTGAAGGACATAATTAGCTCAATAAAGATTTCTACATTTGGGCTGAGTCAGCTAGTGTCAACATTTTCTGTTGATCAGGACAAAGCACTGTCAGGGATAAAATCTAATGTTGTTTAAAGAAGGAGCTATGGACGGTGTAAAAAGTGGCTACACAAGTTTGCATGTTTGACATTAGAACATGTGAGAATGGAAATGAACACACTTTGGGGATACACTCTTATATAAACCTGTTCAGTCTATCTAGTGGGGCAAGAGAATGAAGTTAACTGATAGGAGGCAGAGGGTGTGTGTTAAATGTGGGGGGAGTTAAGGGGGGGTCCAATAAAAGAACAATGACACAGCAAATACATAGAAGCCAATTAGGACTTTTTCTTTTAATGTGGTGAATTACCAAGCACAAGCAATTTGCAAGTCTCTAGAAGTTGTTTTTCAAATCGAGCAAAAATAAATGCCATTATTTTTTTTCCCCTACCTTTCCCTGGCACAAGCATGAAAAGGGGGGAACCTTACATCTTTTCTACACACCAACAGAAATAGGTGGAAATAAAATGAGCCGCACAGTAATTGACAGAAGCTCACAAAAACACGCTTTTGAGCTTGGGTTAAAAGTCTGGAAATTAGCATATTCAGAAAGGGTCTTCACAAGTTCACTTTGCTCTGCTCTTAAACCTGGTTTTTTTTATGAAACAGAGCTGTGTGCATATTTTATGACAAAGTTGTGTATGAGGCAATTTTCTTACACTTAAATGAAAAGGAACGTGAATCACAAGCACAAAAAGAAGAGTAGTTATCTTGAAAACCAGCTGGATTCTTGCAGGAGCACACAAGCTGTAACAGTCCATTCAAAAGCGAATGTATCATGTCAGTTATCGAGCTTTGCACTCCTGGTTGATCCATAGAATGTTTTGATCATTTGACGCTTTATCAGAACTAATAAAAAGCATGTTTTATGTGCAACTGCAATCATTGAGAAGCAGGAACCCTTGGCAAGCTTAACATGGACCTCGTTATAATGACTCATTAACTACAGAGCACTTTTCAGGGAAGGTCAAACAATGAACTTGAAAACTTTCATCCCTTTTTTTACCTTTTCCATTTGCTCTCTGTTGACATGATTGGTTTATGTTCACCAATGGGAATAAAAGAAAGATAATTCAGTCCGTCATAGTCATATTTTTTTTATCTTTTCTTAAAACTAAATAGAACATCTTTAATGCAATTCCTGGTGATTGCCCACTTCCAAACATGATTACTCAAACTACCATGTATGCAGTTAGAGGTCACTTCATTAGACATACAGTACATGTTCCACTGACTGTTAGCACTAACAGCAAATCAGCTAATTGCCACTCGCTGCATTTTGGCCTTATGTCTTGGTGAAAACAACTTGTTGACGTTCAAACCAGGATCAGACTGGAGAAGAAGATTCATTAAATTCACTTTTAAATTAATACGGTTGTTACTGCCAGAAAACTGGACTGAAAAATTCAGAAAACTACCAATCTACTTGGATTTTCCCACACAACAACCTCTTGGCTTTTTAAAGCTCAGCGGTTGAGCAGGTCAAAATGCCTTGTTGACATCAGAGGTCAGTGGTTGGCAGACCGGTTCAAGTAAACGAAAAGTACAAACCAGAATTCAATATCTACTCCTTATAAAGGAAGGTCTGTCGAGTAAAATCTTTTGAGCACACAACACCTCAGAACTTTCATATTTAATGTAAATCAGAGTGTCTACCTCAGGGTTGCTCACAATATATAAAACCCTTTATGACCACAGTGTACTCCCAAATGGAAGATTTGCTAAATGGACGTGCATTAACAAAAATTATGTTATGTTAATATGGATCATAATCTCAAAGGAATGTTTTAGACAACCTGAATCTACACCACTAAGAATTAAGTCAGTTCTGAAGGCAAAAGTGGGTTCACAAGGTAACAAAATGTACCTGATTTATTCACCGGTAAGTTTTTGCCCTAAACCTGAGAGAACAGAGGTCTATTTAGGACTAATCGTAAGTAGAATAGAACAAAAATAACCACAGGATCTGTAATAAATCATTGCACTCATTAAACAACTTGATTAAAAAATAATCTTAATTATCTTAGCACATAAAACTCTGAGAAAATTATTAGATTTGATACAGTGAAACCTGGACGCAGGTTGTTTCCTATGACTCTTTACTGTAGCATCCTATCTGTATTTAACAGAGCCAGTTTATATTTTATTACCTACACGTTCAAACACAAAACAACAACATATGATTTATAGTAAAACTGACGTTTATAAAATATATTTCAAAGTAATGAACTAATCCAAACACATTTACAAAAACGTGCAGCAAATCATTTTCCAGTTAAAAGACATGTTGCAAACAAAATTAAATAGAAAAAAGGTACCTTACATTTAGTAGCAGACAGAACCTGTGAGTGTTACAGTAACAGCTGTCAATACAGTAGGAAGATGAAGGCAGTGGCACAGAGGATGATTCTGCCATTTATTGCATTTCTTGTTCATCGGAGTAGAAGCTTGGCAAACTGAGAACATTATTAGAAGAATCATGATTCTTTGTTAGCACAAGTATTGTGTCTACAGCCTATTTGAGTTTTTAATTTTTATATCATTATAGTAACCCACCAAATGGCCAGGGCTAAAGCCAGGATGAAGTTTTAAAGTGTTATCTTTTTCAGATGAAATAAGAAGAAAAAAAAAATCTGGTTAATATCTTCTGTTTTTATGACATAAAACTTTTTGCATTTTAAAATGCTGACTGCAAGGTCAGAATTAACACAGTCGCACACAGTGAGCGTACTTTTTTTTTCTTTGAGTTTCATACACACTTTTATAATTGGTCTCTGTGATAAAATGTTCACATGGCAGTTCTATTTTTTTGTGTGTTTTGTGGAATATCACACATTTAATTTACTCTCCCAATATTTTCTGTTCACACCAACTGTATTATGCATTTTCTCTGGCCTCAATATCTTAGGCATGTACATTCTTAAAGAAGAATAAATCTTAATTCGTACCAGAACTTGCCTCGGCAATTCTGGGACCGTTTGTGAGCATTAATATACAAGCTTAAACTCCAGTTGACTCTAATTTGAATCCATAACATGAGGCATAGCTTAGAGCTACACAACTTAGAACTGAATCACCAATTACCTAGAGATAAATGCCTTTTCAGTGTCATGAAAATTACACCTTACACTTAAATCCTAATATTTTAAAAATATAAAGTATTATGGTTATAAGAACTATGTGGATATATTTTATGCATGTTAGTGAGAGGAGATTAAAGGAAAACAGATAAAACGGAGCAAGCTTACATTACTCGACAATTGATGCTCAAGTAATTTATTGAGATGAAGTCTGAACTACCAATAGCTCTGGGTCTCCTCTGGCCAAGCACAGTTTCAGCATCAGCAAATGTATTTGCTCCAGACATAACTTCTTACTGTGAGATGACTCTTGGTAATGTCATGAAAATGGAATCCAGAATGCCCAAGGACAGTAAAGACGCAGCAGTAAATGTTCATACGGTTGGACAGATCTGGCCAGTAAAAATTTTGGGGTGGCACAATTAAAAAAAAAAAAAAGAAAAAAAAAAAGATACGCATTGTCATTTTTATGTAGTTTTTTAAATTAAAGGAAGTGATATCAGTGCCATTTTTTTCAAGCTGTAAGAATAAAAAAAAAATGATGTTATTACAGACAACCCATCTCTTCTTGGATAATCTTTTTTTTTTTTTGGCAGAATTCAGACACTCAGGGTCAGACAGTTAATCTTATTTTCATATTTGTGGTACAGTCACTGGGTAAACAAATATCATACTGTGTTATACTGTGGATTAAATGTTTCTTCGAAGATACATGGGAAGTCATATCAAGATGTTCATGTATTTCATCCCCAATCCAGCCAGTGGTGATATGCGCACAAAGAGGAAGAACAACTACTCCGTTCAGAAGTTTGTAGCTCTATGACGTTCTTTTTGAAGTTCATTTGGGTTTTTGTCCATGACCATTTAAAAATGGACACTGTAGGTCTACTAGAGTAAAAAGACAAGATAATAACTATTAAATATAGCCTAAGCTCTACTAAATACTACTCTGTGTTGCACCAGAAAGAGTGCTGCTTCTTGTAACCCAGAATAGCCATACCTTGTCTTCACACCATTCTACAATTTTCTCCAATAACTGCCACTGCAGAGTGAGTGAGAATGTGAAGGGTATCTGGCATGGCTGGTGGGGGCGTAGCTGGTGGGGGGGTTCCAAGCATTTAACCTCTTGTGGGATCATTAGCACTCCGAGAGTCACTGAGGTCTTCATTGCACCTTGCTGTTCTGTTAGTAATGACTTCTTAGATGGAATGGGAGGTCAAAGTTGACGCCCCTCAGAGGAGGGAATGCACTTTGTAACAGAGTTTAATTCCTGAGACAGGAAAGAAGAACAGGTTGTTCTAAACTCTTGAGCAGTTGCCAGTACACTAATTTCTTAACATGCAAGCGTGTTATTTAAAAACATAAATTAGAACAGTGCTTTGCTTAACAATTAATTTATCATCAGTAGTGAAGCACTGGTCGTCAGTATCAGGCTACACCACAGTAAAAAAAAAAAAAAAAAAAACACTTTCTAAACCACTAAAAAAATCCTGTCATACCATTTAATTACACACCTCCGCTCTGAGGAGCTCCTCTTTTATTCCTTTCCAAGCAGCCAGGGTCATCTCTCTGTTCTGCCCATTCTCCACTGATGTTTGCTGATTAGTCAGTTTTTTCTGCATTATTTCTGGATTGGTCAGTCCTTGCTGCATTGCCTGGCATCCCTGCCCTCAGATGTGGAAAACGTGTTGGGTTTGAAAACTTTCTTGGGGAAGGGGAGCTGCAGGCTTTCTGCTCTGTATGTTGATATGATCCTGCCTGCTTTCCAGCGCCTTTCCTCCACTCTGTTCCTCACTTATCTGAATTCTGATACAGAGCTGACCTTCATAATTCTCATAAGTAGACTTATATAAGAGGCAATTCTATCCTTACTTCTGTAAGATATACAAGAATCATTGCATGTTAAGTTTCAATGACAGTTTGAATTGATGCAAATATATGGTACTGTAAAAGAAAACAAGAATCATGATCATTTTAACTCTTTGTTAACCAAGCTATAGTTGCTCCCGCCTGCAGTAGAGGACAGACAAGGATAATTTGGGCCATTCTTGTACATGTTTGATTGATTTTAAAGGCCAAGGGCCAACGACCAGAACAGGAATGCTTTGTTTGCTGTGTTTTAACTCCATTTCTGGGTGAAAGGAGCAACTGTTTGTCTATTAGAGTTTGACATGATGGTCTTTAAAATATGTATAGTTGCAGTTCAGTTATACTGTTGAGTCTTAATCTGATAAGGAGCCATCTCATTGCATTTAGGATTAAAACAATACTGGAGGGCAATAACACACGTGAAATTTCTTTATTTTCCTCCAGACATTGTGATATTATGGACTAAGTTGTTTTAAATGGGCTGTACTGTGTGCAATTTACTTACTTGAGCTTTATATCATGTGATTCCCACATAAAAAAAGAAAAAAAAAAAAACATACCTGGAATGTTGCTTTGATTCTTTCATGCATTTTTGAGAAATCTTTGAATCTCCCATGGCAACCATTTGGGGTTGCATAAACACTTGCTCTCACTGAGCGGCATCTTGCATACATCTCCTCCATGGAGCTGTCTTCCCCACTCAGGTCCTCCAGACAAGCAGCAGTCAGTCAACACCTGGTGAAAGTGCACCTCCGCTGAGCTCGTCATACCAACTACTTGTCAGTGCAACGCTGGTAAAATCATTATTTAGAGGCTTGATGGAGAAAGGCTGATGTGATGACGCGCTGAAGGCGGAGTGTCCGCATTTCTTAGAGACAGAGGCACAATTTCAAGATTTTAAATTGCAAAGTCAAATTTCTTTTTAAGTTATGTTTGGTATAAGCACCATTTTTATAACATCTGCTATAAAATGACACTATGTGCCTTAAAAATACATAATAATGTACCTTTAAGCAAAATGTTAATATTTTAATATTTAATTTTTAATATTTTAATATGTTTATTTTTATTTCTCTCTTCTTATAAAGGATAGTCACTTACCTTATCAAGGTAAGTTTTAGCACATGATTCAGCAACTGGCATTGTGAAATTTGTCCAAAACAGCCATTAGGTTGTTAGCTAGTTAGTTGTTTCTAGTACTTTCTGATCGTGTTAAAAATAATAAGCTTTATTCTTTGTGAACTCTAACTGGGATTTGGATTTAAACTATGATGTTATCTCTGTAACTGCATCAGTGCTTATCCCTCCTTGTGGGAGCTAATTGCTATGCTTCCTACTTCCTCTCTGTAGAGATTGGGCATAGTGGCTGCCAATGAAAAAACCATGACACAGCAAAGCTTTTGTAAGCAGAATCCTGCACAGCAGTTAAAAATAGACTTGACTGGCCAGACATTCAATTCGAACTCCCCTCCAACCTTTTGTACTGCGGGTAAGATGTCTTCATAAGCTAAAACAAAGTCTTGTCTATTACATCAAAGAAGGTAAAATTTACAGCCAATCTTGTCTGGCTCCTTATTAGTTACAATCAGAAGTGGGTAGTAGCTAACTCCTTCTACTCAGTTACTTGAGTAACCTTTTGAAAAAAAGAAAAAAAAAGTAGAAGGTAGTTGTATGACTCCAGTTTTTTACATTTTTACTTAGATAACTTTACTATGAAGTATCACAGCTCTTATTTCAGTAAAATTTCTTAATAGTCTACTTGATGTGACATCACTAAATGAAGGAAAAACATATTTTAACCAAAAATGCACCACATACACAACTACAATCTATGTTAAATGTAACTAACACCCAAATCAACATTTTTCCTGATAAACTGCATATATACATTTAGGGTTCCATTTTTATATTTCTGTATGAGTTTTGAGATTTTTGTGTAAATTTGCTTAGTTCTGCTATATTATGCCTAACACTGTCTCAGTGCCGGCCTCGAACATTGCTACAAATAATATATATATATATATATATATATATATATATATATATATATATATATATATATATATATATATATGCTCACATCAATCTCATTGTGTGTTCAGTTCGGTGTCAAAGTGCAGTTTCTGAGCAAAACTGCAGAAAAAGTGAGTGTGTTTAGACTATCTCACAAGGAAAAAAGTGTGGGTATTATAAAACACCCACATCCGCCCAGGGTTGTGACGCCCAGGATAGTTCTCCCTCTATCCAAAATTTAATCATGTCTTACGTACACCAAGTAATCTTGGGGGGAAAAAATCCACCCAATCTTTACAGTAACATTTACTTTCTGAATGAAAAAAGAAATCATTGAACAGCTCAGTTGAGAACAGCTGCATGGACAGATCCGATTTCAATGCATATTTCTTCTGATATACAACATGTAGCAGTGTATTGATCACAGCTCTGTGATTTCATTACAGCATTTTAATCCAATATTAATAAGGGTGGTTATTAACCTTTACCAGCCTTGTTCCTTATTAGAGTTTTATTGCACTCATGTTTAGAGAAGCTTAATGAGGCTCAGGGATTCATCTTGCTGAAGCAGGATATAAGTGAGCTCAAACTGCATGTGCATTTGCAGAGTGAGCACATGTACCTATACGAGCGTCACGTTAAGGCCACGAGAAAAAGGATGTGCAGGTTTTAATAAGAGGGTAGGTGTTGCTCACTGCCAGCCTATCATTACCGTCATTGTGGACTGCAACAGTGCTTCTTTGTTCACAGCTGGCAATCATACAGAACAAGACCTTAGAGCACAATACAGCACAGCCCACTGCTTATTTTAACATCAAATCCCATCTCCACCATGTCTCATTTTTTCTTCGTGTCTGTCATCACTTTGTCTTTGTTTCCTTTTGTTTCTCAACATACAATTACATGTAAAGAGCCTTACGAAATTTTAGGGAAAAAGCTTTTCTGTTTTTGATGCAGTTTAAGTGTTGCATCAGTTCTTCGGTTAAAACAACAAAAAAATCCTCCGATGCACATGAATAAGAAGAATGTGAGCTGACTCAAAAGACGCTTATAGCTCATGTGGATTAAAAGACCAATCTAATATGTGCCGTTGTGTTCATTCTGTTCATTACATGGGGATTGTGAGAAATCATAAAAATACACTTCTTCTATATTTCTTGATTGCCATAGTGACAAAATGTGGTTATTTGAAAAATTATAATAAAAAAAATACTACATCTAAAATTAATATCAAAAACAATGGAACAAGTTTGGAAAAACTTCTGAAAATATTTTTTTAGAATGTTTTTCTGTCCTGTTTTCGAATTTGATCAATAAGGACCACTAATGATGTTTAACTTTACAACTGCTTCATAGCTTTTTAACAGAACTTAAAAAGGGCTTTTCATGTTTTTAGGAGTCTGTGCTATGTTAAATCATCTTTAGCACAAAGTCCACGATACTTAGACTGGTAACATCTGAACTTTATTTTTATGTGAAAACAGTTTGAAATGTATGAAAGATTAATTTTAAAATTAAAAAATGGCATTTTGAATTTAAATTAAAATTTAAATTAAAACAAGTATGAAAATCATAAATCCCTCACTGGTCTCCCAAGCAGTTTCCTGTTTTTGTGAACTTTACACTCCTGTTCTAGCACCTGTGCGCTTTTAAAATTTTTTTGTGTGTTTCCCTGCAGCCTGACTGTGATTGACATTTGCCACACACCTCCTGAGTGTTACTCTAAGGCAGTGGAAGGGTTAAATATACTGTGTTCAAATCCATCTTTCTTATCCACCTTCCATCCTTCCAGTCTCATTTGCATCATTGATTTTTTTTTTTTTCAAATATTAGGCCTTAGGTTTAATTTTCTTGAATTTATTGCAATTTAATTGCTTTGTAGAAAAAATGCAATTGCCAAAAAAAAAAAAAAAAACATTTACTTGCTAAACAGTACAACTCAACCAACCGTAAAAGACTAAAATTGGCACCAAAATAAGGACATATGTGCTTTTGCCTCCTTTCAATAATATTTCTTGTCAGTAAATCTGTTTATTTGAATTTAAATCACATCAAATTTGCATGGAAAAGGTCTTTGTGAGATAAACAGCACAGTTGAGAATGTAGGTTAAGCCCATGATTAAGTAGCCAAATTCTTTCAGCTCATGCAAAACCATCTTTGTTTCCGACTCTCGTTTGTCGTCTTGCACTTGACTTGAATGTTGAAGTTTGAAAAAACATGACATAGGGACAGTTTAAAAATGTACTAGTTTCACAAAAAGGGATCTCTGCTGTGCACAGAAGAACTGTACAAAACAACAACAGCCTGGCATCTCTTCCTCACATTGATTACACGTTTGGTCACATTCTGCTGTTGGATGGTGTCCCATTCTTCAATTAGCATTGGTTGCAAGTCAGCAAGTGTGGTTCTGTTGGTTATTCGGGCACAAGTAGCAGACCCAAATCAAACCCACAAGTGTTCAATGGAGTTAAGGTCAGGACTTCAGGCAGGTTGTTATATCTGTTCCACTACATGCATCACAATTTAAGGCTAAATAAACATACTTTCCAACAGTATAAGGTTTATTGCCAAGAAAAGAGGCTCCAAAAAAGAAATATTGGGCCAAACACAAATATTCTTACTTATTTGTGCTAAATATGGGATTGCTGTTATATATTTGTCAAATTTGCAGGTATTGTCGTTACAATAAAACTCAAGCCCGACATACCAAAATCTCTCCCGACTTTTTAAATCAGTCTGCCAGTCGACTTTTTAACCTTTCTAAGGTTTCCTTCACATAAATCTCACAACAGTTGAATTATATTTTAGCAATATTGTCTCTGCTATCTGCGTGCTTGTTGCACAAATTCCCAAGAGATCAGTTTTATCGCTACAGTTTTATTGTCTTCAACATTTTGCCTAATATTCAACAAGGATAAGAAACTATCGATTGTTGCTTCAGACGCACAGATGGAAAAACTGACGTCCTTAGGGATATTTTTGGATTAGATTTTCATTTCAAGGCTTACTGTGTTTTATTGTGTAATTTGAACAAAATCACCAACATTTCTTCTTAGCAGTTTAAAGTGTTGTAACACTCTCCCGACGTGTTTACTTTAAAATACAATAAATCATCTTAAAATTTCTCCAGTATTGAAGCAAATACTCTTTACACCAGTCACCATTATTTTTCAATAACTTGAGAGAGAAACCAGGAGCTCAAAGCAAAGTTCATGTTTAGATTCAGAGAGATAACCTGGAAAAGATGCTGAAACGGACTGAGGAGGAGAGGATTCAAATTATGTTCCCTAAAAAATTATATGAATTAGTCAGGCAGGATGGCTCTTAAATATTCTTATATATATATATATATATATATATATATATATATATATATATATATATATATATATATATATATATATATATATATATATATATTTTTTTTTATTTAGCTTTTGCAGAGCTAAATAAACACCCACATATGAATATGTAGCTTTTAATGAACTTCAGTCTTTCCTGTTCACTCAGAGGTAATTCATGTGAACCTGTTTTTCTTAAATGTTAATGTTACTCATTATTTCATGACTCCACCTCTACTGGACATTAATCAAGAGCTTTTAAACTTACAACAGCCATTCAATACTTCCACCTGACAAAATATTTCAATCAGATTTTTCAGGATTATTTCATTTGGTTCTACCATCTTTTAGAGATTTGTGCAGTGATTGTTGTGTTTTCTTTTTGTTCTTCTTACTGTAGCTTTCCTCTGGCATCTCTAATTGGAATTCCAGTCTTTTGACCTCATGTATTTGTAACATTTTGATTTAAAAGTTACGCTTCTTCGTTTTATTGTTTTTCTTGCCTCTTGTGTCTTTGTTAGTTGCTAATTTGGTTTATGAATTTCTCTATTTTACGTCTAGGACACAACCATCACTACAGTTGATAGTGATAGTTGTGTGTCGAAAGGAGTCATTTAAGGTTGTTGGGACATATGATGATTATTCCTCCTAAGTGCCTCTCTTTGGAGATTTTCTGGGCACATCCCATTGGAGGAAACCCAAAACTCACCAGAGGCACTGAAAGTATCGTCTAGCCTGGGAATGTTCCAGGATCCCGCAGAATGAGCTGGGTAATATTGAGAGATGGATGTTTTGGTTTCCTGACTGGCCTTTTCACATCCACAACCAAATCCTCAGTAAGTGGGAAACAACAAATGTGTGTTATTCTTTTTGTTTTCTTCTGATATCAACATTTTATGAATATTACAAAAACAAATGTTTAGTCTTGTATTTTCTATTCTCAGGATAAGGATATTATTATTGTTTTAACAAATGATTGATTTTTGAACTTCAAATAACCATCTGTTTAATTTGGTTAACTTATTTCTGAAACAGTTTCTGTGCTCTTAATATTGTTTTCTCACAGAATAACTTTGTCAAATTTGCTGTGTAAATCAGCTCATTTTTAAAAGTCCAACTTGAAGTATCTTTTAACATAATGTTTGAATAACGTCTCTTCTGAACATAGCATATTCATTAGGTTTAAATTATTTTCTTTTAAAGTCTTAGCTGTTCTGATATTCTTTCTAATTTTCTTTTTTTTCCCCTTAATCTCCCTCGTTCACCTTTGTATCTCAGCAGGGCAACTTAATTAGTCCAAATCTTAAATCTTTCACTCACATTTTGCTCAAAGCTCATCATCTCTCTTTGCTTCCCTTTGTGGGGATCCCTGGCCTGTCTCTAGCCTCCTCCGGTGCAGACCAAAATTACAGCCCATCCTGGATAAGGTCATGTTTTTGTCACTGTGACGGCAATGCCTGGTATGGACTAATTATGTTGGAAGCAATCCTTGTCTCCACATTGGGGCTGAAGGTGCCAAAATTCATGGGGTTATGAACAAATTGGTTCCGGTGGGAGATGGAGGACAGGAAGTGGGCTTTGATGAATGTACCAATGAGATACAGCTGCTTGTGAAATAGATTTGAATTTGCTGTCTATGCGAGTCTGCCTTTTTAGCTGACTGGTATACTGAATTGGATATTCTTGTTTGAGCACATGTCGTTTAAAATAAATGGAGTAATATTAAGGGCAGTGTATTTCTCTGTTATGAATGTGGTTATGACTTTCCAGACATCTATCCATCCATCTATCCATCTCTGATTCAAAATTGCAGGTGAAGGGATACATTTGAATCAAGTGCATTAAGATGAAAGAGTGCTCCAGCTGGCAAAGCTTCAATCACAGCATTCGCGCAGGGCGAACTTAAATGTTTTCTGTATCATTTTCTTTTGTTTTTCATTTTTACATGTTAGAGGACGGCATCTTGGATCCAAAGTAAACATTCTGTCTGCCGTTTGCTCAAGTGGTCACTGTTAAGCCCTCCATCTTAACTCCTGTAGGAAGAAACTCAAAATTATCCGCTCCACAGGAATAGACGCTGGCTCGGATCACATCAACAGAGGGGCCTCCTCCATCTCCCGCCCCCCTGACTGCCCTGAAAAAGACGCCACAAACCCAAAACATCTGCCCATTACAAGCAGAATGCTTCCCACCTGCTAGACCAAAAGCAGCCACTGAATCAACTTTTGTCAGTTGAACGCCTTCCACAAGACCAGTTCAAGTAAGGGGTTATGTCTGGGCAGAGGAAGTTAGTTAAGGAGAAAGACACAAAGTCAGCTTCTATCACTTGAACATATCCAGGATTAAAGGATTCATGTCCCAGGCAAGCATTCAACGCTCCTAAGAATGGTTGCAAATGGCATAATAAAGAAGCATTGCTGTGATGATGTGCTGAAGGAAGAGTGTTGGACAGACTAGGATCTTCTTAAAGAGAAAGAGGCCCAATTTCAAGGTGTCAGATTTGTGTGAATGTGACATAGTTAGTGCTATAAAATGGCACCATGTGCCTGGAGAATACACACTGCACTTTAAAGTTTTTTATAACTTCTTCTTTTTTTTTTTTTACATACCAATGTCAGCCACTAGGGGAGGCATAGTGTTAAACATGAGCCATTTTCACAGGATAGGAATAAACTTCATCTGATTGTGATGTGTGAAGTCAGTTTTTGACCAATTATGATTCATATCAGTCTGATAGCTACACTTCGCTCTGTTAATAAGCCAAAAGTCAAGTAGATCAGGTGGAAGTGTAGCAAATCTACGTTTCTGTTAGTAAGGAAAAGGCATCTCTGACTGGCTGGTGGCCAGATTTTAATTGCTAGCAATTAGCAAAGATGGTATCTGCAGAAAAAAAAACTTTTATTGTTGACCTTATCTTGAGACAGTATCTTTTTCAACAAGCCCTCCAATCTCAACACCTTGATAGATTCCCTTAAGGGAATACATTATGGTTTTAAAAGTGACGTTCTGTGCTGAGACGCTGTCAGTGTCTTACCTGCAAAATCCAAGCAACAAAGATTACATTTCCATGAAATTTCAATCTTTGTCAGAGAAAAAGACCTAAGTGTGTTCAGTCAAGTTAAAATCACTCCATTCCAGAAATTGTAATGTTTGTGCAAATATAATTTATTCGACATTTAAACTGTTTCACGTTTATGTTATGCAGTTACAGTATCTACAAGAAAATTTTTATATGCCTTATAAGGCATTAATAGGCATCCCATAATAAAAGCCTTCCATGCAAAATACATATTCCAAAAGAAATTGAGAAGCTTCAGCCCGGAGATAGCATCTTATAAAAATGTAAACTGTCCTTGAACACTTTTTGAGGGGATTTTACAGTACAAAAACATAGGATTGCTGGCTGGAGAAAGTCCAGTCCTTATACAAAATACATGCTGTTTACTGAGGCATGGATTCAAGTTTTCACAGATGCAACATGCTATCTTGGGCTGTGGTTTCCTCTAAATATACCTTGCATTAATTAGTGATGTGTGCTTTTCAGTGACGTTGTTGTTATATATGCAATGTAGTTTGCTGCTGTGGTTTATCAGTTTCTTGTTTTTTTCTCTCTTTCCACAGTTGCACAAGCAATGTGTTTTCTTGTAATCTCTGCACTCATCCTTCCCTCTTCTATTCCAATTTCACTTTCAACTGTTTACCCCACATCTCGCTCTCTTGTTAGGCTTGTTAGCAAGATAGACTTCCCTTTGGCACTCAGACAGTTCTGATTGCTTCACTGCCAGACAGGACATGTTACAAAATATATATGCTATCACAAATAGTAGGTAATAATGATGCCACTTCCTCTCCTCAATCCAAGGAGCAACTTCCTGCTATTCCAACACATGACTTCCAAATTTGTCTTAATCTGTTAAACTAAGTTTCAATGAATTGAATGGAGTTTCTCAAACATGTACAATATTTGTTGCATGTATAGTTTATGCTTTGCTACAGTTATGTTCATGGGCAAACCTTCGTGAAAACTACATAAGCAGTTTTCACAAGCACAAGGTTGCATGTTCTTTCAACTTGATCATTTTTAGTAACTAAAAAAAGAAAACTGATTTGTTTTGTTATTGCTGTTGATTGTGTCTTACAGTTGTATACAGACAGAGAACAATATAGTGCTCTCCACTATAGTGGAACAACCGTTAAGAAAGGTTTCAATAAATAGAGTCTAGGAAAACTATAAGCCCATCATCCGTTCAGCGCCCCCCCAAAAAAGATCAGGTACAAACCACCCACAGAGGCTCAATTGAGATTCTGACTTCAAATGCATACTGTATTAAAATTGAGCAATACATTTTTTTTTGTCACTTCAGTGTGAAAGCATTAGAAATGTATTTTTGTACTATAGCTATTTCGATTCCACCTGAGGTAAGCTTTATTTAGTCCAGATAAAAAATATTAACTCCCCTTTGTGATCCATAGGTTGTCAATATTAAGCATAAACAAAAACATTTCAGTCCAAGTTTAATCAATACTTGGGATTAAGTGATCAAATACTTTTCCAACACATCTAAACAACCATAGCCATCAAGTTGATTTTGTTTAATCTTTTATTTTTCAACCACATTTTTACATCGTATAGAAGTCAAATTAACTACTAAATAACCAAATCGTCATTGACACCCCAAAATCAGTGGGTGAAATATTTCAATTGCAATAAAGCAAGTGTTTGCATCCAATATTAAGTATATTTTAATGTCATGCATTCAGGCTCTGGGTGTTGATAACGTATTTGGCCATTTTGATGGACTCTAATTGCTTTTAGTTTCCCAGCCTGATTATAGTTTCAGTGACTGCTAAAGTTCTCAGGGAGTGGTTAAACAAAAGTGTCAGAAAAATGTTAACTAATTAGAATCAATACAGCCTTTAACAATAGTATTACTTTCTGTTTAATATTTTTATACTCAATAAATTAACTTACGAAGTTGTCTTTTCTGTCTGTTTCAGACTTGGAAGTTTATCACACTTGGCAGTGTCCATATTTCTTTGATGAACCAGAAACCAGGGTTTACTTTGATCATATAAACCTATTTAGTCTCTTCTGTGTTTCTGCTGCACAGATACAAGGAGCCAAGGCAAGGCAGTAAATGAGACCTTAACATATTGTTTTGGTCATTAAGGGTGGGCATGTGCAGCTCTATTTACTCTGTGTTCTCTGGTTAAAGCAAGACATAAACATTTTTATATCAGACCTCATAACATTTCCAAAGCAATTGTAACCACATTAAGAAATCACAGCAACACACTGATTAGCCTGTACATTAATGGAGCAGAGTACACGGTGGAAATGTGCTCATTGCAGTGATTTACTATTCTTATCAACAAATTCAACGGTTTATGGGCTCTGCAGTTGCATGCTGGGGCACTTTTTTTCAGAGCTCCAACTAACTGCTGGTGGGAGTTACAAAAACTAACTCTACAACTTTCCAATTTTGAAATTAGAAAGGATTTAAAAGGGATAAATGATCCCATGGGGACCTTCACAATGAGTGACAATGATTTAACATTGTAGGAGACAGAAATGTTTGTACTGTACGAACTGGTATCTTAATAAGCAGTTAATTGCTAATGCTCCAAACACCCTATAGGTTTTTATCTGATGAAAAGGTTTAAGAGAATTAAAAGTTTTTTGTTTTTTTTTTGCGTTTGGCTTCCCTCCCTGCACTTCCTGCCTGTACTCTAGCAGTGACCTATTCGCACTGACTTTCCAAGGCTTATGGGTAAGCAAATTCAGCAGATCTTAACACCTTCTCCGCATTGCACCTGATTGAGGACGTAGGGGAAAAAAAAAAAAAAAAAATCCCCCTCACATGCACTTTTGCGGTCCTCGTGCACCTCGTCTAATCCGCCCTTCCCCCCTCCTCTGCTTTCATCTATGCATCCTTCCCCTTAACTCTTTTCTGTCTTTCTTCTCTCCCTTTTCTTTCTCCTTCCCTCTCAGGAGGCTGCAGCAAGATTCATTTAGAGCAATCAGCGCGAGACATGAATACAGAGCAGAGCTGTGTCACACACATGCTCAAATGAAGACTCGCACAAACATGCGCCAATACAGAATGTCTCTTCAACCTCTAAAAGCAATGATGAGCCAGCTGAGAGAGAGTTCGACACACAGATGTACACGGTCACAGGCACCCACAAAGTGATGGACACTATCTTTAACCTTTGAAAGTGATGATGAGAAGGCTGAGTACAGAGAGCCTTAGGACTCTCTGTGCTGCTGGGGCAAACTAATTTTTAATTTATTCTTTATACGTTTGTGCCATGTGTACAAACCTGCCTTTGCTCAGACAGCGAAAATGTGTGTGGTGCTGACAAATGGCCACCTTCCCTTAAAATTCTGCCCTTAGAGCCTCTGAAAATACCATATAGAATTTATTTGTTTGTCTTGCCTCTATTAACCTTAGTAGTCATCGTACATTTAATTAACTTAACTTGTGTATTTGCAAATATAATCAATGGGTCAAAGTGAGGCTGTAGGAAGATGTTTGAAAGGCTCAGAGCTTTAAAGGTCAAGGCTTTGATTGCTTTGCAGTGCTTTTGAGTCCAGAATATAGATTTCCTCTCTGGTAGATGTCCCCACAGTTTATGAAGTAATGGGTTTTATGAGCATGTGTTTAAAGACAGTAAATTAATTCCTGATCCCAACTTGAGCTAAGCCTTAAAGTCAAGGTCAGCTTGGATGGCCTTGGTAACAATGTGAGCCTGGGGATATGCAGTAAAGGACACTTCTCTGCTTGGTCAGTCCAGCTCTTTGCTTCAGGCTAAAGGTGCTTCAAAAATCTGTAATTCCTGCATCTGAATAATACATATGTCTGATAGAATTTTAACTACATACATAAATACAGCAGAGAGAAGATATATAAGTCCCAATGAAAATTTCACCCAACGTATGAAAGTATGTATCAAGTGCTGTAAATAGAGCAAAAAAAATAAGATACAAGCTTTTCCAGCAAATAAGATTTGCATTACATTATTTTTATTTTTCACTCAGAAACCTTTGTTTTTATTAGTAACAAAAAAAATTACAATAGGCCTTCTCAGCATTTTCTCCACTTGGGCCTAAATACTAAGATCAACATTATTACACTAACCTTTTAATAGAGAAGTAGCACAAACATCTAGAGTCAGTACAATCAGAAGCTTTAGGTTTACAATTCTCAAGAATGTAAGGGTCTGTTTTCCACACACACACACAAAAACAAAAAAACAAAAAGCACCCACAAAATTATGACCAATCATACAATGGTTTTGCAAGCAGAGGGGGGTAAAAGGTTTGCCAAAGGGGTTGTGATAAGAAGAGGCAAACAACATGAGGTTGAGAACAAAGTGAGGCAATTTTTGTCATGCAACCGTGCCAGTGTGATCCAATTTGTGCAGTTCAGTCCCACCATGCAGAGCCCTTAGCAGTGCTAGCTCTTGAGGAAAGCTTTCCATGAAGTTTAGCTCTGTGTTTATTGGAATTTTTGACCATTCCTAAGACAAATGTGTAAAATCAGACGCTAATGCTGGAAGAGTAGGTCCAACTCAGTCTCTACTGTAATTTGTCCCAAAGGTGCCCTGTCAGGTAGACATCAGGACTCTGTGCAGAACAGACATAAACATAGTTTTTATGGATCTTGGTTCTCCACGTAAATTGTTCAAAATTTCAGTGGAGAAATTTTGTATGAAGTGCAAAGGATTCCTTTTCTCTGGAACTAATAGGCAAGTGTGCAAAGAAATTTGAGAGAAAATAAGAAAAGGATATTTACATCTCTCATAAGGGTTTCTAGGTAATTTCTAAAGCTTTGAGACTCCAGTAAATAAAACTGAGAGTCATCATCTGCAAGTACAGAATACTTTAAGCAAAGGTAAACAATTCCAGGAGTGGTGGGCTTAGCAAATTACTCCAGTTTGTTTCAGATCTCACCCAGGAGATCTGAAACAAACCAGAACATCTAAAGCCCTGCAGGCTTCAGTTAAGGCCAGTGTTCACGATTCAACAAAGAGAAAATTGACTTAGTCTGGCATGGTTAGTTTTTTTTTTCTTAAGAAAATTAGATTATAATTGTAAAGCTTAATTTTGTATTTACTCAGGCAGTCTCTACCTGATGTACTTGAGATTAAAATGAAGGGAATATAGTCGCAGTCTTCTGTGAGTGGGCACATACATGTTAAATTTTAAAACATCTTATTTCTCAATGATTTCAAAAAACCCTGCAAAAAATAAGTGTAGTCTGTGTAAGGAGTGTTAACGGGACCGCACTGCCCAAGACATGACAATGTCATTACTCAGCTGAGTTGTGATCGTAGTTCCTCATGCAGGCAACCAATGTCTTTATTCAATATATAAACAAATCAGTGGAAGACTTTGTGGTAACGAACCATTTGTCCTGTTTCAGTAAATGTGTGTAAAAATGGTAAATAAATATTGGTATGTGCCTACCGAAACGTAAATATTCATATTTTGACACACTAAGATATCCACCACAAAGCAGATGGCTTCCTATTCATTTGATGGCTACATTTTAAGAATAATGATTTCTTTTATTTTCACAAAAAACATAACTAACAGATATACAATCGCTGTTAAACTTTTTAACCATCACTGTTGGTTTAATCTTCAGCAATACAATTTTATTTTATTTTTTTTGTAGTCTGACTTCTGTACAATTCCTAAACTTTTAAATAAACAGCTCATTGATCATGTTTATGATTTCTTTGTCATATTAACTTGCAAATGGGCATCTGCTGTTCTGTCACACAGTGGTTTAATGAGGCACTTTGCCGTGAATCTCCCTGCAGGTGTTACAATGACCAAGACAAGGGACGTACAGCATGCTGTCACATTTTGTCATCATTGAGTGCATTTATGACTCATGAGCATTAGTTATCTGGATTTGTGTGTGGGAGAAGATGATAAACTCGCAGAATCGCACACACACATGCTGAAACAAGGAGCAGCCGTCGACACAGTACTTCATGTCCTATCAGAGATCAATATTTCATTTGCTCTCCTCCTCTGCTTAGATGCTGACTGGCATCCCTTCCTGGGGGGACAGCTCATGGACATGCACACACACACTAATTCAGCCAGCAGACACACACCCACACGCATGCACACACACGCGCACACACACCCCCACAGTGAAGCACTCAGAGCCGTTGTTTGCCTTGACTGACGTTTCAGCCGTGCTGTGCTGACATCTCGTTGACACTCTATCCCTTTCAGACGCACATCACTGTTTACCAACTACTCTGAGCAAAATGCTGCATGTTTCAGGGTGTACGCGCCTTTGTGCAAGTGTGTCCTCGATGCTTCCGGTCTGTCATCATTACACACAAACCTTGTATTACTTTTAGATCACTGTTTACACATTTAATCAAAGCCAAGGTGTGTGTGTCCCCCTTCCCTTTGTGCTTGCGAGCATGCACGTACACAACTCTGTAAAAAAAAAAAAAATGAAACTCTTTCCTCTGTCTTTGCGGATGGTTGTGCTCAGACTAGATCAGGGGAGCTTTGGTGTCATTGTAACCAAGTGAATAGGCTCAGTGTTTAAATGCAAATTTATAGCACCGCAGTGACAGGGGCAGGGAATAGAGAATTGGCAACTCAGAGAGGGTCCGACACAGGTAGAGGTGACAGTGAGAGAACGGGGGCGACGGGAGGAGGGGCTGGTGGTAGGAGGAAAGACGGAGGAGGAAGAAAGAAGACCAAAAGTATTCAGACAAAGATGTGAGACAACAAAAGAAGGGTTTTTTCTGTACTATGTCACTACGGTACCTTGCAAAACTCTTCCTACCCCTTAAATGTTTTGTCCCATTAATTCATTCTTCAACCATAAATTCCTTTTAGCTTCATATATTGTCTTTGGTTTTTGTCAAATAAACAGCACATAGAGCGTCATTGTGAAGGTGAAGGAAAACAAGAGTGCTGTGAAAAGCTATTTGCCCTGTATTAGATTTATTCTGCTATTTTTCACAGTTGTGTTTCAGATTACCAAAGTAATTGGAACATCCAGGATTATCTGAGTGAATACAAAAGCTGGTTTTCAAATGTCAAGATCAAAGAGTGAAACACTTGTCACACCACTGAACTGAACACTACCAGAGCAATTGAGTCAACAAATCCCATCAATCAATCAATCAAGTTCTTTTCTATGGCACATTTCAGCAATATGGCAGTTCACAGTGCTTTACATCGTGAAAACATACCACAGTGTTGGTAACATTTCTTTAAAATTCATGGAATCTAGGAAATATGCTAACAACATTGAGTGCCAATGCTGCAATCCAATATGAAGACAATCCAAGCATTAGCTTTTCCACAAAATATCTTAGTGTTTTGTATTTATTTACTAATACATTTAATACAGCTGGCTTCGGCCTTACAATATACCCCAAAATAGTGGCCATCCTCTTTAATGAGTCGGCTTTCTTTGCAGCTGTTGTCAGCTTTTGCACTCAAAAAAACACTTTCTTTTAAATTACAGATGATTAAAACTTAATTACTCCATCATCTGCGTGTGGCTTTATATTTATTTTTTGCACACATTTTATGTGCCATCCAAAGGTCACAGATGATGTGTGAGACCTCTGCTGCTGCCGTGACTGTGCCATCAGCCTACAGCTATGACAAATGGCACTGTGTTACCAACGCCTCTTTGCATAGACAAGTACACACATTTTCCACCTACACACACTGTGATGTTATTGTCATTCGTCCCTCGAGCGGAGCTGCGACTTCTATCAAGCCTGCTATTGTCAGCCTTTCTTCAGGATGGAAAAAAGATGCTCTTTTTCTAATGCATGACCCATCTATACAGACACTTGACTGTACTCGTTCATATCAAAAATCCTCGGAAATGGATTCGCTATGCATCACGTCCCGTATTATATATATTTATCTAATGAAGAACGATATCACTGTACGAGTGAATCTAAGTGTCAGCACACTGGGAAATGAGACACTCATTTCCTAGTCCACACACACAATGTAGTGGTGTTCTAGTCATTGCAGTCCATGCAGGGCAGATTTATAAGCTTTGCTTTCATGCATACAGAAAATGTAGCCTTCCTATCTATCAGATCTCTACCCTCTGTATAAATATTAGCTTATTTGTAGTTGAAGTAAAGCTTCTTTGACACGAGTGTGAGTGCTGTTGTGCTTTCACTTGAAGTAGTTTAACTTGTTTCTTGTCCTTGGTTTATTTTTTGTTTGGGTTGGGGTAGATGAATGTTTTCTGTCTGAGCCGCTTCTGTATGCTGGTTTTGATGAACCTTTGAAATGTATTTTTTGGGCAGGATTTTTTTTCAGGAATAAACAATATGCATAGTTTAAAGCATAAGCACTTTTGTAGATTATTGCTTACACTGTTTATGAGTACCACTGTCTTGCCAATTGGCTACCAAGTTTATTTTTGTTTAATCTCAGAGACACACAAATCAAAACATATTTTCAAGAGGGTTATTATGTAATTTCAAAGCACATAGTGCCATTAAAACATTGTAAATATCAAAAACAAATTAGAAGAGATTTAACTTTGCATTACAGCCATATGACTAATTGAAATTTCTCAAAAATTCACGTGTTAAAGCAACGCCGCAGATCTGTTACATGGGGAAACATTATAACGTGATGTAATGCTTGAAAAGGTTGAATTTGCGTAATATCCCCTCTTTAAAACAAGTTAGAAAAAACTCTTACTTTATTTCACATTAACCTGATTGTGAAAACTTTATCCAACCCCCTTTGCCATTGAGAAGACACTTATTCTTCTATAACATTTCAAAGACTTGAGGACACAGACAGATGAGGCTTAACCCATTTCTTTTTGTTTCTCTATAATCCAGAGAGGGAACCCAGAAATCTGGAAGATCTATATCCATCCAAATTCCTGGGTGCTCTCTTCTGTTCTTTTCTCTTTAACCCGGTTTTTTTATTGGATTCAGGTGTTTTAGTGATTTGATTTACTGAATCTTTTGGACCTAGAAAGAGATCATTTCTAGTGTTATGGCAGAGGCCACAAGTTTTATTTTTGTTTGTTTCAAAGGTATTAAAACTCAATGTTTAAGATACACATTTCCACATAGTCCTCCTTTGTTTTACACCAAAGAAGTCTCGAGTGTTTGTTGTGAAGCTGTTCAGTCTTAAGCTGCTGTCACAATGTTTTCAATCTTGCCATTTATGCTGGTGCTGTAAAAATCCCCTATTATCTGTCCATCCATTATCTTCCACTTATCCGGGATCAGATTGCGGGGGCAGCTTGGTTGCAAACTGCTCCCGTGAAAGTTGTAGATCACGATCTGATGAAGCCAATAGGACCACAGCATCTGCTAAAAAGCAGAGACGTGATCCCGAGGCCACCAAAAGGGATCCCCTCAACACCTTGGTTGTGGGAAGATATTCTTTCCATACAAGTTGTGCATTGGTAAACAAGCACACAATGTGGCGTCTTCAGCTCTGGAATGGCTGTACGGCTTGATCAGGGACGTGTTTCCTGTTAGACAATAGCTGAATTCAGAATCGCTTCCTCCGCTCAGGTCTTAAAAACAAATGTTAGCATCATCTTTACATTACTAGGCAGACCAGCAAAGGATTTGCATTCAGCCTCCCCAATGTCACCCTCACGGGTGGCTGGCCACAAAGAGTCAATTTTGTTTTTTCCCTGAGAAGTTAAAGGTCTTATTACTTCACAGAGTTTCCTTTTGAAACTCTTCCTCCTTCTGCTGCTGGAACCAGATTATATGTTGAATCAATAGCAGCTTCAAGTTCTTGTCCGTGGCTGGGGTCTGGGGGTTCATGGCTGGGGGTCTTTTTCATCCATATCACAAATCTTATAGCTTTCTTGGTTTCTAGGCCAGGGATTCATCCAGAAGTTTTTGGGGACTGAATTCTCACCCCTGACCATAAAGTATGGAGTTAGATTTGTTTCACAATTATTCAATCAAAAAGAAAAAAAAAAAAAAATCATGTCAAACAAAAAAAGTAAAATCTAAAAAACTTTTTCATGAATATTTATGACTGTTGTCATAAAGCGTCATTCGGTAAATTATGACACTTTTAATACAAAGTTGACATTATTCAAAATGTCTTTGTTATGACAACTTGACATTAACCAAAAAATCATTACTAGTATAAATTTGTTATAAAAGTATTACTGATTGCACTTTAAAAATCAGGTAACTTTATGTTATTAAAGGTAAAGTTTAAACAGTAATGATTTCTTGGTTAATGTGAAGTTGTCATAACAAAGACATTTTGAATAATGTCAACTTTGTATTAAAAGTGTCATAATTTACCGAATGATGCTTTATGACAACAGTCATAAATATTCATGAAGGCTTATTCAAGTTCATGACATGTGTTATGTCATGTTTATGAAAGTGTCATGACAGTCTTATTCACCCCCCTTCAAATAAAGTGTTACCTTTTTTTGACTGAATACTACTTTTTTGTTTGACATGATTTTTTTTGATTGAATAATTGTGAAACAAATCTAACTCCATAATAAAGTGCTGTCTTTTCCCAGACAGTAAAACAGACATTCAAAAGCATTCATTGTAGAACAAATATTTAGCTCATTAACATGGTCTTATAGTTTCATTATCACTTAATTATTTTTCCTTCTTTGAGAATATTCCCTATGGTTGCTTTAAGCAAATAAAATCTTTTGTACAAGAACACAATCTGCAGTCTTTTATTCAGGCCACATGTAAATATTTTTTATGTCTTTCACACTAACTTGCTACCTATTGAAATTCTGACTTCCATTTGTATATCATGTGCCATGTTTTTTTGTATTTTTATTTTTTTAACTAGATGGCAAAATTAGTGATGTTTTCTTCTAGTGGCTTTAGGGTGTCACGTTTGATCAACTTTATAATAATACATCTAGATGACTACTATACTTAGTTATAATCCACTTAGTTATAATCATCAATTGTTTATGTCACTGCTAATTTTACCTTCATCAAGATTATTTGATTTGTGATTAATGCTATGAAGGCATCTGTTGTTTTAAAGGTGCAGCATGTCTCTATTTTCTAACTACCTGTGTGGATTTGGATTGATTATTACGTTAAGGCTGTTATAGCTTTTTCAGCTATTGCAAATTTGTAGTGTTTGTATCTTGGCATTGTCAAATAGCTTTTACTACGTATTGAAAAGGATCTGGTCAAATAACCAGATTATTACAGCTATTAAGGGATGCTAAACATTTTATATATGTGAATGTTGCACTACAGTGATAAAGGTTTTTTAATTTCCTGTTGCAATTTTTTTCTACATTTCTAAGGTCTTTGTTTCATGTTGATATATTGACAAAAAGCATAGAATCTCAATTGATTGATAACATTCATTAGAGAGCATATATCAATGTTTTTCAGTTGTGTTAAGGCATTCTAACCCATGATAGATGTATCCATTTATACACCCAAACTCATAAATATGTGAAAAACAAATAAAAGAACATGTGAGCACAGGTTGCCAAAAGTTGCTAAAGAAAGATGGGATTGCATCTGAAAAAAAAATAAATATAGGCCCATCAAAGACAAATACCAGCTTAAATTTGAGTTTATAATCTAAATTTATATTTTCTAAAGATAACCAGGGAACTGCTGGCTTGTTAATTTGACATAGAAAAACTGAATAAAAACATCCATCCCGTGCCCCGAATCATGGTGCTTATACTGTAAGCTAATCTTCCCTGCCTTAACGCCTTCTCATTCAATACTCTGCCACGTTGAAAAAGTAATCCAAGTACTGATCACTGAGTAAATTTCACTTACTTACTTTACTGATTACTTGATTTCAAAAGTAGCCAAGTTATAGTGTGAGTTACTTTCGCACTTACGCCCAATCAGCTGCTGACAACATATATATACAGCATTTTCATAACTGAAGATAACAGTTACTTAATTGTGGTTTAAAATGGCACAATGTGCCTGTAAAATACATCATATCCTCTCTTCAACACGACAGCCTGTTCTGTGGTCACCATGAGACTTATAGAGTGTGACATAACAGACGGTTTGTCTTTATACTGACTTTCTGCCTCAGTGGGCATCATCAAAAGGCTCTTTTGTTTCAAAAAAGTGTGCTTTAAAATGACACATATACTATAAAAAAACAATAACAGGATGGGTTGTGATCATTTAAGGTTAAATACATTCAGGAGTGTCTATTTCCTGGCTTTTCAATGACACAAAGCTATTAATATGTGAACAGCCCCCCAGCCCTTTCTATACACTCTCACATTACAGATGTTTATAACATTTCCTGGATTAATATCATTCATTTTTTTCTGTGTTCATATACATAAGTTATCTTACCATTGTCAAAATATTTTGTATTTGCTCCAGATGTCCTATGTATTTTTCTGAGTTTATGATTGTACAGTAGTGTTTAATTACTTCAGTCTGCACTTCTTCATATTATTTTATTTCCTTGGAGAGCACTGCAAAAGCAAGTAAAAGGTCTATTTTAAGTGCAGTCAGAAAGCTATATGGCAGTGAGGCTGTATTTAATAAAAGTTATCCGAACTCCACACCAGTCTCCAGAGCTGTCCTGGTCTAACTGGCCATGTCTGTTCCAATTTAACGTGAAGTGGCATGTAGAAGATGTATAATTCTTTCTCCCACTCTGTCCTGGTGACACAGCTACAAGGAATGAGAAAGAAGAGGGGCAGATCACAATATATGAGAAGTGAATAAGATAGGCTCAGAAATACATCAACTGTATTGAGCATTCTTATTCATCTTCATTATTCATCCTTTCTATATGAAAGCACTGAAAGTCAGATCTCTTTTTCCTCTCTTTTGATCACCAGCTGTGTTTTTTGGCTTTGCACTGAAAGCACCAGGGTTAATCACTAAAAACAAATTGAGCTCATCATTATATTTATTTGTGATCTAGTACACAACTTTTCAACTAAAACAATGCAACAATAATTTAAGAATGTGGCATACATTCTTTTACTCTGACACTCCTAAATAAAAGCCAGTGCAGCCACTTACCTTCAGAAGTCATCACATTACTAAATAAAGTCCACCGGTCTTTATTTGAGTCTTAGTTTAGTTACAGCTGCTCATGCTCATGCCAACTTCCAAGTTCCAAGTCACTGGGCAGAGAAAAAAAAAATATTCAGAGAATCAACTAAGAGATCCATGGTTTCTCTGGAGGAGCTGCTGAAGTCCGCAGCTCAGCTCAGAGAATCTGTTGAGAGATCAAGAAGTTGTACCCTCTAATCAATATAGAAAAATGTCACGAAGAAAACTATGTAGGGAGCACAGCAAACGTGAAACAAGACACTGAGGCCAAATGTAAAATAAGACGGAATCATTCAAACCTACATCAAACTCTGTGTGTAGATGAAAAGTGACACTGCAATGATGAATAATGGAGCTAAATACAGGGCAGGTATGGAAGAAAACCTGCTAGATCCTGCAAATGATTTGAGAGTGGAGCACAATGACTCTAAACATACAGTAGAAGCTGAAATGGGAAGATTCAGATGAACTCATTGTGATGTGTTAGTTCATTCGGTGAAAGTGTAGAAATTAATACAATTTAGAATCTGTGGCAAAACTTGATAATTGCTGTTCTTAGATGATCTCCATCCAACGTGAATAACTTTGAGCTGTGTGTGTGTGTGGGTCACCTTCTAGCAGGTTAATCCCAAACATACAGCCACGACTATAATGCGACGCTTTAGATCAAAGCATATACTGATGTGTTAAAATGCCCCAGTAAAAAAGCCATAAATTAATCATTTTTGTCAATACTTGAAACTTGCAGTTATCAATGATTTTCAATTTGAACTCTTTGCAAAAAAATTGTTATTATTATCTGTGTGAATAATTTTGTAAGGCCTTTTTGTAAGAAAAGTGGCAGCTTCAGACAGTCTTTTTTTCTTTAAATGAACAAAAATGAAATTTAGTAGAAAATATGTGGAAATAAAAAAATATATCTTTCTACCAAATTAAATAAAATTAAACACATGAATAAATCTCTTGTAAATAATAACACAAAATGTTGTATCTCTTATATGCTTACAGTGCCAATGTAACCTGAACAGAGCAGCTTTGCACTGCCTACCTGCAGCTGTGCAGCCTGGTCCAATGCAGCTGTGTAGCATAAAAAATCCATGACTAAGGTTGGGCATACAGATGCCTCTGTACCTGCTGAGCCCCTTAACGGGGGGTGGGACATGTACATGTGTGACTCCGTTGTAGATGAGATGAGACAGACTGAGGGAGGAAGAGAGAGTGTTGGGTGAAGGGGAAAGTACACCTGTCAACCTGAACCCCTGCAGAGCTGCGTGGCAGCTTGTTTGGATGTGCGCGCCACTCCTGTGTCCATGCTTGTGACTGTGTGTGCAAAATTGTATTTGTGTATGTCATTAAGGTTGTACTCAGGTATCACAGCTACAGTACGGGGGGGTGAGGGGGAGATCCACAAAGCAGCATAGAAAGATGCTGGGACAGGTGGCAAGAGCAAGCAGTGCATCTGTCACGCTAATGCTTTTGATGCACGTGTTGGTGTTTGCGCGGCGAAATGTCAGGTGAAGATCATAGTAAAGAGAAATCGAGGACAGCAGAAGGATGAATGAGGAGAGAGGGAAGGAGGAGCAAGAAAAGAAAGCTGGGAGAGCTAGGAGGTGTACAGGAAGGGTAGAGAGAGTGGCAGTGGGAGTGCAGCAAGCCAGAGAGCTTCTTCGCAGGAAATGGAGGGAAAAAGGAAAATAGTCAGGACTCAAGAGGAAGGAGTGCAGGAGGGAAGGTTAGAGGGGAGAGCAGCAGGTACAGTGTGCATCTGTCACCTTCTGCTCCTTTGGGCCAAGAACGCCCAGGAAGAAGCGGGGTGGAGGAAAAAGGAGAAAATGGAAGGAGAAAAGTCTTTAACCTGCCCTTTTTTTATTTAATTTGAGTCTCTCTCTCTCTCTCTCTTAGAAAGTAGTATTTTTAATAAAGATCAGTAATACTTGGAAAGTTGGCATGTTGGTACATTTCATGTGGCGCAGCAGAGATGTATTGGTAATCTGTGTATTTAACCATACAAAATGTTGATTTTATTCTGTTTAAAATTAATAAACAAATAAATAAATAAATAAACAAACAGGCTTTTGAAGCAAATAAGAACCTGAAGAGAGACAGTGACACTAGAGAAGAGATGGCCCCAGTAGCATTGGGAACTACATTGGAACCATGTCCCTAACTCTACTGAGGTTAACATTGTCCCAGAAACGTATGAATAAAACTCCAGTGTGTCAGCTGGTCTCTAAGTATGTGTGCGTGTGTGAGTGAGTGTGTGTGTGTGCAATGAAGCATTACGAAGTAAGGGACCTAACCACTGCGTCTCATGCAGTGCCTTCTTTCTGTTACGTCCACTGAGATTGTGTGTGAAACTGAAATGACCCACAAAGACAGAACAACCAACTGACATCAGAATATTAAGGGAGTCACTTGATTCATTTCAATCTCTGTCAAGATTAACGCTGTTTGCAGTTTTTCTAAAAATATCCATTACAATAAAAGCTTTAATAAATGCAAAGAAAGCATTTAACAGACAATTGATTTATGTCTGCCATAGTAGAGATACATCTGAATGAAGGACAAAAGTTCTGGAGTTTAAGGCTCTTGATCTAAACCGTTCTGTCCTTGTCCAGTTGTTTGTTTAACGTTGTTTTCCTGTAACCCTAAACAGCTTTTGGTGATTTTGCAGCTGTTCCATAAGATTTTTATTTTTGGATGATGGATTGAATAGCGTTCTCTGAGATGTTCAAAGTGTGGAATATTGTTTTACAACCTATTGTTGAGGTCTCATCGGGATTGATAGATTGTTCCTGAGGACAGTGACCAAGTAGAAGATAGATTTCCCAAGTTCCACTTCCTTATAAATCACACCATTCTGGCACTTGAAGATGTCTTTCACTCACTGGCATTCATGACGCCAACACATTGTTTAGGTCCCATGATGTCAGCACCTCGCTTCTAGCTGATTATCCTGAATTACAGCCTGTCAGCTATAGCATGTTTCCTTAAACCGCTAAGGCAGTGCTACACTCGCTCCAACAGATGGTCTCTTTTTTTGAAGCGTTGTGTTACTTTTTATTTTATCTGTGTCGCAAAATGCCTTTGCACTCGACAGGAAGTATTAATACAAAAATAATTAGCATTGATTCCACATATTTCCACTCATTTACTGTTGAAGTGCCCCCCCCAGCTCCCCCTCAGCATTTTAATTGTGACGTGTGTTTCATAAAGTGAAATCCGGTTGAAGTCTGTCGTTACGTAATCTCACTGAGGGGGAGATGCCCATACCATCTGTGTTCAAACCTGCAGAATCTGATGCCATGACAGTTTTAGAGAATTATTTGTATTGGATATGTACAGTATGTTGGAATTATTAGATGATGCAGGGATGCAAATTTCAGTGAAGAAGCTAAAGTGAAAGGAAGCAAAAGTGATCTGACTGATGTACATCCACAACGCTCTAGCAGCATCATTAGCGCACTGATGGCTGCATTCCCATGTGGATTTATTTTTGAGCAGAGAAAAACAGGAAAAGCATAAATGAAACATATATATATATATATATATATATATATATATATATATATATATATATATATATATATATACACACACATACATATATACATATATAGATAGATAGATATAAATAGATGGAAAGAACTGTCCATGTCATCTTCAACATTTCATCATACCTTTGCAGTTTCGTGCAGTTCTTTGTTGACTTCAAAGAACATTGTGGAATAATTTCTTGGAGCAATACTTTTGTGCAATGGGGGATTCCACATGATGCAAGGAAGTGCAATGTATCAGTTTCAGTCTCAGTGGAATATAGTTGAACCAATCAATATGCCAATGTGTTAATTGATGACCAAGGCACAGTCTTATCCTGCAGCTTTAATAGCCACCCTAGTCAAGAGTTTTTGAGCCATGCTGAAAACCACCATTCAGCTGTGATGTAAGTTAACTAATTTACTGAATCAGGGAAACACATTTACTAAGGTACCTTTGGCATCTGTACATCACACACTGACATGAGTATTGATTCGGATATGGGACATGGAGGTCAGCACTAATTTCTATCGCTGTTACTGCCCCGTCTTTGCACCACCTGCAATCTTGTCCACCAAAATGCTTACAACCACCCAATTCCCACTGACACAGGCCAGAAAAAAAGACACACAAAAAATTCGATATGATGGTTAATTGGAAGTGTGATTGTGCACAGGAGAGAAAATGAAATTCTTCAAAGGATGAATATGATTCACTGACGGTTTTAGCTCGCTTGTGACAAACGTTTTGTAATGAGAGCCAATGTCAAAATTCAAGTAAGAGGCACTTAGTGATCTACTGTGAATCACTAAATGGTCCGAGTTAGTCTGTGTGTCACTGCTTGTATGTGAATGTATGCAGTGCTGCATAGTAAGCTAAACATGTGATTGCGTGTAAAAATTTAAATAAAAATTTGCTTCACATTAAAGTGAAGCAGTTTTCAAATAATTAGTATGGAAACCTGTATTTGCATGCTTGTCACAGTTGCACCTAAAATTGTTCAACCCCTAGTATAAGTGAAGTTTAATGGCAAAATCAGCAAATTAGCACCCTTTTGCAATAAATGCAGTAAAAGAATTATAATTGAAATGACTCACTATTTGTTAATAAATTAATGTTCTGAATGGTTTCTACACAGTAAAAGTGCCACTTCTATTGACTACATGGGCTGAAAAGATGCAACTCACATAATGTCCTGCAATTTTTAGATGTGTCACTGATCCAACACAACTCATCAAATGGCTGAATTAGCTCCTCAGTGTGCAGTCAGGTTCTCTAGACTCCCTCTAATAACCTGTTTACTTAATTCAGATGTGATGAAGCAGAGACGCATCTAAACGTTACAGGACATTAACCCTTGAGACCTGGAATTGAGGTTCCCAGACTTAGAGCTACCAGTTTTGCAGCTCCAATCTGCTACAAACATAATTATTTGTCAGACATAATGGGCAAGGGCCTCCCATCTAACCAATATTCTTGGAATTACAAGCTGCAGCCACCTATACACATCCCACCAGAGATTTTCAAAGAAGCTGAAGTCAGGCGACGATGATACCCAGGACATCTTTTGAAACTAAGCCTGGCTAAACTTTGAGAAATACTTGAGATCATTATCGTATTAGAAAGTTAAATAACGCCCAAACTTCAGTTTTCTCACAAAGGGACGACATTTTCTCCCAGGATTTCCTGCGTTCTGATTAAATCCAATTTCCCTTCAAATGATGCAGGGGCCCTGTGCCAGATGAAGCAAAGCAGCTCCAGAGCCTCATGCTTTGCTCCTTCAATCACACCACTGACACATAACTCAATGAGTCTGCAGCAAATAAGTTGGAAATATAATTATTTACTGGAAGTGGATTTCACACAGTTCATCTACTTAGTAATGATGACATTTGTTAATTGATTGATTGATATGCTTAAAGAAATATTGAAGGGAGGATACATAGATTTTTAACGTGTTTGCAAATAGAAAAGTCTGAAGTGTGGCATGCGGTTGAATTCAACCACATTTACTCTGATACCCTAAACTAAGTGCAGCCAATTCCCTTTAGGGATCATCAGTTTTGTAAACAGTGTCCAGTTGTGAGCTGAAGAATCTCTGCATGGTTACTTTCTATGGCTACAGACTAGGATGCACTGTGCCAGTTGCATGGAAAGGACATCAATGCCAAGAATGAGTGTGTGAATGTGACTGACCATAGAAACTTATGAGTGGATCCCAGAGCAGTGAGAAGATTCCCCAGTAACAAACACTGGATCCCTAGTGACCTAAACAAGAAAAAAAGAGCTTTCAGGGAAGGAGACAGGAAATATTGAGGAGTACATAGAAACAATGTAAAGGTTAGAGACAATAAGGAGGCATGTAGGAAGGAGCTGAAGAACAAGCTCCAGTAAAACAATAATAAAAAGTTGTATAACATTGTGTTTTTATGGTATTTTGCAACCCTACTCCAGAACACAGGTAATAAAGGAAAACAGTGTGGCAGTCGTTTTAACACTCGGTGATGCTCATCATAAAAGTTTGAGAACCAGTGCTTTGCATAGTCTGTGTGATATAGTGTTTCTCTAAATTGCAGTTCCTGTAGACAAGGACACTAAATGTACACTTGGTACTGCATAAAGGTCTATTCATTCATTGCAGGTATAGGGAATTAACTTTTGTCTAATAAATTATAGCCACTGCATTCATTAAAAAAAAAAATAAAATAAAATAAAATTGCATCATTGTTAAAACTTCTTTTTTTTAATTGCTCAATTTGTATAGACTTTTTCCCAGAATCCTCTGCAGTTATCCCCCAAAGGCTTGGTGTAGCCTGGGTTGTTATGACTGTAAATAAACTGTCCCTTCCTGGAGCATAACTGTCACTGTAACATGTACCAAGGAATCATTTGATTTGGTGTCAGCATCAGGACAGGCAACTTACTTCAGCTCCAATTTAAGGATTAAAATGCAAGTGCTTGAAAAGTCTAGCTAAGCATGTAGCTTTACCAAAGTCTTTAATTATCTAAGAACAAACAATTAACATTAAGTTTTCTTCCAAGTTACACAAGGGTGATATAGATGCCCTTTTTTGTTCCTGCTTTATAGGGTGGTGTTGCTAAAGTTTTGCTTCAGCAGATGTCTCTTCCTATACGTTTGCAAGTACTTTATCATTGTTTCCTGCTGTCTGCTATTACATATTACTGCAGCAACCCATTTTTCTTCTCCACCGTGTTCAGAAAAGATTAAAAAAGTATTTTTTTTCCATGCCACATCAGTGATCTTTAGCACTGACTGCTGATGTGAGGCCAAGTTGTACCTCAAACGATGTTAGATTTTTTGCTAATTTGCTGAATGTATAATGCAACAGTTTAACTTTGGATTTATCTAATTTTCCAAGAAAGTTTTTTAGAGATTTATAATGAAAAGATTTTTCAGTAAACATTGTCACAGTGAGAAAACTCCTGCTGTGCAGCCAAGGTAATGTGTAGCTAACTACCTACTGCCTGCAGCGATCACCTCTCTCCTGCTGTTTCCTGTCCTTGTCTCCAGCAACATGAATGTGTGTGTATGTTTGCTTGCGTGCGTGCGTGTGTGTGTGTGTGTGTGTGTGTGTGTGTGTGTGCGTGTGTGTGCGTGTGTGTGTGTGTGTGTGTGTGTGTGTGTGTGTATGTGGACGCATATCTACAGTTCATGAATCAGCATCACCTTTTCCACTGCTACAAGGGAGGAGGCGGAAAGAGAAGGCAGAGAAGTAGGGGAGGTAAGTATAACAGGCTGGGGTTAAAATCTGCTGAATCTTAAAATGGGATAAAGAGTGATAACCAGCTCTTAAGCATTTTTGTTGTGTGCCTGTGAGGAAAGAAGCTGGGTATTAAAGAGATTTGATAATCACAATGAGTAATTCAGGACCTTTCCACTGTTTAAATATTGTGTCCTGACTGTTCTGGGAAGTCATTTTCAAATCCTGCAATCACTTTTTGGATTTATTAGACTTGAGCTGAAGCTAAAATCCAACCATACCAATCAGGGCAGTAATAATTGCTCAGTCTAATGTAATAATGCACAAATCCATTATCATCAGGCCCATAACAACATATGACTAAACTCATTTTAATAGATATTGTTTTTTTTTAAGTAATGACTTTATGCAAACAGCAAGAACAGCTCTTAAATAATTTTCTCTTTTCAAATGCATAATTAAGGATCACCTTTTCACTTTCTGTTGAGTTTCATTATTTGATTTTCACTGCAGAGAAAAAAAAAATAGCTTCAACAGGTCTACATGAAATCCCCACATCCTCAATGTTTGGACCAACAGTATCCATTCACTTCCTAAGAAATGAATTTGTATCACAAGTCATTACAGAGTTGCTCCTAACATTGAGACATGCATGACAGCAAAATTCCCACTGGTTGCTTGGTCCTTGGCTTTCAGCAGTTATGGAATCCCCTTTTTGCACTTTATTTATAATCAGTGCTGCATTGGAGTTTTAACCTGTAGCGGGTGCAGTTCTTAACCATGAAAAGAAATGTTCTAAAAATACACTACAGCATGACGGGTGGGCAAAGATGGTAGAAAAAGAAGACAAGTGGACAGATGAAGACAGAGTGGTGGGCAGGTCGTGTTTGGTGATTGATGAGATTGGGGGTTGGGGGGGCTGGACTTCTGACTGGGTGCGATTCCACTGATTTATATTTAAGGGAGTTCTCCATCAGTCTCAGAGGGGAAAGAAGGCAGGAGACGGAGAAATGAGGTGAAAGTGAGGACATTAGATCACCCTGTCTGACCCATCTGTCAATCAGACCGGCTGTTCTTTAGTGACCAGGCTTGCATGCTGTGTTTTTGTCTGCTTCACACTCTTGTTTTTCCTTATATACGTTTGTTTGAGACAGGCTGGCTTATCAGTTATTATCCTAGCATTGTATGATAAGATCACCTAACGTTAAAACCCTCGAAGTGTTCATTGAGTTGCAGGGCCATAAGGATACATCCACCTCATGGGAAAAGGCAATGTATGATTTGACTCAACGTGATGTGAGAAATATGGTATTCACCCTAAAATCTAGAGAAATAAATTATAAAATGATACAACTGCTTTTATTTAAAATAAAGCATTAAGTACTCAATGTGGCATTATTATTTTTACAATAATGATGATTTAATTTATAAGACGTTTTAATCTATAAGAAAATAAATATGCGTTAGCACGGACATAATGCTTTGAAGTAAATGCAAACTGCAGCATCTTTACCCACTTGATGCATTTTTAAAGTTCTTACAAACTGTTATATGTCTGATTCCATCTCCTTTTTCCACTCTTCAGTGTTTTTGTAACTGAGCTGTCAATTTTTTTCCCCTCAACATAACATGGCAAACCAACAACTAAAAACTTGCTTACATCAAATTAAATCTAAAACATGAGTAAAGGGTGCTAAGAGTAAAGTGTGTTCTTTACAATGGCACCAACTGATGGATTTTGTAAAAACAAAATGCACTTTGACAAGAAATATTGCAAGATTATATTTTATGTCCTTTATTTTCCTGTTTTGTTTGTTTTTTGTTTTGTTTTGTTCTTTTGTTTTTCTGTATGTGGGTGTATTGTGGCTAGTGTATGCACAGGTCATGTCGACTTATGAAAATGTTTATCTGTGTGTAAAATCAATGCAGGTACGGTAAATTAAGAAATTAATCTGAAATGGAGCTTTTTATAGACAGTTGTAGAGCAGCAGTGCACATACACACACGCACACGCACACACACACGCAGGTGCCTCGAAAGTCTCTCGTGGCCAAAAAGCACATACACCAAAGCCTTCAAGCAATTAAAGCACTTCAGCAATCTCTCCATATCAAATCATAAGATTTAAGATTATAGCTGTGACCAATGAGGATAAAACGCTTTGAACCTCTATATCTGTCACATATTCAACACACTCGTGTTTCTCTAACTGGGCATTAAAATCATAAATCTCCATAGCCAATCGCTAAGCTTTCAGGTAAATACAAATTAATGAATTCACAGAGACAAGCTCAGACTCGAGGATTTGAATCGATAATTCATTCACAGTCAAAACTGTTAAAATAACTGTGTGAATTAAATACAGTAGGCAAAGGGAAATTGTAAACCTGGAGACAGAATGAAGATCCACACAGCATTCCTTTCACCAAAGCAATAGATGCAATTAGTTAACAGCTACTGTCATCAATATTAATTATCGTTAGCTGAGAAGTTCCAAATTCCCAGTCTCTTTAGGCATTTTGCTTGGAATAATTTAGCACACATTTTGATCTCATCATGGTGCCTTTGTTTGCCACTTTTTGACATCAAAATCTAAGTCATATTTGTTTTTCAACAATAACCTTTACTGAACAGTTCATGTGCCGTCAGTTGTATATTCTGCAAAGAAAAATACATATATATATACACAGACTATAGCTCAATACACATGCCAGACAGACATCAAACAACAAGAGACAGACAAAAGCATAGACACATGAAGTGTTGCACATGGGACCCAGTTTGTGATCCCAACCAGGGTAATAGCAAACCCTGTGAGGGGAGTTGCCCCAGGCGTCACTTAACATGTATGATGAGATCAGACAGAATTTATGCATGCTGTTTACAACAAAAACAACAACAACTTGAAAGGGAGGGCACGCAACTCGAAGCCTGCACATACAAACCATGCATTTGTGAGGGCAGAGTACATATATGTAGATGTAATGCATTTAAGAGTGCCTGTGCGAATGCTTTGCTTTTGTCTAGCAAGACTGTAAGTGCTTTCTCTGCTGTACGGATGCAATGCAGGTCAATTAATAATGTAGCACTTTTAGAGGTTAAGTAAGCGTGTGTGTCTGTTAGACGATGGAGACAGTGGGACACAAAGAGAATGAGAAGATGAGAAATTGTGTGTGTGTGTGTGTGTGCGTGTGTGTGTGTGTGTGTGTGCGTGCATGTGCGTGTGTGTGTGTGTGTGTGCGTGTGTGTTGGTGGTGGTGGCCAATGGAGCAAACAAGTAGGACATGTTTAGGTATGAGAAGAGGGTATTTTTGTAATCCTAAGATATTTGTCCAGTCATACAGTTTCAAGGTACTAGCTGCAAATTTAATTTCCCACATCTTATTCTCCCCTAATACATACATTTTGCAAAACCAACATTTTCTGCTGGGGTTGCATCTCAAGTCCACATTTGAAGAAGTGCGTTAGGAAGAATTAAGATTTGTTTTAGCTTTGAGTTTTCAAAGTGGACATATAACAGAAACAGTGTTTGACGTACGAATACACAGAAAACTGAGTTTGTTTCCCCATTTATTTCTATTTTAACATCTTAGGACCAGCAGGATTTGTTCTGACCGGTTTTCGTGGAAATAGTAACCAATGCAAAAGAAAGAATAGGTTATGAAGTTGTTTTGGAAAAAATACAAACTGTCAAAATGCCTGTTTCTTTTATATACCTGTGGATTTTTCTTAAAATTCTGCTTGTTCAATTGGAAGTAGATATCTTATTTTCAAAACAAGGGAAAAATATTAGTTTTAAAAACTAATTGTTGCATAGCAAAAGAAAGTGTGCCCTATGTAGCTTTGAAAGAAAAAAAAAAGATCAAGAATGCAGCTGATTGTCTGGAAGACAGATAATGTCATATGTGTAATGCTAAAGGACAAAAGTAATAATAGAAAAGTTGTTACTTTATTACCACACATCTTTGTGGTCATAATGTGAATATTTATATGACAATGTATCAAGTGATGAGAGGGAAGTTGTCAGAATTGTCTGAGTGGCAGCAGGTTTAAAACCTCACAAACCAGCAACCGATGCAGGAATTTAAAAGCACTCTCTGGTAAAATCAGTCTGCCTATCATTCACCATGTAGGGGTTAATTACTTGAGGAAAAAACTGTAATTTGAAAAAACAAAATTAATTTAGTTTTAAAAATCTATTCTTTATTGAGAATGCCTGAAATTATTCTCAATATGCCATTTTTTAATCAAACTATAAAAACAAATTGTTTTTCTATTCCATTATCTCATTTATAACCAGAAACAAACATCTTCACTGAATAAAAAAATACACTTAAATCTAATTCTGCCAGATGCTCAAGTAATTTTAACTTTTCATTTGAGATGTTTTGATCCAAATCAACTCGATTACAGCATTTTGAAAAACCATTAGAACTCATCACTTTCAATCTGTTGTCACTCTGTGCTTTCCGTCAGTCGTAAAGTGTAAGAGCCTTCAGCATCTAGACATTGATTTTTAAGAATTTTGTTTTACTGGTAAGTATAATTCAAATCCGTGCTAGTAAAAATAAAAGTGTCAGATTTATAATTGTGTCTATTTTTTTTCCTTTTAGAGATATTTGTGACAAACATGTTTAGAGCAACTCCTCTAACTGTTCTTTTCATCACCTGAATTACAAAGAAAACTGATGCACTGTCAGTGTGATGAGAATATTTGTACAAAAACAAAGTTGGCAAGTTTGCCAAAAAGAAACTCATGTTACTTTTAGAACTCTCTTTGTATAAAAAGCAAGAAAATGAGTGGGTGCGTTGCTGAAAGAGAAGGGACAGCAAGAAGTATCGGAGATGTGTTTTCAGCTTTAGGCTTCACAGTGATTGAGAAAAATTTGTTCATAAAAAATAAATAAATTATCACTATCAATAGCGCTGTGGATTTGCCAAAGTATTGCCACTGTTTGTCTCCCTTTTAAATCTACAGATGAACGTATGCCATTAGACTGGACTGTGCTTAGGCTGATGAGGTTTTGTCGAGCTGGAACTGAAACGGTCATGGGTATAGACTGGACAGGTTAGATTAAAGAGGTCATGAGGGAGACAAAAAGCAAAGGTGGGGCTGTAGTGTTTCTTTGAGGAGGTGCAAGGAAGCATGGGGGAAGTGGTCATGGAGTAAAACAGTGGAAAGAAGCATGGAAGTAGAAAAAAGTCTTCTGGGAGATAAGAATGAAGCAATGGAGGAGCTACATCAACACTTGGCTGCATCGCTACAGACGAAATGTGAGTAGTGGCCCCAGAAAAAGCATGGACTGCATGTGTGTGTGTGTGTGTGTGTGTGTGTGTGTGTGTGTGTGTGTGAGCACATAAAGTAGATACCTGAATGTTAGAGGAGGTGTGTGTATCGAGGTGCGAAAGCAGAATGATGAGGATGAATGTGAGTGTGTGCACGCATGACAAGGGGTGGTGATGCAGAGTGAGAATAACAAGGTGTGTCCTTCTCTGCAGACAATGGGGTCAAGGGTGGGTGGGGATGGTCCACAAGGAGAGGTGGGGGTAGGGGACTGAGGCTGGGGTGCGGCGCTTCTAAGCGGCTTTACGAGACGGCTAGATTTCACGGTGGAAAAAAAGGCAGTAGAAAAGAGCCGGGGATGATAATAGAAGGAGAAAAAAGGGAGAGGGGAAGGGGGGGGGGGGGGAGGGTTTATGAAGCAGCGAAAGATAGAGGAGCAGGGTACAGAAGATTTGGGTGTGTGAGACAAACAAGGATTGAGTCAGAAAAGTGTCACAAAGTGAATTGCTGCAGTGGAGCTTGTCATCCACAAAGACACCCCATGTAGTGTCAGCTACCGATCCAGAACCTATACATCTGTGTCTGTAAAAAAAAAAAAAAAAAAAAAAAAAGTTCATCTGTGTAAGTGCACATTTTTATACCAACTTAAAGTGTCTGTATGTGTGTTTCCCTTTATAGTTGTTCATAGAGCCTTGCAAAAGAAAAAAAAAATTGTGCCTTTGGAAATTTTCCATATTTTATCATATTAGAAACACAAACTACTTTATAATGTACTCTCTGCTAGTACTGCATTACACCCACTTCTGCCTTCAAAGCTGCTTCATGTCTTTATGGTATAAAATAAGCAAAGTGCTCAGAAACATTAAGAAACTCGCAGATTTTGGCATTTCCGAGCCAACCAACATATCGACCTGATGCCATCATGCGTTACTGCAGACTGGTCAGCTGCACATGGACAATGTATATCTCCAAAGCTTTTGTGAATTTAGTGGAGGTTGTGGAGGCTTGGGTTATAGTGAACACATTGCCATGTAATTTAAGACGGTATCATTTTACATTTTCATCTTGTTTACATTTAGATACAAATCCAGTTAATAGTCTGTAGCAAGACTAAAATGTCAATATTCCCAGATGCTCTTCTTCCAGTCTCCCTGAGTTTTAACTGTTTTGAAAAGTATTGGCAAATAAATTCTCTAAAGGTGCAAATATGGTAGAGACAAACATTTCTTGCAATTTTAATTTTGAGAAATGTTGAGAATCTTGATCATGCACACGATTCTGAACTGAAAATATACAACACCCTGCCAAAGTGTGAGTTAGGAGGGATGAGCAAGAGAGAAAGAAAGAAGCACTGGATTGAAAGGGTCAAAGAGAGAGACGGAAAATAGGCGACACAAAGATTGAGAAAAACTCAGATTATACAAAGGAGAGATGAGGTCAAAAGGAGGAGGGAAACAGTGAAATATGGACATGGGAGTAGGCGGGTGGGAGGGTGGAAAGTGACTGAAGCAAGTCATGATGGAGACAAAGAGTTATAAAGGGTGAGAGGAGTGCATAGAAGAGAGGGAGTAGCGCGAAGTTAGGAAATGTAAAGTGAAAGAAGGAAATGGAGAGCGTGTGAGGAGGAAAAGGGATAGGAGAGTTGGATTAACGAAATAAATGCAGAGGAGGACTCTGGAGGAAAAAGGAGGCGATAGGAGTGGAGATGAGGCAGGAGGAGAAAGAGGGCACAGATAGAAAGAGGCGGCTGGGAGGGGAGGAGAGCGGGCAGAGGAAGAGATTAATAGTTTTGTAGATCTGCTCCTGTGTTGCCACCTCAAGAGTAATGCGTTCTCTCCACAATCCTTTTTTCCATCCTCGTAGATTCTCTTTTAAAAAGGGCTTTCCGTAACAGACGGAGTCACACACTCTTGCGTCCGCCTGTGCGCGCGCGCGCGCATGTGTATGACAACACATTTGCACAGATGTACACACAATGAATATCTGCTGTGATTCATGTAAGCTGTCTCCATTCCAGTGAGCATTTGCCAGCTCACTAATAGGAGAAATTCTTTAATACTGCGCCACTATGGATTTCAAAGCCACTTACTGGAGTCCACATGTCTGTGAACGCATTCAAAGGCCCAGGGCTTCAATCTGCTGCCATAAATATCCCACAATACAGAGCAGGTTGCTTTGTCCACAGGGAATATTTGCGAGACTGTGTTCAAATGCCCGTGTGCACACAGGTAGATAGATGTGTGTATGCTTGTGTGGCGACACTAGATGGTAGTTCGGGTTTTGTGGGATTTTAGTTCTAATAGGTTGCTCAACAACGCCACCCTGGGAATTTCACCCAGGGAATATTACCTCTCGTCGGAGGCACACAGGTTCGGTTATGCAGGGATTTAAAACATCTGAGACAGTTCACAGTTATAAAAGTAGTTTTATTAAATTCTCTTTTTTAAAAAATGTTTTTAAAAATGACACAATAAATCAAAATAAGTCAAAAGAAAATAGAAAAACTGCAGCAGCTGAGGTTACCGGCCGGAGGGGGCGCTATGGGGACGACCTCCACCAAACACAGCAAACCAAAAAAAAACCTTTTAACACCAGACGCAGTGAGACACCCCAAACTCAAAAATCACAGCACACAGACGAGGAGGACACCGTCACCACACCAACACCGCCACCGGGCCTCAGCAACTGCAAACAAAAACAGACAGTTAACCAATATAATAATCTCAAAAAGAATAATATCAGCCCTGACTAAATAAAGAACAAAAAAAAAAGGCTGTAGACAAAATAAGTAAAAGAAATAGAAAACAGATAATACAAGTTAAAACATCAGGCCCAGGCGTGGTCCTCTTGCCGCACCGCAGCGAGAGGTGAAATGGGCGCGCTGACGCCACACCCCAAACACCGCTTTAATGAGGGCGGATAACGCCACAGTCCAACTTTAAAAACAATTGTGCCGAAATCCGGGAGATAAACGTAGACAGGAGCAGAGCAGGTCCGGAAAACGAACGCAGACAGAGCAGATCCGGGAAACGAACGTAGACAGAGCAGATCCGGGAAACGAACGTAGACAGAGCAGATCCGGGAAACGAACGTAGACAGAGCAGATCCGGGAAACGAACGTAGACAGAGCAGATCCGGGAAACGAACGTAGACAGAGCAGCAATGGTCCAACTGCCGATCCACAAACACGCACACACACACACTCGCAGACCGAGGAAGAGGAGCGCAGCGCTGAGGCGTTTTACCACCAGATCGTCAGCACAACATGCACCAGCCAGCAATTTGTTGCTTTCCGCTGCCAGATTCCACCGGACACAAACCACACAGTGGGAGCACAAAGACGACACATGCTGAATGAGCGCTGCAGCTCCCTTATATACCCCACGCCCACCTAAGAACCGGAACTCCTCACCTGGAAACTATTTGTAGAATTACATACATTTCTATACCACTACATTCTACCCCCCCTTCTTGCATCGTCGACCCGACGATGGCCAATTCAAAACTGGAACTATCAGATCCAAGGTCTAAAAGCTGATACACTTGACATGGATGCAGAAGAGCCTCCAGGAAGAGCATCTCCTGCTGGCCGTGGGAGATGGTACACATTAGAATGTTGTCCAGCAGTTTGTCGTTTGGAACGACGTAAGGCCACTGGCTCAGGACAGCTGACAGGTGGAACAGTCACAGATGTAGAGGGTTCAGCAGATACAACTGGTTCACATGGTGACCCTGGTTCCTGGGATGCAGCTTGAGGCTGTGATCTACTAGAAGGTAAGTCAGAAGCAACCACCAGGGGTTGCTGTTCACAAACAAACAGATCATAATCAAATGGGCCATTATCCTCAGACAGTCCTTCTTCTACAGAAGGCAAGTTGTGAGGAGGAATGTGATCAGGAGGAACAACACCAACCACAGGCTTCAGCATGGTACGGTGTACCTGTCTTACTTTAGTCTGGTCATTCATAGGTGCAATGGTATAAACAGAGCCATCGTCCTTTGGTGCCCTCAACACTTTATACTTGACAGAGCTCCATCGGTCCCTGGTCTTATGAGGCCCCCTAGCAGTAAAGTCACGCAAAAACACAAATTGACCTTCTTTTAATGGCAGATGTTTCACCTGAGTCTCATGGGCCTGCCTTCGGCGATCTGCAGCATGTTTCAGGTGCTCTCTAGCCCCATCAAAGGCTACCTGCAAACGAGCTTGATGCTCTTGAACCCACTCATGGACAGAACCACCAACTGGACTCTCAACTCTACCCAACAGGAAATCTAGGGGCAGTCTAGGTTCCTGACCAAACATTAAAAGGAAAGGTGACTCTCCAGTAGATTGGTGAGGAGTTGTATTATAACAATAAAGAACCTGGGGCAAACAGGCATGCCAATCTCTCTTCCGAGACACAGGCAGCGTCCTTAACAGATTGTGCAGCGTCCGATTAAAACGCTCACATTGGCCATTTCCTTCTGGGTGATATGGAGTGGTGCGTGATTTTACAATACCATACAAGCTACACAGCTGCTGGATAAGTGAGCTCTCAAAGTTACGACCCTGGTCGGAGTGCAACCGAGCTGGAACACCAAACTTATAAAACCATTCAGACACCAAAACCTTAGCCACAGTGGCCGCTCGCTGATCCCGTGTGGGGACAGCAACAGTATATTTACTAAAAACATCTGTCAAGACCAAAACATTTTCTAAGCCATTCTGAGTGGGCTCTAAGGTGGTATAATCAATAGCCAAAATTTCATTAGGACGTGATGCTAATAAATGTCCCATGTTACCATAAGCTTTAGGGTGGACATCCTTTGCCACCTGGCACCTCTCACAAGCCTGGCACCATTGGGCCACATCAGAGGCCATATGAGGCCAGTAACACCGGGACCGTAAGAGCGCCAAAGTTCGCTCCACTCCCTGGTGACCATGTTCTTCATGAACTTGGGTCAGAACATCCTTAATTAGCACACTTGGTAACACCAACTGAAACACAACATCACCACCGTCGGACCTAAATACCTTTCGATAGAGAACTCCATCTCTCTCGACAAACCGGTTCCACTGTCGAAGCAGAACCAACGTGGATGAAGACAGCTGGGCTCGCTCCTCTCGACTAGGATGCTGTCCTTTCTTCCAAAACACCAACACGTCCTGTAAAACAGGATCCGCCTGCTGCAAAGCACAAAGTTCAGCTGTAGTATGCTGTGGCAAAACTGCAACGACTGCTTGGGTTGCCTCAACTGTTTCAAACCCCAAAGCTTCCTGCAATGCTCTAGGCATAGCTGTACCCGGAAGCATGACTTTCACATCTGGTAGGTCAGGTGGATGCTGGCGAGAAAGCGCATCAGCATTGGTGTTACTCCGACCTGACCGGTACTTGATCTCAAAATCAAAAGATGCTAGCTGAGCAGCCCACCTCTGTTCAGTGGCAGCCAATTTAGCGGTGGACAGATGACTGAGAGGGTTGTTATCAGTGTAGACAATACATTTGTTCCCCAACAGATACTCTCTAAACTTGTCAGTCATGGCCCACTTAAGGGCCAGAAACTCAAGCTTCATGGAGCTGTAATTTGCCATGTTTCGCTCTGTGGGTCTCAAGCCTCGACTGGCATAAGCAATCGGTCTCACCTTGCCTCCTTGCATCTGAGAGAGGACTGCTCCCAGGCCACCATGGCTGGCATCAACCTCCAGGATAAATGGCTGAGTGAAATCTGCATAGGCTAACACTGGTGTTGTTGTTAGCTTAGCCTTCAGGATTTCAAAGCTCTTTTGACACTCATCAGTCCAACATGCAGCAAGTCCACAATCTGATTTCTTACCAGCTTTGGCACCAGCACACTGAGCCACAACTCTATGCAAAGGAGCTGCCAGTTTTGCAAAACCTTCCACAAAACGACGGTAATAACTGGCAAAGCCAAGGAATGACCGAAGTTCTGAAGCTTTAGTGGGAGTTGGCCAGTTAGCTACAACTTCAACTTTACTAGGATCTGTGGCAACCCCTTCACCAGAGATCACATGTCCTAAATAACGTACCTCTTTTTGAAAAAAGGAACATTTACTGAGCTTTGCCTTAAGCCCCTGTTGTAGAAGTCGATCCAGCACCACCTTCAAGCGCTCCAGATGTTGATCCACACTTGAAGAGAAAACAACAATGTCATCAAGATATAACAAAACAGACTGGCACTGTTGATCCCCAAAAATCCGCTGCATTAACCGTTGGAAGGTACTAGGCGCATTGCAGAGCCCAAAAGGCATCCGGTTCCATTCAAACAGCCCAAAGGGAGTACAAAAGGCAGTTTTTGGACGATCTGCCTCCACAACTGGAACCTGATTATACCCACTAGCCAAATCAAGGGTGGAAAACCAACATGCACCAGACAAGGCATCCAATGACTCTTCTATTCGTGGGAGAGGAAAAGAGTCTTTTCGGGTCTTGCTATTTAACTGTCTATAGTCAACACACATCCGAATACTTCCATCTTTCTTTCTCACTAATACTATTGGAGAAGCATACGGGCTGCTACTCTCTCTAATGATCTGTGAAGTCAGCAATTGGTTGATATGGTCCTTCACCACCTCATAATCAGAAGGGGGAATACGCCTATAGCGTTGTTTAACTGGGACATCGTCAACCAAAGGAATGTCATGAGCTATCAGACTAGTACAGCCCAGGTCACCATCATGAGATGAGAAAACTGTCATGTACTGATGGAGCAATGATCTCACCTGACCTTGTTCTTCCACAGACAAAGACGACAAATCCAAGTCCTTCACCTGCTGTTGCACACCAACTGAAGCCGTCTGGCACCCCATCCTGGCTACTTTTGCTGGGACTTCAGTAATTCCTGCCGGGAGACTCACCACATTAACAACATTCAGTGTGCCAACAACAGTGCGAGGGTATAACACCACTTCAGTCAAACCAACATTAATAATGGGCACATAAGCTGTACCCCTGATTACTGGAACCAAGGCAGGGGAAGCAAGCAAACCAGAAGGCAATCCGGACTCTAAGGGTTCAAACAGAGCAGTAGAGCCTGAGTACCCATCAGAACATGTGGCAGCCACAATTTTCATGACTCCACCAGGAATCCGACAGCCCTTTTTACCCCTGACCTTAACCCTTCCAGGACTATGAGGCTCTTGTAAGGAGGCAGACTGACACTGCTGCAGTGCCTGCATGACGGACTGAGGGGTCTCAGAAACACCAGGCACAGAAGACCAAGCTACACCATGCAGCCCAAACAGTTCCTGATAACACTTCCTGATCACATTCATCCCCAAAACACCTGGGACCTTAGTTGGGAGCTCACCACAAGGGTCCTGAACAACCAAAACACCACAGTGGGGAATCAATTTGCCACAGAGTTGTACATCAAGTTCTAAATAGCCAATATAAGGAATCTTAAGACCATTGGCAGCTCTAAGCTCCAACCAATGACACGAATGGAGACGCTCCAAACCCCAAGACTCCATATGCTGACGAAAAAAGCTTTCAGAGACCGTGGACACCATTGAACCAGTATCCACTAAACATGCGACTGTTACACCACCCATGATTACATCTGCATGAGGGCAAGCTGAGATCAATTTAGAAGCACCCAAACTCCCAATAACGGCTTGTGAGCCAGTAGCACCCCCACCTAAACTGTGGCTCTGCAGTTCGGTGGGAACTAGTTTTCCGCCGCTGAAGCAGAATGGGGCCGAGTAGCTGAATCTGACTGAACTTGGGTTCGACGAGGGGCACGCACCCCATCACACTCTCGTGCAAAATGACCAGGCTGATTACACCGCCTACAGATAACTGGACCAGCAAAGGGTGGACGGTTAGTACGACGGAAATTCTGCAACTGAGAAATGCTCTCACTAAGCTGTTGGAGCTGCTCTTGCTGACGCTTTAGCATTTCCCTCATCTGACTCATTTCTGTTGCTGATGTCAAAGAAGCTACCTGAGGACCACCATGAACCCCATACTGGACACCATAAACTGAAGGAACCGACTGACTACGGCTTCTCACAGGATGAGGTACCCCTTCGCGCTCCCACTGTATTGCTGCAGTCCTAACATCAAGCAAAGTGCTGTCCGGCCTCGCGCGCACCAGCTGCTTCAGCTCACGACGCAGGGAACCATCCAACACCTGCTCAACAAACTGATCTCTTAGCAGCGTCTCAGAATTCAACATACCAGCAGGTGCGCGTTGCTTTACCTTCTCCATAAGACCCATTAATGCGAGGGAGAACTCCTGAAGACTCTCCCCCTCTTGTTGTCCTCTGGAAAAGAAGGCCTCTTGGAGAGCAACATATGACTCTGAGCAGCCATACAATTCTTGTAAGATTTCAAACACTTTAGCAGGGTCCTCTCTCTCTGCACTAGAGCGATACTTTATTTCATTCCTAGCCTCTCCATCCAAATGATCGAACAGGAAAAATGCTTGGTCAGCAACAGATAGATGTCGCGCTCTCATACACACCTTTGCTTCCTCCATCCACTCACTCAATCCTATGCCTGTCCTTCCTCTAAAGATGGGACATTTCCTATCCCTAGGCACAAAAATCAGTCTCTCTGCTACAGGGAGACTAGGCATAGGAGGGGCATTAGCCGATGCCGAAGAAGTGGACGGTTGAGCACCCAAGCTAGCCTGACCCTGTCGCAACTGCTCGTTGTCAGCTCTTAAGCTTGCTACCAGGTCCTTAAGTTCCTGAATTTCTTCTTCCATTATAGCAAGCTTATGATTACTGCAGTGCAAAAAAAAAAAACAACCTAAGGTTAAACTATTAAGACCTCACCCACCACTTTGAAGCTCTACATGGAACCACTGCTGCTCTGTTTCTGGATCGGTCAATCTGCACAAAAAGAAAAAAAGGGAAAAAAAGAAAAAAAATACACAAACACAAATATTGAAAAACACAAACACTGGTCTCAGATGTTCATAAAAAGCATAATCCTGCCGACAACGCCAAAAATGTGGCGACACTAGATGGTAGTTCGGGTTTTGTGGGATTTTAGTTCTAATAGGTTGCTCAACAACGCCACCCTGGGAATTTCACCCAGGGAATATTACCTCTCGTCGGAGGCACACAGGTTCGGTTATGCAGGGATTTAAAACATCTGAGACAGTTCACAGTTATAAAAGTAGTTTTATTAAATTCTCTTTTTTAAAAAATGTTTTTAAAAATGACACAATAAATCAAAATAAGTCAAAAGAAAATAGAAAAACTGCAGCAGCTGAGGTTACCGGCCGGAGGGGGCGCTATGGGGACGACCTCCACCAAACACAGCAAACCAAAAAAAAACCTTTTAACACCAGACGCAGTGAGACACCCCAAACTCAAAAATCACAGCACACAGACGAGGAGGACACCGTCACCACACCAACACCGCCACCGGGCCTCAGCAACTGCAAACAAAAACAGACAGTTAACCAATATAATAATCTCAAAAAGAATAATATCAGCCCTGACTAAATAAAGAACAAAAAAAAAGGCTGTAGACAAAATAAGTAAAAGAAATAGAAAACAGATAATACAAGTTAAAACATCAGGCCCAGGCGTGGTCCTCTTGCCGCACCGCAGCGAGAGGTGAAATGGGCGCGCTGACGCCACACCCCAAACACCGCTTTAATGAGGGCGGATAACGCCACAGTCCAACTTTAAAAACAATTGTGCCGAAATCCGGGAGATAAACGTAGACAGGAGCAGAGCAGGTCCGGAAAACGAACGCAGACAGAGCAGATCCGGGAAACGAACGTAGACAGAGCAGATCCGGGAAACGAACGTAGACAGAGCAGATCCGGGAAACGAACGTAGACAGAGCAGATCCGGGAAACGAACGTAGACAGAGCAGATCCGGGAAACGAACGTAGACAGAGCAGATCCGGGAAACGAACGTAGACAGAGCAGCAATGGTCCAACTGCCGATCCACAAACACGCACACACACACACTCGCAGACCGAGGAAGAGGAGCGCAGCGCTGAGGCGTTTTACCACCAGATCGTCAGCACAACATGCACCAGCCAGCAATTTGTTGCTTTCCGCTGCCAGATTCCACCGGACACAAACCACACAGTGGGAGCACAAAGACGACACATGCTGAATGAGCGCTGCAGCTCCCTTATATACCCCACGCCCACCTAAGAACCGGAACTCCTCACCTGGAAACTATTTGTAGAATTACATACATTTCTATACCACTACACTTGCATGGTGAGAACTGCATGGTCATGCATGCAAAACACTAAGTAGTCCCAACAGCAAGAGTTTCTGGAGAGGAACTTTGATCTTGGTGCTTATGATTAATTACCTCAGCGGCGTATCTGTCAGTGCCACTGAGGCTCCCGGGCCATTTAGCTCAATATTCACCATGTACAACATCAGCGTGTTCAAAGCTTATACCGGAACCTATTGTCTGGGGTTTCCCTCCTCATGTGGAAAAAAAGAGCAGATATGAAATGCTCCAGCTTATGAAGATTATCAATGAAGCTTCCCTTATTTGCCCTGCCAAGATAATCCCTTAATCACGACTAGAGATGTTGGGGACAAATTCTGACCGACTTTGTAAAGCTCTGATATGCCGATATAGATTTTAGCCAACACCAACTTGTCTTATGCTGTAAGGTTTTCATATGTGTATGTGTTTCACCCTTATGTGTAGATGGAAAATTGATCTGTCTGTACAACCTAATATTTAATCAAACTTAAACAACAGTAATGCCAAAAACAGCCCATAGACTAAGACCTTTTTTCTTTGCATTACTGACAATCTAAAAATTCTGCTAAAATTAATAATTCAGTCAAATCCCCGAGATTATAGGTCTGTAAAAACTGATGTAATGAGTGGTTAAAAGTGTACCATGTCAGAAGACATAAAAATAAATATATGTGTCTAACTCAATATTTGTGAGAAAAAAAATGGATTGGCTATTATGTTTTATTATTTAATCATTCGTTGTGAATATAAAACAGCCATGGTGCTTAGATGTAATTTGGAGGGTGATTTAAGCCATGTTGTAACATCAGGTGATTTGAGAGCGAGTGAGTGAAAAAGAACACGGTCAATCTTAAGCTAAAATCCTTCATCAAATTATGCAAATGACAAATTAAAACATTTATGGGCAGTACCGCTTAGTTCAGAATATTTCTGCATTTCTTTTCCTTTGGCTCTGTCTGAAAGTATCAGTCTGCAGCAGCAGTGTTCCTGAGGCGGAAGTGGAGCTCTGTCGTCATTAATATTTAGCTCTCAAATTGCTAATGATCTCTCTGAATCATATCATCACACCACAACCTCCAATTAACCTCTCCAGAACGTAATCATATCCCCACCATTCTCTTACCTCCCCTCAACACACCGTCTCTTTCTCCCCAGCATATCTTATTCTTTAATTCTTCATCTCTCTCTGGTACTCTCTGCCTCCTCCTTCTTCACCTCTAACTCTCGCCGGCACGTTTTGCCTCTCAAAGGCTGTGTGTTGAAATGATTTCTTTTTCCCTTTCGTGTTTTTGTCGTTTGCATGTGCGCATCAGCACCCCGGATCTGTGCTGTCCTAAGCTCAAGAGAAAGACAGCTTCTGGTTTTCGGAGTTCACATGGTCTCCGGAGAGATCCAACACCCATCCTCCATTTGTCCTTGGTACATTTTTAATAAAACTAATCTGAGATTGGTGGATGAACCTCATCACCTGCCTGTCACTCTTACTTTTCATTCTCTGCACAAAACTGTTAAGCAGCAAAAGGAGAACTCTCAATAGGGAAGGTGGTTCAATAAAGATGTTTTTTTTTTTTTTGAAGTTATGAGATCCGTGGTATGTCCTCATAAAGGTTAGTGCAGGTAGCTTGTCTAGTGTGCATAGATACGAACGCACTTACATTTGCTATATCAGTCACAGTGAGTCATTCTTGTGTTTTGCAAGAAACAGCTGGGTTATTACCAGTAAAAGGCCAAGAGACGATATTAACATTTTTATAAAGTCAGACCCTCTATCACATTATTAATATTTCCACTTGACATGGCCCTATCTTTTCAAAAGAAAACTTTCCACACCATATCCTTATGCGGATTATAAAACAGTTACAAAAGTCACCTTGAGAGTCGTGACGCTGTGGGGCTTTTCTTCTGGCGTAATCTTCAGGACAGAATTACTGCAGATCTCTGTTGTTTGGTAAAAGTAAAGAAAAACCTTGAACCCCCATTACTGTATCTGTAGCACAGACCCTTATCTGGAAGATTTATGTAACCTCTCAAGCCAACAAGGAGCAACTCTTGCTGTGGAAAGATAAATAAATAAAGAACAAAAAGGAAATTAAAAAAGTGTTTGGAACTCTTTTTGCTAATGAATAGCTACTTTTCTTTTCATATATTGCATTGACCAAACACTAAATGTAAAAAAAGCCATTCCCCACCAGCTGCAATAACAAAAACACCAATAGCTAAGGTTTTTATTACATGAACCTGAGTCATTTAAGAGTTTGCTGATATAGAAACTAAGTCCAAAAGTTTATTAAAGTCAATGCCATGTATAAGCCGGAAAACCCGTTACTGTTTCAAGTGCAAAAAAAAGTATAAACCATATTTCCTGTGTGTTACATGGTCTACGTTAAATCATATTTTCTGTTATCCTTAAATAACACTTAGCAGTGACCTTCATTATCTGTTTTTAGGAGGCAAACAGACATTTTGTCCAAACTGGATTTTCTGCAAGGCAGCTTCAATATGTCGTTCCAACTTTGGGTTAATGAGGGTAAGCAAAGCAACTCTAATGTTCTGAACATACATCACTTTAAATTGCACAGCTTTAATAGTTGTTTCTTTATATATGGAGCTAGAGTCTGAATAAACTCATGTCTTTCTCATACCGACAATGTTTCTAGGCACCGCAGGTTGCTGAGGTGCTAGGCTAAATTTAGCATGCTTTTTGTTTTCATGCGACTTGTTCATATTTCACATTCCTCCTATTCCTTTTTTTTTCTTTTTAGTACTTATTAGTATTTTCTGTATTAAAAACACACAAAAAAAGTTCATCTGTTTTAAACATAATGAAATTAAGGACTAGTGTATTACCTGTTACCTCTGGACAGCGATGGTGACTGGAAATTGAGACTGACAAGCTGTATGCAAATAAAATTTTTATTTTCCAGCAGGACTCAACACCTTCCCACACTACCAAAGGTATCAAAAGTTGGTTAAACAACCATGGTGTTCTTAAATGGCCAACAAACTCCCCTGACTTGTACTCCATAAAAAAATCTATGAGCTGTTGTCAAGAGGAAGATGAGAGACACCAGACCCAACAAAGCATATGAGCTGAAGGCAGCTATCAAAGAAATCCTAGCTTCTATTTAGTGCCATTTGCTGATTGGGTCCAACCAGCAGTGCATTGATTTATGGAATTCATGCAAGAGGAGCCCAATTGAAAGCATAAAATGTACATACTTCTCAGACGCCTGACAGTTATTCTTAAAATGTCTGATTTTAATTAACCTAATTTGATAACCATAATTTTCTGTGACATAGAGTCTTTACACATGTAAGCCATGATCAATAAATTGAAAAAAAAAAAACAAAAACAAATAGAAGCTTGACATATCTTGCTTGATGTGTAATGAAAGTAATGTGAATGAACAGACTTTGCTTTCACCCCCAGGTAGCTCATCACCCCCAGGTAGTTAAAGAAATGAACAAAATCAGATGGCAAGCAACAAAGCACTTTCCAAAATCTGAGCAGTTTTATGTAGTAATTTTGGCAGATTTGCTACAGGCTTTGGGAGGATAGAAAGACTTACCAACGTTTACACAGAGCCCACTTATCGAAGCAGGTGTCGCACCAAATAACTCTAAAATCTCAGCTGCGGTGACTCATTTGTCTTCAGGTCGATTCACGGTGAAAGAAACAATTTCAAGAAAATTAAGATAAAAACAATTTGGACTCTTAAAATATAACGTTATATATTCAGTCTGACCCATTTTATGTTCATTGTCTGTTTCATAATTCCAAAACAAGCTTGTAAGCAGCAACACAACATTTGATCCCTGGGAAAAGTGCAACACACCCTCTATTGAATTGAGTTGAAGGGTAAGGAGAACAGCATAAGTAGCCACTGCCACTGACTCAGTGTTGTCCAATTCAGTTAATTCAGGGAGGTCTTAAAATGTTTTCCACTGCTCTTCTCTTTTAAAACCTTCTGGATAAAGAAAACTAGTCTAAAATGCTAAGCTTAAAATGTATTATTCCAAATTCTAAACTTGGAATGACATCAAAACCATCTTAAGCACATTCTATTTCCCATTTCAAAAATATAGTGTGCTATACTGTTAATGGTTATTAACTCTATAGCCATGTTATGCTAAACTGACATATCTGTAAGTATTACTGTTTAGTTGCGATATGTATTCCTTTTATTGCTTATTTTAAAATATAAAATAGTGATTAATACCAACAAACCTCAAAAACAGATGTAATCAAATATAACTTTGGATGTAAAGTGTCCACATTTTGAGGAATTTTAATTCTCACAGTTGAACCGAGTACAGCAGTTGCTGCTCCAGTCATTTTTACAACCTCGGTCATAAGAACAAGTTGTTTTCATTCAGCATTTCTGCAAACTATGAATACGAATTCTGTTAAGCTTTTTAAACATGCACTGGCTCTTGTGCCATGCATACGCATATCTCAGTTTCTTTTATCTTCATCTCATTCTTTTGTAGCAGTGATTTTGATGAATTGAGTCATCTTAAGTGTTTCCTCTGTGTGTGCATCCCATGAGGATATCATTCCCCCTGTTTTTTTCTCGCTGCTTCCCTTTTTTTCTGCTCCCCCGTCTTCTTATCCTGTACCTTTCTGCGGTTGTTCACTGTCTTCCAGTAATATTTTCAGCCTCCATTCCTTCATTCTATTCTGAATTTATAATCGTAATCATGCTCTCAGGCCCTTTCACTTCCTCATTTTGCATTAAACAAATAATTTACAGAATATAGGCTGAGAAGGGTATTAATAGTAAGCTCTGAATACTACTAAAGATCAAACAAAAACCATCATAGTCTGTAAAAATGCCTTTCAAGCATGTACCAAAAAAAAAAAGCAAATCGTGCCCAAGGTGGCCCACATTCACACGCCCAATCACTAGAACATTCGCCCTTACCTCTGGTGATCTGCACCATAACAATAACAGCGACACTTTGAGTCATAGAGGTCAAGTGGTAATCGACACCCATGGTCTCTCAAAATTCATACTGATGTTTGGTCAAGAGCCCTTGGCTTCCCGTTTTAATAAACTGTTTACCGTTTATCTTCATTTTTTTGTACAGCAGACTGACTATAGCTGGATGTTGTCTCCTTTGTTCCAGCTTCTCGTGCATTTTCTGGCACCACATTATGCAATTTATGCAGCCTCATAAGGCCTCCTGTTGGCCTCCACGGTTGCAATTTAAAGCTATTTTATTCCCTTCTGCTGCTGAATCTGAACTTTGAAAATATTTAATGTGCATTATAACTGCTTTAAATAAATCAGGCAGTAATAACCCTTATTCCTATCCCTCAAATGGAACATTAAACTTGACCTCTTCAGCTCGACTCTTCTCATGTAGTTACTGCAGAGTAAATTAGTAAAGGAGTAAGTTTAACAAATTTCCATTAATCTAAAGGCGTGATATTATATATTTTCCAGCCACATGGTCCCATTTTATAGCACAATCAAGTATCTATGTTATCTTTAGCAGTATATCAAATATGACTTAAAGGAAATTTGCAATTTGACACTTTGAAATTAGGCCTGTGCTTCTTTAGGAAGGTTCTTCTCTTTCCAACACTCAATCTTAATTTTAAGTTATTTTCAGCAGGTAATGTTACATAGCGATGAAACTAATTCATGCAATTTCATTTTGAAGAACAATAATACTCAATGGGCAGTGAGAGTGGAGCTAGTTCCAAAGCACATTACTGATATTTCTGACCAACTCTCTGGTGAGGACTTCTGTTCATTCAGACAGATTCAAGATTTCACAATTTTTCACACTGCAAATATGAAATGTTGGCAACACTTTATTTGAAGGGGGGGTGAATAAGACTGTCATGACACCGTCATAAAGATGACATAACACCTGTCATGAACATGAATAAGCCTTCATGAATATTTATGACTGTTGTCATAAAGCGTCATTCGGTAAATTATGACACTTTTAATAAAAAGTTGACATTATTCAAAATGTCTTTGTTATGACAGCTTGAGATTAACCAAGAAACCATTACTGTTTAAACTTTATCTTTAATAACATAAAGTTACCTAATTTTTAAAGTGCAATCGGTAATACTTTTATAACAAATTTATATCAGTAATGATTTCTTGGTTAATGTCAAGTTGTCATAACAAATACATTTTGAATAATGTCAACTTTTTATTAAAAGTGTCATAATTTACCGAATGACGCTTTATGACAACAGTCATAAATATTCATGAAGGCTTATTCATGTTCATGACAGTGTTATGTCAGTCTTATTCACCCCCTTCAAATAAAGTGTTACCGAAATGTTTTTAACTGAGATTTTATGTAATTGACAACACAAATTACAACATATTTGTGAAGTGAGAAATAAACTATTGCATATTTTCCCCACTTTTTTTTCTTTTTACAATTTCTTTTATCTTCAATAAAAATCTAAAACTGTAACATAACGATTTATTCATAAGGACCTGCAATAGAAATGAATAGAGGCAGTGAATTTCATTAGGATCGAGAACGATAGATCAGCTACTGTAGAGAGCATCACCCCAGTTCTAAAGGCCTTACACTGGCTCCCTGTAGCTCAGAGGAAAATATTTCCCTGAACAGATCTTTTATCACATCACCATACCAGACCACTCCGCTCTTCTCTTTCGAGTTTTCTCTCAGTCTCCAGAAATAAACATGAAGCAGTATTCAGTTTTTATAATCCACTAAACCGGAACAAACTTGATACAAAATTCAAAAATTCTGAAACCCTAAGATTCCCATTTAAATCAAGAGTAAAAATCCATGTTTAGAATTGCTTTTGGCCATTCCTTTTACATTAACTGAAACATAATTAATTGTTGTCTGCAGTTTATTACGTCTCTTGTCAAAATTAAGTGATTTTCTTTTTTTTTCCATTAAAAACATTGGAAAAGAGTCTCAATTAAATTCAGTTAAATAATTTTCAGTTCTGATTTTTGCCATGTTGTCTTTCTTTTGTTTGTTTGTTGCTGTTTTATTCAGAGATATAAATGTATTAGACTCTCATGTTAGAATCCAGGGAAGTCTTACCAGTCCCAAAAAAGACAAATTTACACAAAGAAGATCCAGAGTTTGTTTTCATCCACCTCAGAGTATGGTCAGAAGTAAAGGCTTCTGACAGACATGACAGAAGCCTATGGTTCTGACTGAATAATGAATGAATAAAACAAATTACTGGGATACTCTTAGTAAAACTGACTGAAACGAGGGTGGATTTTCATTTTAAGAAAGTCAAAATTTTATGTAAATTATGTGACAAAGATTTTTTTTTTCCCCCCCAACAAGCCTAGAGGATCAATCCCATCAAAACAGTCTCATTAAGCTGTCAGAAAATGTGTATTTGAAATGTTTTGGAAAACTGGCAGTTGTGAAGGAATGAACATTTACACATCAAGGTAACTGCATATTTAAAAAGTGCATTTTGGGGGGTTTTGGAGGGGAGAAATCAGTCACACCCCGTAGCCCCTTTGTCACGTTTATTTTACTTCCTTGCCTTTATCTTTAAGAGAAGAGGACGTCTACTTGGAACACATTTGCTGAACAACACTTGGCTCCAGATGCTTTTGATTTGCCAATCAAGATGGTGACTTTTGAACAACTGCCACTGTATGGCAAAGACAGACAGTCTTAGGCATGTCAATGTTCAAAGCCGAGGACCTTCTTCATCTCATCATCCGCAATGCCCACCCTTCTAGAAATGGCTTAAAGCTGCTTAGTTATTTACATCAGTCCACAAATAAACTTGATCATACACGCCATGGGCATCAGAGCAGATGAAACACACTTCTATTCATAGATACATAATGCAGTCCAACCAGATCTCATTCACAGACAAACACAAAACACATGCCACAACACAGCTGAAGGTGTTGGCAGGTGACACTGTTTAACACCGTCTCATCTGCTCTTTGCCTCACCAGCACTGTCACTAGAGAAAGCTGAAGGAAAGAAGGAGGAAGAGCTGAAGGAAAAGAGGACAATAAGTAGCGCCTCTCGCAGTCACACCAGCGCTGAGAGGGGAAAGTGTCGGTGTTACTGGCAGGTGGCTACAGAAACACCAGAGTAGGAGTGAAAGGTAAAAAAAGAAGAAAAGAAAAAAAAAAAAAAACAGGCACTAACTAACTAAACTGAGAAGAAATGTGAGAAAAAAAGTAAAGAGAAAGTCTTGGATCAAGTGACACACTAAGTCAAAAAGTAGAAGGAGAACTTGTGGTGCCGCTTGCATAGGCAAGTGTTGATGACTGTGAAATGCTTGCAAGTGTTCAAAAGAAGTGGCTTCATCATTAGCGCTGTTTTAAAATAAGCTAATACAGAAAATGATGAAGATGCACAACAGAGGAAGGGCGTATACAGTGCAATACATCGAGCGCATAGGACGAGACATGGTAATGATTTTAAAGCTTTTGGGGGACTCTTGCAAAAATCAAGAGTCCTCCTTTTTCATTTCCGCAACTACAATACAGTTTGACTGCAAAGATTTCAGAGAATCTTTTACAGATGGAGAATCTTTCAGTCTGTTTCACTTGCGAATATGTTGAATTTATGCTCATCAAATTCTATGGTAGCTGTAATGTCAAAAAGCAAAAGTCGATTCTTGAAATAAACTTTTTTTTCTGCCCCTCTGGTTAACATATTCAGACACTTATGTGTATCAATTTTTTTCCCTTAACATAGAAACAAATCAGTGAATGGAAATGCACTGACTGATGAGAGTCACAAATGCTTCTTTACAAGTCACATCATTATTTTTTTTATGTTCTAAAGTTATGACCCTCAAAGTAGAAAGACAGAAAAGGAGGGCAACAATGGAGAAAAAAGAGATAAACAGCTTAAGTAAAGGTAAACCAACTTTCCTGGTGAGAACATGACCAATAGGATTTGTCGTCATGGAGATTCAATTTTGTATTTGTTGCAGAAAATATTTTAGAACTATGCAGCTTATGCAAAAAAAAAAAATTGAGCCACCACATAATAATGGATTTTTACTAAATTAATTAATTCACTCAGACTAGATCAGTGGATTTTAGCTGGATTTGAGCAGCTCGCATGAGTGTTTTGTCTTGATTAATGCTCTAATACTTGCCTGGGTTGTCTCACAATTAAAAAAATAAAATAAAAACATGCAGTGATTTTCAGAATTTGGATGTTTTTCTCTGTTTTTGGTACTTCCTAATATATGGTTGCAATTGTTTTGTCAGGTACATTTTTGATGAAAATTAAAGGTGTTCACAGTTATGGTTATGTTATTTACTTAGTTTCTTTATTTAATAGTGTGTTTGTTGGCTGAATATAAAGCACTTTGTATTCTGCGGTATAAAAAAATAAAATAAAATTGATTAGTTGATCTACAATGTACAGTGTTTCAATGTTTTCTTTACTAAAGGAAACAGCAAAATCTTGAAGGAAAAAAAAAAAACATTCCTAAACTTAACTTTTGACAAAAAGTTAGTATCTAATCAATCATCATATAACAAAACTAATCACTGCAGCTTGGAACTCAAGCAGAAATATTCTACACACATCTTGTAATAATTCAATAAACATTTTAAGGACAAAATGAGAGCTCGAAACACATCCACACTGAGTATTCTTGACATAACATAATCACTTACTGACCAACGTACTTCAGGGCTCAGATATTTGAACTCTGATATGTCTGCACAGTTTGGAAAATAAGTTGAGAAACCACTTAGTCAGAGACAAATTCCAAATAATAGTTTGAGTGAGCAAAGTGATTTGTGATTCATCCCTCTTGTGTGGATCCTTTTTTCTTGCCAAAAACTGGCAGGGCTAGTTCACAACTGAAATGTCAGTCTGTAAGTCAGTCCACTTTTACCCGGACCGAGCTATCTAAAAAGCAATCCAGAGGAAGCACAGACATTGCCTTTTGCCTGTCAGCTGGATTCTATGAGATAACAATCATAAAAAAAATGAATTGTCAGGTTTTGAGCTAGGTGCTGTGTCTAAGACAGAGGGGTGTTTTGGGTCCACACAACAGCCAGTAACAGATAGGCGACAACATTGGCAGCTCCTGAAGACATTCACATTGGAGGCTGCCATAAAGGTTGAATAAGTGAAAAGCATTGTTCATTAAAAGAGAGCAAAAAATTAAAAAAAATCTTAATAGATCTGTGCAACACAATAGCCCAATATTAGAAGCGTGCGATGAAGAGTGCTCATCTAACCTTCCCTACTCAGATTTTCTGATTCAAGTCAGTTTAGATGCTCAGATTCAGAGCCAAACATGAAGAAGCAGCATTCAGATCTTATGCACCACAAATCTGGAGCAAACCTTCAGAAAACTTAAGACAGCTGAAACACAGCTGGCTACAAGGCTACAAACACAACCGTTTAGGGTTCCCTTTGATTATCAATAACAAGAACACTGATTAATATATCTGATGCATATTTGATGACAATGACTCTTGATGTTTCTGAAGATTGCGTTTGACAAAATGTAATGTTTGTTGCTTGTTTCATAATTGGTTATTGTGCTGTGTTTTTATCGTGCAAAGCAATTCCAAGTGCCATGTTGCTGAAATGTGCATTTGAATTGAGCAGTAAGGGGCATATTTTACGAATTTTGTTAGCTGCCACCAAAAAAATATTATATGCTTCTGACCCATATTGAACCTTCGGCTCAAGTGTGTCTATTTTAACCCAGACTCTTGTGGAGTCCTCGACATCTACAAGAATGTTCAGAGCAAGAACATTTTCCAGCTGAAAGGCAGTGTAGCCGATTGACTATTTGATTCAATTCTCACCTGCGCATTGATACATTTGTACAGCAAATCTTTAATTTCTCACTCACTTGTAATTTTTTTTTTATGCTTTAAACCTGAAATAATTCAACTAACAAAACCAACTCCCACAGATTCAGCAAAGTGCCTCCAGTGTGTCCTTGGGCAAACAAGTCCATTCTGTTTTGATTGCTTGTTATGGGTAACTCCATCCATCCATCCAGCACCTCTTTTAAATTCCCTTGCTTCAAGGCCAGGCAAGTGCATGGCAGTTTAAGAGGAAAGCAGCTGAATACCTCTGTGAATGGATAGCTGACATCCAGGCTCTGCGACACACACACACACGCAGTAATCTGTCCTCGTGGACTGACACTTGGAGCTGACATTTCAAACTGTCAGAGAGATCTCTGCCCAACTGTCCATTGTACTTGGACATGACTGTTTATTCCATTTAGGTGTGTGCAAGTGCAGAATGTTGCGTACGTGTTTGGTTGGAGTGTGTTGAATGTACATAATGCTCGTCTTGGATCGCCGGCGGCAAATTTTTTATCACGATGTTGATGCTTATTTTTTTCACGTTTTTCCATCTGTATAAATCTCCCACACATACACGCAAATTCATCACACACTGTACATGGTCAAAGCACACATGCAAAAAGTCATGCTACGCACACACCTTCACCATTTCTCCTCCGAACAAACACACTAACCAAATTAAATAAAGTTCCCATTTTGCAGCCAGCTAGTTGCTGAGAAATAAAACCCCATGCCATTTAGCCTTGATGGGATGAGGCCTCAATAAAGAGTTATCTCCTACTTGGCTTTAATTAAGTACTGCTACTATCAGCTGTCAAAGAAGACAATTATCAAGCAGACACATTTAACAAACTAACCCCTTTCCCTGTGTCTCTTCCAGTGTCTCCCTCTGTGGCTCTGTCATGGTGCTCCGTGTGGTGTCTGTTTTAAAGCCAAACATCCCATCCATCCCTATTATCCACATTTCACTCTTTGCCTGTGTCTTTCTCTAAGCTAAAGTTGATGCTCCCGAGAGTGTTTACCTTGTTTTACTCTTCCTTATGTCTTTCTCTCATGGAAGCACCCTCCATCCCCCGTTTACTTTGCTCACTTTCTGCTAATCTGATACAAGTTTTATTTTCTAAAGGCTTTTCATCTACCTGCACTTTGAACTGGAATCCTACCTGTACTGCAGCTTTTTACCAGTTTCTGCTGGTTTCTATGTTCACATGTAGCCCACCAAAACTTTTGCTACTACTTCTGTGTCGGCATGCAAACTCTGTTTTGTGTGTACACGTGCATGACTGTGTTTACTTTAAAAGCTCTGTTGCAGTTGCGATTGGAGCTGCACTTTCTGTCTCAATCTGAAAGCTCTGAAGCATGTTATTCCCCCAGTGCAGAAAGTTAGAGCCAAAGAGGGAGCAAGGAGAGGAAAGAAAGAGAGAGAAAAGGCGGGAGGGGGAGAGTGCGTGTGTGTGTGTGTGTGTGTGTGCGTGTGTGCGTGAGTATGTGTATGTGTGCAAGGCCAGGAGATGGAGACAGTAAGAGCGGAGAGAGAAGGACACTGCAAGGACAGTGCAGTCGAAAGAGTGGGGAGTAGGAGGAGAGAAATGCACTCAGGGATACGAAAAACGGAAGAAGCACACCAATACCCATGTACACGCACACCAAAATCAGTGTACAGATTTCCGGGTGCCCTAGACTGGATATCCGTTCGATTGAATAGTAGCGTGATCCCAGGTATTTTGATGGACAAACAGTTTCTATCATAAACCTTTCCTGGAACACCATCGGTCCTCAATTTTATTGGCACTTACACAGAATTTTTCTCTCACACAAATTCACAGAAAATAATAGAAGAACATTGTTGGTATTTTATACTGTTCCAACAACCGGAGGGTTAACCAGGTCAGTTGTACCAGGCACAAGGTGAAGAGACGTCTGCAACTGTAGGCCCTCCAACTATCAAATTAGGGTCAAGAATATCTGTTTATAAAACAGGTCTGTTGGTGAATAAAAATATTAATTTCACCCCATCTCAAAGACAAAATTACTTGCCTGGTGGCATAACTTCTAACTTAGCATTCCTCAAGTTGCTCTAGTAGAGAAAAATATGCAGAGCTTCAATCTGACATTCTGCTCTGGGTCAAGCAGCCTCCATTACTATGAAGAAATAGTTCTTGAACTTTCACCTGAGAAACAAGCCTGAAGTCCCAGGGACAGCCTCTACAGCTGGGCATCTCTCATCTTTGTGTCCTTGGATCAAACGACGCTAAAAACTCAGAAGTTTCTGTCGCATACATATTGTTTGCCATAACTTGCTTTAGATATACATCCTCACCACTGCACCTACAAACAGGACCAGTGGTTGTGAATTAAATGAAGATGCTGCTGGAGAACCTCAACTGTAAAAGGAATGTTTGGCCCATGGCATTTCTAGCTCAAATCTAAACATATCACACAAGCAGAAGTCTAAAATGTGAGCAATTTGGACCACAACAGGTATGGAAAGCCACAAGTGCCACATTGAATTCAATATTTAAAAAGCCCCCCACATTGGTATTTATGCATGGGGAAATGTTTACAAAATTGCAGAGACATGTATCACTTCAATCTGGAAAGACTCAGACGAAGAAAAAGGAACAATTAAAAGATTTAATGACAGCAATGAATAAGTTCTTTGGCGCTCGGGCCCCGGCAGCTGATCTGAGCTGAGATTTGATGTGAACTCGATGAACATCCCGATAACCGATTAGGGATGCTCTACCCCAGGGCCCGACACTGGTGGTGGAGGTCTGGAAAGGGTGCCATCCTGGAGAGCCGAAGGATGTGGGTGGAGAAGGGGCGGTGGTGGGTTGAACGCAGCTGGGAAGCGGCCGACGGTTTGGGTGTGGATCCTTAGCTGAGCTTGATTGATGATTGGACACGCAGGGTGAGGTCCAGAGCTGAGGAGATGAGCATGACGCCGATGGACGAACGGAGGGGATGGAGTCTTCCAGGTTGAATTTTCGCTATCAGCTACATATTATTTAGCATATATTTATCCTAAATAAATAATATATATATATTTTTTGTATCTTTCAGGTTGATTTACAGCTTAAAATGGAACTGTGTATTATGCTTGTTTTTCATTGGTTGTCACACTGCCACATAAATGACAGATTGGTGCAGTGCCCAACCGAAAGTTATGTCAACTGATCAGAATCATTTTGTCTGCTAATCTAATTAAGTCTTCTTTCCATACCCTTTCCAAATTACATATAACATGGGATATTGCTTTACAACCTCACCCTGTGTTAAATTTCTCCACACCTTATTTCTGACTTGTCTACGCTTTCCCTTGATCTTCATGATGCTCTTTGTTCACTAATGTTCTAACTAGTCTCTGACAACTTCACAAAAATTATAGCTGTGTCATCTGACAACTATTTTCTGTGAAAGTGCACTGGAGGACCAGCAACAAAAGTTTCCTTCAACAAAAGGACATCAGATAAATACAACTGTGGACTCAGGCCTACAGAAGCACTTACAAAGTTATGCCACATCTTATAACTTAAGATGATGTTTCCACGTGCACGCAGACATGAGTGCCCGCACACACAGTCTCCTAAAAAAACTCTCTGTCATGCACACACACACACACACACACACACACACTGACATGAGAAAGTCCAATTATCAGCTGGCATTCCTCTCTCAGGGTAATTTAATGCATTGGGTGAGAGCTTCTCATTTATGTTTGGTAATTACACTCTCTCTGCTTTACACTCCCTTTAATAAGCTCTAACTTTGCTGAATAAACCATTAGACTGCATTCATGGGCATACACTTTCAGATGCAAAGACCCACCAACGCGCAGAGATAAACATTTAAAAGAAATTTTGCTTAGCTTTTTTTCTTTTTTCTTTTATGTATTAAGGCAAAACTGTTGGGTGAATGCAAACATGCTCACACATGCATGCAAAATCTTGCTTACCCCTTGAGCATTGCTACCCCTCAAAATGCTGACCTCCCCTCATTTTCCCTCACATTATTGTTCATTACAATATTGTGCTTGTTTTGGTGCCTGGCCTTCCCCTTCTTTCCCCCCTTCAATTCATTTCTGTGTTAGAACTTTCATTGGGGATTGTGTTTGGCGTTATGAAAATGTCTGTGATTACTATTCATTATGTTGTTTCATGACTCTACATCGTTTAAATGCACGCGTGTGTGTGTGCGTGCATGTTTGTGCATGTGTGAGGGAATGATACGCCTGCATGCATGTGGAAGCTGTTTAATTCAGAAGGCCTAAGTAGATGCAGAAGATACTGTGCATGTGTGAGGGTTTCTGTAAGTGCAAGTGCACATTTTGGTGCTCTTGCATATTTCTTCAACTTGAGTCGTGACTTTCCATCAGTGACAGAGAGGCAGAGTGTGTGCTGAGACTGTCGATGGAGCATCTGAGAGACGAAATTATAGCTGTGTCATCTGCTTCACTTCCCATTTCAGAAACCTACTGCATAATCATCCAACTCTCTCCAGTTTCTGACGGAAAAATATACGCAATATTGGTCTTGAGTGACTTGGTTTCCAAAAAATAATGATGAAAAAAAGCAAGTAATGACGAAGCAAATTGCAGGCACTTAATCTATTAGCATTCGTTGACCTCAGTGAGCTCTTCCAAATGCACTATATGCATAAATTAGGTTGTTTTTTTGTGTGTAATTTCAGTTACAACAGTAGAGTCAGATACATTTGTGAAAGCAAATGTGGCAACTAACATCTTCCCAGCACATGATGGAACAAACTTTTGTCAACAAAAATTATTTGCTGATATTTTTTATACTTAACATTTTGAGTAAATTAAGATTATCATATCAATCAAATGAATACCATGGATATTTGCTTAGATTTTGACCCAACACAGGTTTTGAGGGACAGTCTGAATGTGGTGCTACTACTGCCAAATACAAAGCAAATACAGGCACTGGTTGCCTGGAAAATACATAATACCACCTTAAACAAAAAGAGGTAAATCATCATAAATTAGCACACACATCTACTGTGCATACACACACACACGTGCTTACCAAAACACACCACACTTCACACACCCACAAACAAGTGCACATCCAGAAGGCCAAAGGTCATATCAACACATGTTCTTATGTCACTACACAACCTGTCTATGTAGATGCCTGATTTAATAAAGTCAATCATGCAATGGGTTACCATCCCCATGTATTATGCATGCAGAGAAAAAAGCAGCTTCCTTATATGCTGAGATTGTCAAGGTAGGACACAGTAAAAAAGAAAATAAAAGTAAAAAGTATTTTTTTTTCTATCTTCTGTTTTACCCATATTTTCCTGTAATTTATTTAATCATTAATGTAATTACTGCATGTTTTCTCAATTTTTAATAATTTTTACTTTGAGTTTCATTTTTAGTTATTTTAGTACATTTTTGATTGTTTTTTTGTTTGGACATCATCAGACTGTTGCCATTATTGTTTTTTAGAATGTTTTAAGAAGGTGTTGTGTTGATGTCAAAGGACTCTTTTGGAGCTTATCTAACTTTTTGCAGTTCAGTTTAAATAGTGTTGCTGTGTGTTTCCATATAAAATATTTAGGATCATCCATTTCAGTTATGAGAAAAGCTCCTACTGCTATTCACCGTCTCTGACAGGGAGATATATATATATATATAAAAGCAAGTCATTGGAGGATATGCTTCAAAGCTTTGCCTTTGAAATCAAAATTTACCACACTCAGTTAAGTATGTTTATGACGTACATCTCCTGTCCTTACTTCTCCTTCCAGGCTTACACTGGGTAAGTCGATCTGTATGGGTGAGTCAGAGTTCACCAGTTGTCATTCACAATCTTATATTTGAACATGGTTGGGACACTAATCAGTCATGGAGCCAAATTCCCAGCACAGGTGCCCTTGTAAGAATCAAATAGGTTGTGTTAAAAGGAACTGGAGATATATAACACTCAACACAAACAACCCCAAAGTTCATAAAGTACATTTGGCTTTATGGATCAGTCAATGTACTTTTGACTCCATAAAGGACCATGATGGTCCATAAGGAGAGCCAAAAAAATGGCTACTTTTGCAGAAAGAAAACCCCATCCCTTTTAAATTCTAAGCTGTTATCAATTGGTGTAAATGAGACTTCAATCCTTTTAGAACTTGGCACATACAAAATATGACCAGAATTTAAAGGGACATATTTCATACCATTGTTGTATGTACATTCTAGGCTTGCTTTATGTATGTTAACTTCTGCTGGAAGGGGAGACAATGTGCCAGAGTCAGAAAGACTTTGCTTTGTTTGTTTGGTGTTTAGAAAGGCTCACAATCAGACGGGCTCAAAGTGTAATTGACTATAAGTAATGGAGTGAAAAATTGCACAAATTAAAAGAAGATATAGGCCCATGTGGAAAAATGCAATTTCAAGCCCTAATAGATTCTTTGTATTACGGTTTAGTGTTCATTCATTAGCTTTTATTATTTCAGACAATAAACAGAGTTTTCCACATTTCAAAGTCGTCTTGTTTTTCCTAGCTCTTAATATTGAAAAGTTAAGGCAAGAAGTGTTATGAAACATAACAAAGTTCCTATTAGCCAACATTGCTAGTGATACATAAATACAGTGTGCTGGAGTTCTAAACATGTACTGTGATCTGAATGTCATAGCCTAATATTTTATGGCTTATAAAAAATAATGTCCTTGATGAAGAGTATTTATTTCAGCAAAGTGTATGACCGAAACTCTGTGGCATGTTTAAAACAACTAAGAAGTTGATTCATGTTTTAAGGTAGAATTCTATGATATATACGTCATCATAATATAGAGCCTGTATTATATGAACACTTAGCTGAATATTTCATACTTGGAAAGCATCTTTTCAATTCAGAGAATTCAGAGATTATAGCAAACTTTATAAACCAGTGGAAAACATTATAGTAACACCAATATGTATATATATTTTTTCAGAGATGTCTGCTCAATCGATGCAAACTTTAAGAAGCGTGTCTATAAATCAGCCTTCACAGTCGGAATCCCGCCTACAGTCAGAGCAGAGAGGAGACACATTACACTGTGCCCACATTGCAAATGTATCTCACATGTGCACAGCTAAAAAAAATAAATAAATAAAAAATTAAAGCCATCGATCAATGCTCCCAATATTCACAGTTCCAACTCTTGACTCAACACGGGGGCATGTGTCTGAGTGAGATAGTTTCATACTCAAATGCAGGGCTGTGATATAGACTTCAACCAAGCTGTACCGGTTGTAACCGATAGGAAAATTCAACTGCAGTAGCCAACCTTCAACTCAAAGAGGGCAGCAAGAAGACAGTTTTAGGCCAAATATTGCAGAATTAATGTTTATGTGAAAATGTCACAATTTGCACAGTAATAAAAGGCTCAAATCATACAATTTATCTGCAAAAAGCAGTTGATTTGGAGATTGGTCACTTTTTAAAGGAATATTTGTCATGTTCATGGCTACTTTTTTGACCCACATGCAAAATATCCCTCAGAGACCATTGTTGATTATTATATTCTGCTTCAGCAAGGTCAGCACATCTGAGGGGAGGAGAGGGAGAGATGTTGGCAGGGGGCAGGCAGAAGAAAGTGCAGGTGAAGTTGAGAAGAGGTGCCATCGCAGAAGGAGACTGACTGGGTAGGTTGTCCTCCAGGAACACAAGGAACACGTAAGGCTACTCGAAGGTAAATGTCTAAATGTTAGCTTGGGTTGTACTAGTTAGGTTTAAAGGCAAAAAGTGGTCGTCAAGCAGCTCCTCATGAAATGTCCTTCCAGGAAGCGGGAGGACATTTTAGGATTAGCGTGTTTAGTCTTGCTTGGACGATCAACAACCCTCCAATCACTAGGTGGCAGCAGTGCTCAACCAATCCACAGGCTGCCTGCTCAAATCAGTAGAAAAAGTAGCCTACACAGGCACACTGAAGTACAGAGCTGAAAGAGGAGGAGAGATGGAAAAGTTTTTGACAATGAAAACAGCAGAGGTGCTAGAGTCAGACAAAACTAGAGACTGTAGCCAGTAGAGAAAGACCAGGAAATATAACAACGCCTACATAGTCCTTGGATTTATTGTGAATGCAGTATGTTTCATCCCATCTGATAAGATAGGATCTGGGCTAAATTCTCCTAAGCGCTGCACTTTTTTTATTAGTCATATTGCAGTTTTTGAAAAGGAATAGGATGATGAAGATGGCAAGTAACCAATGCTTACAGTTTATAAAAGTTTGGAATGTTACTTTGTCTAAAAATACACATCCAAGTGAATCATTTGCACTTTTTCTCTTTTGAGAATCACAAAAACTGAGCAGTCTTTATAAAATGTTATAAATTGAGTTAATAAACTGAACTTGGAAATCGTCATGCATTCTACATACAGGCAGAGACCATTCCTCAGCTGGTGCCAGTTTGTAGGGGCAAATAATTATCAGATTCTCAGACTCTCAGCAGAAAAATGTTTTCTAGACGGGACACACCTTAAAATAATTGAACAACTTAGCTGTGACTGATCATAAACTATCCCATCACACATGCATGTTTCTTAACTCTCCATCCTTGGTTTTAACAGCTTGCATTGTCCTTCTGTTACAACTAATAATAGCATTTAAAAACTGGAGGGAACCGATAGTCTATTTTGGATTCTTTAGAAGTTGCCAGCATTCTTACTCACACTGGCCACTTTTGGCACTCTGTGACGCAGCAGAGCAGGGAATCACCTCAATGGGTTTTAATGGCAACAATATTTTATCTCCTGCCACAGTAACTTTGGCTTTACGCCTTTCTGCCACACACTTTCTCACTGCTTCATTTTCTCTCATCTGGGATCACTCTTTTCATCTTTCATATTTAAAATACAGGTTTTGTGTATCTATCTCATATATTCTTTTTGCAGAAACACACAACACCCCTTTCAGCTTGTTTAGCTTTTGAATGTTTATTAGCCCTTAAACCTTAAGCAGGACCGCAGGTGGCTAATTAGAAGTTATATTATAATATTTACGATGACACAATGACAGACTCATACAGACATATATAATGCAGGGTCCCCTTTGCACTCATTCATGCACTCGTGTTCTGTGTCTAAACGTGTACTCCTGTGGGAAAAGGTGGCTAATTCTGTCTAATAGCATGGCCACCCTTCATCTTCCCATTGGGATCTTGGTATTCAATTACCACCAGTTTATACCTCTCCCTGCTACATATTGCCAAGAGCACTGACAGACTAATGGAGCATCTTATTACAGTCGTTCTAGCTGGAATAGCATACATTTTTTTTAACTGAATAAGAAAAACTGTAGATTTTTTTTTATTATTATTATTATTTTAAGCAGCACTTTTTTATTGCTGTTCATTTTTTGTAGTGAAATAATTATTTGAACTAATTGGGACAAAGTCTTAGGCTGTAAAAGGGGAAGACTTTTAGGTAAAAAAAAAAAAGCTTTGTTCATGTTATAATAGTTAATCTGAGCAGTGTTCAGCTGAAAAATAGATGGAGACAAGTAGCACGTAGAGCTGGAGCTTATTAGTTGCAACACTGGGCTTTGCTTTTTCATTTCTCCAGTCTGACTTTAGGTTCCATTCCCTATCTCTCTTTCTCACTCTCTCTCTCTCTTGGGAATCTTTTCTTGATGAACATCAAACACAGAGACAGACGCGCACGCACACTGCAATCCTCAAACAAGCAAATTCTTCTCTTTTTTTTTTTCCTTGACTCTTCTCAGTTGACTGTATGAGAAGTTCAAGTGGACTTTCAAGTGTCTCTGAGGACATGTAAGGGTCCATAAGAGATCAGTGTTAAGTGTTTATATTTTACATGGGGAAAAAAAAACTTTAAAAACTGTTTGGTTGTCAATGTGCTTTTCTTCACAGAGAAATAAAGCGCAAACTTTGATCATTCAGAAGATGAAACAGGAATCATACCAATTCATTGTTCTGTTGATGCATTTTTGCATCTTAAAGAGATAGTTTAAGATTTTGGAAGCTGGAATTCAATTTTTATTGCAGTCAATATCTTACATTTAATGGATAAATTATATAGCATATTTATTTAGAGTAAATCTAGATTAGTTGGGACCAGAGATACAAGTCTCTAGTTGCTAGACTGTGGGGATCAAAAAACAAATACATCTTCTATCATCTACGATGTTAACTAAAAAAAAAAGTGTTTGCACAAACAGTTGTGATGTTTTTGTCATTTCACTTGTTTTAAAACCACCAACATTCATCTGCATTATACTAAATGTATGTATGTAATGTTTCATACCTTTTAACAAAATATCTTGCTAGTTTTTTTTCTATTTATACATTATTTTCCTAATCAGATGACACCTGTTAAAACTGTAACATTTAGTCCAAAATTCATTGTTTACAAATGAGGAACTCTTGTTCCTTGTTCATTTTACAATAACAAAACATTATTCAAACCTTATGAGGCAGATTTAATTTGGTTTTAAAAAGACAAACAGCCACAGAAACATGCAAATAACCCAAAATTGCTGTATTTTCTGGACTATAGTATACACTTTATACTCCTCCGAAGTTTAAACTGCACAGAGCAGACTGCACTTCTTGAGGAAGCTTAAATTTTTCAAGGTTTGCAGCTATACACTTCTATATGTCTGTTGTTGAGAGTGTCATTTCTTCTGCTGTCATCTGTTGGGACAGCAGCATCAGAGCCAGGGACCTAAAAAGACTCAACAACCTGACAGAGAAGGCTGGTTCTGTTCCGGGGATGACTGTGGAATCCCGGGAGACGATTATGTGAAGACAGATTCTTCATAAAAATCAAGACAATTGCAGAAAACCCTGACCATCCTCCTCATGAGAAAAAAAAGAGTGTCTTCAGTCAGAGGTCTTTTCAAATTCAAAGCTGCTTTGATGCAGACTGCTACAAGAGATTTTTCCTATCAATCGCCCTCACTTTCTACAATAACTCTGAAGAATTTGAATTGATACGAGTTAAAACAACATTTAATTTCTCTTTGGGCTCAATAAAGTGTTTGAATATGAAAATCTAAATTCTAAATTGTTTTTTTCTGAAATAGCACACTATATAATAGTTTACCAAACACAGAGTTTGATTCAACTTCATAACAAAAACAACAGGGAAACAACAACATCAAAAGAAAGTGTTTGACCTGCTCTGCTGTCCTTGTTTGGGCAGTATCAAATGAGTAAACGCACTTGGGGACAGCATAAATACTGCAAATCTAATCAGACACACAATCTAAAGCACATTTTAACTCTCCTGGCACAAAAGCTATTCAACCTTAACTTCCGAGATTAGAAAGGTTTTAGCTCAGAGTTCATTCAGAGTGTATTCCACTGCAGGGCACCCAGGTGCTCCGTTCTACTTCCTGCAGTGTCGTAATTACTAACACCGAGACAATTAAGTGCACGCAGTGAGGTGTGTTTGAGCCCACGAGTGTATTTCAGATTCATATTATGGTTTGGTTTGTTAGTTTTAGGTTTTTTTTTTTTTTTTTTTATTGTCATTTTCTTTATTCTTTGCATGCATGTTTTCACAGATAACAAATCAACGAGTTAGCCTGTGATGGAAGAAAAAGCTCATTTATTTTTTTTAATGGCAGGTAGTTCAATGACAAATAGCTTGGATGTTCATTTTTCAAGAAATGCATAGATTTTCAATAAAATGCTTCAAAAATAACCACATTTTAAAAGGGGAATAATATCTTTCAAAATATTTCTAAAAATGACTAAAACTTTCTAGAAAGATGATGATTTTAAGATCTTAACCACACACTCTGTATAGACAAGGACATAAAAATAGATTCTAGTGAAGCCCGCTACACCTATTTATTTCTGCCAAATAATAATAACTGTGTAGTTTAACTGTGCGACACCGTTACTGTGATATTGATCTTATAAAGCCATTTGTGAAACTTCAATCTTCAAAGCAGCCCTAAACATTTTTTTTAATTTTAACCATTCTACTGTATTGTTTATTGTAAGGAAAACTATCTTGGAAAAAAATAATCACACTCAAGTCACTGTTGGCAAGTGAATAACAGATGTATTAAACTGCGACTGTCCATCAACTTCAGCAGATATTTAACTCATTGCAAACTTAATTGGTTTTAAACTTTGTGTGCGTAAACATCACCTGGAGAAAGTTGGGCAGTTCAGCTGCTCCCCTCTGCTGAGCTGCAGACAAGCTGCCTCGTCAATGTGTACGTAACACAGCAGCGTGGGTGGCCATGAAGTGGGAGGCAGAGCAGGGCCGTAACGATGTTTTTCAGGGACCCAAGTATAATCTTAATTATAAGATTACACTTACAATTAATTTCTTTTTTGTAAATTAACATTTTTTTAAGTCTATGAGACACTTCTAGACAGAGAGTTTAGTTTTTATAACTGACTTTCAGGGCATCCTTTTTATTTTTTATTTTTTTGAGGGCGGGGTGGTTGCAGTTGCCCCCCTCTTGCTGTCCCCCGTAGATCCGCACCTGTTATTAGCCGTTTTGAGCCTTTTACTACTTTTATAAATAGACATTTGACTTTCAAGCTCTCTGAATACAGCAAGAATGAAACCGATCCCAAAGTCATCCAAAAAGACAATAGACACTGTATGTTGTGAGACAGATCTCACCTTGATTAAAAATACAGACAATATATTACTGTTAGATAATACTAGATCCCCAGTTATTTGCATAAAATTAAGACATAAAATATGTTATCTGCTCACAACCTTTTTAATTGTAGCCCACTTAAAAAAAAGGACCATCCCTTTTAGAAATAATGAAGTGCCAGCTTTAAAAGAGATTTAACTTCCGAGCTATCTAAAATCAGTAATAGTGAAATTGTTCAGAGTCAATATTTCTTTAAATAGGTGGTTTATCTCTGTCCCTGCAGTTGAGAGTGTGTGCATGCTCAGGCACTTGAGCGGTGAGTGTGTAGATGAGGGCAGCGTGAAGGAAATGGAAGCGGGCAGCATAAAAGGAAATAACAGAGGTCAATCCTTTCGATGGTAAGTACACCTGCGGTGGTGTGCCAAGATAATAAAGTGTTTAAACTCCATTCTCTGGATATCCACTGAAACTCTACTGGCCAAACCTCAAGAGTCCTCACTAGTTTCCCTCATGCAGTTTCCAGCCATCATAATAAGTAACATATGCTGTAGTGCAGGTAGGGAGACTGCTTACTGAAAGGAAAGCAGGTCATTAAAATGTGTCCCCCTCGACGAAAAACTCTGTATGGGAGAAATATATTAACACAGTGTTCCTTATTAAGAGAATGACTCTGCAGCTGAAGCAGTGTTGCACACGCTGGGCCATGGCTTGGAATTTAAAGTCAAGTCTTAAGCCGCGGCATGACACAACAAATAAGTGCCGTTACCTCAGCAGCTTGTTGCTTTGAACCTTTTCTAAACCCACGAGTATATGTAAGTGCATTTAAAATGGGGGGGAGGGGAGGAATGTATAGAATAAAGTTTTGAGTGCAACTGCAATAGATTTTTAAATCTTAGCTATTTTACTATGCAAGTTATGCTCTTTGTAAAATTGCCCAAAAACACTTTTAAGAAGAGTCTTTTTTTTTTTTTTTTACTTGACTAACACACTCTTCTGCAGAGTGAGATGGAAAGATAATCCACTTTACGAACATTTTCATACCTGCAGGGTTGGCTAATTCAGAGAGCTGTGTGTGTGTGTGTGCATGTGTGTTATGTATGACTGTGGCCGTGTTTAAGGACTAAAAACGAGCCGTGCTTTGAGGAATGTCTCTAAGGGGGAGTTGAGCAAGTGGGCAGATGCAAACGCCCAAGATAATTCAGCTTTCCACGGCAGGAAAAGTGTCATAACAAATTACCGTCAATGGAGGGAAATACTCCTGGACTCAAATTCAATTCAATCCCAAACCTGTAAAGGAATATGAAAATGTACCAAATAGGCCTGTCGCGATAAACAATAAATCAATTAATCGCATGATAAATTAAACCTATCGACCTCATTTTAATTATCGGCTTTATCGTCTCTTCCTGCCTTTTTTTTTTTCTTTCTCTTGATGACACTGAATGAAAAAAGGCTCAACTCCGGTGTTCTCCACTGACCCTCCCTTCCTCATTTCCTTAGTGTAATGTCCAACGCACAGTAAAAGTGTTGTCGGCCCATTTTCAAAACCTGAGAGACCACACATTAGCCGACAGAAATCCTACGTATAACGGTTCGGTCGGGTTCGATCATGCTGTGTGGTGTCCAGCCACCACACAGCAAACCCCTGATTTAGATCGGAGTGACCACGATGATCTACATCACACTGCAGGATGATCGGTTACAAAATCACCAGCGGCAATCTTAGAACGGCCAACGATCTAAGATTATCTTAAGGGGATAATAGGGGCAAAAAATCGTGTAGTATGAACTACTGCATTAGGTAGTCGGATGTGCCCATCTTCTTTATTTAAATCTAATGATTACTGAAGGGCACATACAGACTTCATAATCTGCACTCTTATGGTTGAATGCAGTATTTATTTCCACTTTGGCATTATGTTGTTTACTTTTTATTCAAGTACGTTTTTTGTTAATGGAGACTGAGAATCCATTTTATTTTTGTTTTTGGTTGTTTTGTTTTAGTTTATCAGTTCCAGTGTTATGTGTTCTTTTGAAAACAAAGTGTATCTATCTATGGTAGGAAATCGCATGCATTATTAGTCATTTCCATTAAAATAGGTGTCAAAAGGTCTTGAAACAATATTATCATTTATCACAATAAATTTTTAGACAATTAATCGCTCAGCAAAATTTGTTATCATGACAGGCCTGGTACCAAAAACAACAAAAAGAAACCTCCTACAATGTCACACTGAGCTATACATTTGCAAAAATACATAGTGCTTTGTTCTATCTGTCTGTCTCAGGCAGGACATTTTTTAAACACATAAGATATTGTACTCACATGCTGCAGAATCGCACCTATTTAGTAGGAATTGTACTGATCTCTAACATTTGTAGATTTTACACTGTTCTTTAAGATTATGAATAATAATGTGTACATACGACAAGTTACATCTGCTGGTGTCATGGTTACAGTTTCTGAAGAGGACAGTAGTGATTCTGATGAGAATGACTGAGAGCTTTGATGAACTTTGAGACCAAGTTGGTGGGGGGCTTATGTACTTCTGATTTCAGTGACTCTTTTGAGTAAAGCTATATGGGGAGAAATTAAAGTATCCATTTGCAGAAAATGTATGCTTTCGACTTATGGCAATAAAACTCCCCCATAACTTCCTGCACTTTGAACTGTAATCTGATTAGTATTGTAATATTCAGAAGTATTCAGATTGTGATCTCAAACCAATCAAGTGGTTTCATTTAATTATTTGATAAGGACAAATACAAACAATTAACCTGTTATATACATTAGCATTTTTAGCCATTGCTAATTCGCAATGCTTGGCCCTTGAAGGGCCTGTTAATGTTATGCTGATATATTTATTGTAATTGTTGCTATAATTAGGGATAATTAGGGAAATAAACAGAATCCAAAATGTTTTCTAAAATGATGTTTGGACAGTGGCTGAATAGTAAACAACTTAAGATTAGATTATCTTGACATTATATTTTAATTGAGCTTTTTTTGCTGTTGCTTTTAGACCCCCAGTAGAGTAAGTAACTTCTCCCGTTTTTCGCTTTTGTCATCTGGGATACGTGTGACTGACTGATAGGAGCAGGGTGGAGCTGCATGTTCATTTATTGTACAGCTGACTGTGCTTGTTACATTCAAATTCAAATTAGCACCTTACTTGTTTTTTCTTCCTCAACAAGCTACCTACTTCTCTATTCAGACTATAATAAGTAGATTAACAAGTCCATTGTGCATCCTCTTTTGGCTTTCTCTATGTGTGTACTGTAGGCTTATTAAATGAGCCACAGAGGTCTGACCTGAATATCAAGCAAATAAATTTGGCTTGACCCGGCCCGACTTTTGGGTCTGGATGGGGCTATAGATATAAACGGGTAACTTGATGAAGCATCTAAAGACTAAACATGATTTGTTGAAACAGTCAGAGAGACTACGCTTAAAAAGAAGAGCCACCCTGTTCTACAGAAACAGAACAGGGTGGCTCTTGTTTCAAAGTTCAATAACTTTTGAAAACAAATTTGTTTTCAAAAGTTATTGTGTAAAGTCTAAGCACCAACTTGCTAACTGCTCAGTATCGGCACCTACTTAAAGTGGTACTGGGACACCCGTATTATTTACTGCTGTAACTGCAAATATGAATCCGTGCTCTTTAACTTCATAGTTTTATGCTTCTCTGTCTTGGTCCTTCCTATAAAACACGAATAAAGTACTTTGAAGTTTGAGGTTAAAAGGTGACATGTGAAAGAAGAATGAATACCTTTGTAACGCAAAGTACTTGCATCCATTTTCATACAGGTTTTTATTTTTAATGCACTGAAATTTTGAGCTTCCCACTCCGAGCACAGACTGTTCGTACAATTTTGTTTATGCCTTTTTACTCTCTTTTCAATTAAATGGCTAAATCACAAGGTAATAAAATATCTTTCCAACAAAAGAAACAAAAAGTTTCATGCTAAACCTGTTAATTGATTTGGAGAACACCAGTCAGTGTAACACTCCTGAGATAATCAGAAGACTGTCAGTCCCCCCCAACCCCTAAGTTTACCAGACAGATTTTGTCGAAGCTGCACAGTTTTGGCTTCTGAATGTGTTAAGAACAAATGCGGTGAAGTCCTAAATCATTGGCATATCATGTTTTCTAATGACAGCGAGCGCTGTCCTCCCTCCCATCTCCATTAATGGGGCAGGCGTATTCGGATAAAACGTGACAAGCGTTTACAATGCTAGAATGATAAATCTCCACAAAGGTGGGGGAACGCTGTGATGCTGCACACCGAACACAACTGATTATGCTTGCACTCTGTCAGCATCTTTTGCGCACACATTCAACAGAAATGCACACATGGAACAGTGACTGATACTTGTGCTAAACAAAAATATCAACAGGAAGCGACATAATCTTAATTAGACGCATCCTTGTATCAGGCGCAGTGTGTCTGCCCACATTTTTTATCTTCCACTTAAGTAAATTGTCAAAAAAATAATTTGTTGTTAGTTAATAGTCAAGCCATTTGATTCCCTGGAAAGTTCTTTGTTTGTTCTAAAATATTTTTTTGCATAATTGTGGCTATGTTGTGGCAAATGGCATGACACTTGCTGGAAAGTAACAAATGAAATTAGCTGTTTTCCAGTAGGTGAAAAGTATTGTACTCATTTGTGAATCTACCAATTTGCATATGGGATATTTTGAGTATTTGTAATGATTTTGCATAAAACCAGAAAAATGATCATAATCAGTGCTGCTGCCAAATGTTGACGCTCTTGGGCTAGAATAATACTGCCACTTCTAATTCTAATTTGCACATATGAATGGAAAAAAAAAAACCCTCAACTGTCATTGATTTTTGTTCTATGTCAAGCTTTTTCACTACACCTATTCAGTTTACAACATTCTTGAAAATGAATATTCATGAACAAAAATAAGAACAGTACATAATACTTCATTATGTGATACTCGTGAGCTAAGACAGTCGTCCCAAGCTATGCGGCTGCTTCATATGTGATCTTCAGAAAATATTAAGCATATCTGGTCTATTTAAACTGCAAAGCACCCCGCTGCTTTCTGCACATCATTCACTGCTGCTGCTGTTGTCTGCCTGCTGCCAGCCTGCTGCAACTTTCTGCTTGGCTCCTTTCAGCCTCTTCATGACACCTACACTCCATTAGGGCACGGAGGGGAGCAATCCCATCCTCTATATCTGACTTGGAGAAGACGTGATTAGAAAGAGAAATGTGCATATCACTCATCATATAAAATGTTAAGTTACATGGTCATAAAAATCAAAGCCTGTGGACACCAAATGCAAAATTACACTAGAATATATTACCTCTAAAACATTCATTGAAAACTTTTTTTGTGTCCAACTGCAAAAAAAAAATAAATAAATAAATAAAAAATGTTTGGATAGCAAGGTTACATAAATTTTTGAAGTCTAATTGCTAAAGTGGGTATTAAGGATTTGAGAAATAATACAATGCATGAACATTTTCATTTAAGAAAATTGTAAACATGGAGTTAAGTCCTTAACATAGAGCTAAGAACCAAAAGTAATACTGACTGTTAAAACTGCCAGTATCTGTTGACTTGTGATTTAGCACTAGAGATTATTCAACTTTGCCTGGCCATTGCCTTCGTGTGCTATACGACACCAGACTGTGCAGTCTGAGCTTTCTCCCATTTACTTGGACTCCTAGCAGTAGAATTTCTACTGGGCTAATCAGCAAACTGAAGGAGAAATTGTGATTGATGACGTCAGTTTTCTGAGCTGTTTTAGAACTGTAGTCTGCCTGTAGTTTTAGCAGTAGCAGTGGACAAAGTGATCAAAGCCTTTCAGTCTATGTTGGCCACACTTCTAAATATTGAATTAACATTATCAGCCGCCTCGTTCAGCTAGGCACTTCTATCTTTGCAATGGAAAGCACCTGTTTACAGTGCAGACAATTTCCGGTAAGAGTCATAGCGTTGAGGAATCACATATGTCATAGACAAACATTAACGACTGGGTAAAATAAAATAAAATCAACAGAGTTCACACTTCCAGGAAGCAATTGTTTCTCAACAGCCGAGAGCCCAGAATCTGTGTGTGTAGTACAGAGGGCTGGTTTTTACCAGGCTACATTTAACTGCAAAAAAAGAAAAAAAAAAAACTTTAAGCTCTTATAATTGACACAGAAAAAAACACTAAAAGATGTTATTTGATAACTCAAAGCAGGATCCGAACTCAAATTCGGAAAATGTTCTAAGGGGTAAATTAAATTTAAAAGAAGCGGTATAGAGAAGAATAAGAATGATAAAACAAAGGTATTGAGCTGTTAAAAAGAAGTAAGAGAAAAGAACAGACAGGACAAAAATAATTGACAAGAACAGTGGGAATGTACAGTCTTCGTTAAAAAAAGTGCATTAATTTAAAAGCTATATATCTAATTAAATGGAAAATATTTTCCATTGTATTTTATCTGCTAATATATTCAGAAAAGTTTATGTGTATATTTATGACACATCTTAATAGTATTGTGACATGTTTTATTTACTTAAAGAGGAGGATGGTTCATTGTACATTTTTAGCAGCAATAAACAGTAGGTAATCACCCACTGCAGTGAAGACAAACGTCTGAAAAGAAAAAAATCCCAAGCAATATAATAGCTTTGCTTTGTGACTGACAGGTGACTGGCACTGGCAGTGCGGAAAAAATAGCAATGACTACTATCCCATCAAACGCTCTGCAGCTTGAAGACAGTTTGCCGTGGCTCAAAGTATTTCGTCTTAAAGGAAAGAGACAACTGTGGTTTGAAAAACTGGGTAACCAGTGAGACTTTAATATTAACTGACCACAAAAAAAATGTGAGCTAAATGAGCCTTTTATTAGATAAGGTTAAATCTACCTTTACAGTCCCATGCAAATTCCTGCACATTATGTTAATTTACAAATACAAACTTTGATTTTATTGAGATTTTATGTGATGGGCTAACCCAAACTAGTGCAAAGAGGATGAAAATGTGTATTATTTTCCAAATTAAAACCAATTGCCTTCACAGGGACCTTATTAAGAATTAAAATAAAATGTTCTGGCCTACAGGCAAAGGGACACACATGGAAACAAATTAACACTGCATTTTACAGTAGGAAGCAAGCATGAAAGAAAACCGGATACACATCCTGTTGGACCTGGACCTTTCTGCAGGGTAGTAATGCTAAAGAATCAGAGAGAGCTACAATTGTTTGTATATACCAGGATTTTATTTCTAAAATGATTGGAAAAATATGTCAGATTTTTAGACCATTTTACAACTATGTGTTACTCTCAAATAGTGTTTGAACACAGACATTTGTTTAAAATGTCTGTATTTAATGTTGGAAACTTCGAAAATTGTTCAAGATGCATATTTACATGTACAGTCTTTATCCAACAAATTTACTCGAGTCAGTAAAGGAAACATGTAAAATACACACTGATCGATGCTTCAATCTGAAATAAGCCTTGTCGGAACATGTATTCTAATTTACAGAATATGACTGCATAGTATGGCCATTCAAACATAAATGATACAAAGCAGATGTTAGCTGGGCTGTGGAAAGCAGTAATATTCCTGCTCTAAACAGAATCCAATTCTGTTTAGAGCCCTATACAATAATGGACCAGCTCTGTAAGCCTGACTAATCATTCAACCACCTGTCTGTGTGACAGTGCATTTAAAGTGAATGACTGAAACTCCCCTTGAAGTGCATTTATTAGCGTGAAGATAAAGGAGCAGTTTATCAGTGTATAATTATGTGAGATGAGAGGCACAAAAAAGCAACTTTAAAATCCAACAATTGAGCCAACACTGTTGCTATGAAACACTCACATCCCGATATGAATTTATTTGTACAAAATCTGTTACTAATTGGACAGATACAGACACAAAGAGTGCCATTTCTGCACACTCCACAGGAGACAATGAGGCTGTTAAATCGCACGAGAAAGGATCCCACTGATGAAGCAGTGAAGACTCTGTGGTGGCAGACTCCCGTTAAGTAGCTGACACCAAAACACACGCACACAACTGCATGCTCGCATGCACACGCGCGCGCGCGCACACACACACACACACACACACACACACACACACACACACGCACACACACACACACACACACACACACATACACACCCCCACACACACACACACACACCCACCCCCACACACACACTCGCATTTGCTCTTCTCCCTACACTCGTAACCCTCATCTGACACTCAGACGGAGCCAACTGACAGCAAAGGCACGATGCTCTGACAAATCAAACCTGATTTACAATGCAATGTGGGCTTTGTGTGTGAGGGCGTGCGTTTTGGCACAGGGGTCTGTGTGTCAATCTTGGGTGGGCAGAGACAAGCAGAGGGAGTAGGGGGCCAGACTTGTACATTTTTAAGTGTCACATGTCATGTCATTTATCTGTCCACTGCCCCCTCCTTACACACACACACACACACACACACACACACACACGGATACTTACTCAGCATTAACTTTCATCCCTCACTCACAGTCATTTCAGCCTCCGGAATAATCAATCTGCTCAGTCTGTCTAATTTTGAATCGTTATTTCAGTTCTTTTCATTTGTAGATTGCATGAGTGACATGTTCTCAATGCTATTTTTTCACTTGCTTGGCTGAGAGGAAAGCCATTTATTGAGTATTTATGTACATTTTAAATAATAATATGAAGACTGTTTTACAGTTTAACTTCCCTTTCAGCTTGAGAACTTTGAGGCAGGGTTTTTTGCATGTACAACTTGTTTCAAGTCACCTCAAATCTGGGCTTTGACAGCCCTGGACTTTCAATACTTTAATTCTCTGCCACTCATTGGTGGATTTACTAGGATGTGTTGGGTCATATTCCTGTTGAAGGGTTCAACATGATTTTTTTTTAAGAGTTGGACTTTTGATTTTCTTCTCTCACTTGCCGTCAGACTCCTGAACTCAAGCTGCACCGAATGCAGCTTCCCCTCATATATTAGTAACACATGAACACATAATTATATATCATTTAAATTACTTTATTGTTTATTAATTAATTTATTTTCTGTTGAGGTGGACTTCTTGATCTGGGACCTGAGTCCCTTGTACGACGAGCTAGCTAGGTGGTATGACAATAAAAATAAAAAAAATCCTTGAATCCTTGAATACACAATAAAATTCATTGAGGATTCCAATAATTCCTGCAAGTCGGCCAGGTCCTGCTGCTCCAAAATGATTTCTTCCTTTCACATCTCCCATTAGAGTTTAACTTATACAGCCAATTTCCGATTTTAGAGACATGTTCTTTTATATCAACATTAGTAAAAGGCTGCTTCTATTATTGTGATGACATTTTAGGGTCATTGCAGCCACTGCAGCGGTGGGCCGTCAAGACCTGCGAGGGATTCTCTGCTAGCCTAAATGTTTGTTACATTAGAAATTATTAATTTACTTCCAATCTATTGTCTTTTTTCTTAATGTTTCTCTTGGTTGTGCTGCTTCCCATATGTGTGGATTATTGGTGTTTCGTCCTATCAGATTTCAGTCTATGTGCGGCCAGAGGCAGTCTAGTCTGCTCAGGGCCTTCAGAATCAGAAGAGCAAGTCTACATTTAGTACACAAGCTGTTCTGGGACGGTTCTTTTAACCAATTGGTTTTTAAATTCGCCTCACAGAGCCTGCTGGAAGGCCCACGATGATAGAAGTTTTCTGCCCTTTGTTTAGATGGTCAAAGGAAATCTGTCAAGCCAAAGTTTTGCCAGCAAAACATGTCATTAATATGTGTGTATTTATTTTCATCTTGCATACAATGGCTGATGGAAAACGAGAAATTGATTTGGTCTCGGGAATAATAAAAACATCTATTTTTAAGATAAGCATTTTTCAAAGAACTGGGCATTGTAATAAGGCATAACGGTCTCAGACGGTGTTTGTCCGCCATTTTCAAACCCATAACTATACCACTGACTTACCACATCTGAGGACCATTGCAAATTAAATTGCTGGGAATTTGCAAGTAATCAACTCTATACAGAAAGACCTACAGTCAGGTCCTTCTTGATGCAAGGCTACAAGTGCTTTTCTCAGAAATCAAGCTGGCTTTACAGATTCATGGGGGGATTCATACAGAGTAAAATGTATAGCGCTGTCTCATAGGATAAAAGCTGGTGTAATACGTAATGCCTTATAATTTTAAGTCTATTTTAAAGCATTATACCACTGAACATAGATCTGTTCTGTGTCCAGGCTCACATCTACCACTGAAATTATGTTAGTAAAACACAGCAGTGCAATGGTTCCTGCAGTGTTTTGCCCTAAGTCTGTCATCACCAGATCAATACTTGTATCTAAACCTTACATAAATCAAAACACTCATTGTCCTGACTCCTTTCAGAAAATACAGAGATGGTGAGACACGTTTCCAATTCATCGATTGCAAAACAGAGCATGAAAACTAGCGCTACAAGCATTTCATGTGAACATTTTAAGGCTAGAAATGAGCTGTCAAACTATTCTAACCAATGATCTAATGGTTTTGACCAAATATGAAACAGCACAAAAAAAGAAAAAGGAAATGGTCTGCATTTTTATAGTGTTTTATCAAGTCCAAATTCCATTTCAATACAATCAGTTATTTATCCATTCATAGACACATTTACATGTCGATGGTGGTAAACTGCAGTCTAACCACAGCTTCCCTGAGGATGAATGGCGAGGCTGCCATACAATCGGTGGCACCGGGCCCTCTGACCATGACCGGCAGGCAAGGCGGGTAAAGTTTCTTACCCAGGAACACAATGACACAACTGAGACAAATTCAAACTAGCAACCTGCCTGTTACAGGTCAAACCCCAAAGCCACTTTCAGCCCATTAAAGGAAATTTATTATTTTTCTACACTCGTCCCTCTTTTCTGTCAAATGAGTCAAAAACAATATATTTTTAAATCAAGCCAGCAGTCATACAGGAAATGACTCTTGCATCAGCATTTATTTTACCATATCCAGCTGGCTGTAAGTTTATACCCAGCCTGCAGTTTATAGCAGAACTGTCCCGCTTGGTTTGGCTAAGGGTACAATTGCTCTGGGGCCTGCACATGGAAACCTTTACTTCACACCAAATGCAAAATATGTTATGGCATTTATACGTGTATTTTCACTGGGGTAGAGCGGTGTGAAAGTAAGATTTACTGAGGTCATTTCCTTAGAACAAATATTTGTTCTCCCTAGACGCTGCTGATTGCGCTGTCGGCCCCTCCATCATGTTTCATTGCCATGTTACCACTGTGGCTCAGAGGGTACTAAATAAACATTTGCTTTAAAGCAGGTCTTTCAGATTCGGCCAATTTGTGTTTTCTTTTTCTTTCAGCATGTATTCAATGTCTCTGTGCTGTTCTCCACCCTGCCCTTTCCAGTAATTCAAAACAGATGGCTACCCTCCATAATTCTGCTGGTGGTCTCTTTTAGTAAAAAAGGTGGTCTTCTCTTCAGTGTTATCTGCTGCCAACTGCATGCTAAAATGGGAGTTGAATGAAAATAAAAATTTCATGCATTCAGTTTTCTTTCTTGGCTGGACTCCATTTTCTAAATCATAATTTGCATTATTATTACCTTTGTGTTTTGTACAGGCTGTTATTGCAACAGTTTTAGACTGAATGGATAGCTTGAAAATGCTATGATTATAACTAATCATAAGGACGTCAGACAGTTGGATTATCAAAAGCTGTTGCTGTGTACTGAGGAAGATATATTTCTAACCAAATAAAGCTGGTGTAGTTTTAGGTGAACCGTTGTCACTGTACTGTAGTAGCTCTTTTGACTAGGTACCCCATGTTGGAGCAGGGCGTCATGGGTATTGTGTGGCATCCCTAGTTGAAGCAAAACATGAAGCACTGTTAAGAAAAATAAAACGATTGCATCTTCTGTAAAATAATTTTGCGGTGAGTTAAGTGGGACACAATTATTAGGCTTAACATGCAACATTGGTAAAATTTACATCACCATTAGTCCCTTAAACTGGAATTTTTAGTGTTTTACATTAAAAACTTCATTTTGTTTTTTCCAGGGGTTTTGGGGCTCACTATTGCCAAATGCAAAATCCTATAAATGACTTGGATTCATGTATACAAAATAATGTTAATTCTATTCACTGGCCTTAAATTTAGATCTACTTTCTGTTGCTAAACTTTGATCGCAGAGTGCAAGCTTTTGTATGTTGTTATTTAGAGATTGTGTCACTAGATGTCACTTTATCAACATAACCATGCTTCTAGGCCAACATAACCTTCCAGTGAAACAGCCTGGATTTCTATACTAAAGAAAAAAACTGGAAGCAGAGTCCAGTTTTTCAGTCTATATCCACTTATCCATGCAGGGCCGCAGATATAGCAGAAAGTACATGTTATATTGCTCTTGCCCTCTTTTTTTCTTAACTGAAACCCACACAACCTGTTTTTGACTGATTTAGTTGTAGCAGTGTGAAATGTTTCATATTCACCCCTTCCGTCTGTCTGTCATCACCGCCACACAGTAAATATTAGCAACCAAGAGAGAAACCACGAGGCCTACTTATGAAGAACATAACAAACACACCAATTAATTTCTTGTCCACATTACAACAGGAAAACAATCTTGAGCCCTTTACTGTTTGCACAAATAATGGAGTTGTCCTTCGTCATATTTGTCAATAATTGACAATGTGGCAAAGTAAGAATGCAACCATCCATCTTGAGTAGGACGTTTATCTGAACAATAAACTGGACTGGACTCACAACACTGATGTTCTTTGCTGGAAGGATCAGAGCAAACTCTGCCTTCCAAGAAGGCAGAGTTTGCCTGTTGGAGTAGTAGCTTATCTACAGCTAAGAGGAAGTGGTAAGGTAAAATCACCAGGAAGGTCAGCTCTGTGCTGGGTGGTGGGAGGCAGAAGGATTCCGGCTTAAATAACTTTACCAAAGGACAATGTTCCCCCACCCCATGGATGAAGCTGTTGCTAACCTGAAGAACTCCTTCAGTGACAGACTGCTGCACAAAGAGATGTTTTTAAGAGATCCCTCCTCCCAGCAGCTGTTGGACTCGTTAACTGTCGCTGCTCACAACAAACTAAATAGGTTTCCCCATGCTAATTTTGATAGCTGCACAGTATGTTTTATTCTATATTTTCATGCTTTTATTTTTGTGTGAACCTACATGCCTCATTGTCCTATCACGTTGCTGCTGCTACACCGGAACCGCCGCACAGTGAGAAAATAAAAGGTATTTCTATTATATTCTTCTATTCTAAGTCTTTGGTCCATCTGTGCTGCAGGATAGTTTTTAGGTACTCTGTTCCTTCTTTTTACATCTTTCTACTAAAGGTTGCAAATAAAACTCTACCATGGGTCTCTGGATCAATCTATATTGCCAATAAAAGCTGTGAAACTGGCAACTGTTTCAACACAATGTCATAATCAACATAGAATGCAATGCTCATTTTAAGTAAAGTGTGTGGTTCAGATTGACATAGGACTTTTATCAAATAGTATTAATTTGATGTGGTCAAGTTGATTCGTCCGAAATAGTTGAAAAGCATAACAATGTAAGTGGGAGTGTAGCAAAGCACTGCCAAGATTAAAATTTCACAATATTTGATGTCAAAGTGTAACCGGACTTGTCCCATCCATCTGGTCACTTTCCACATACTGTCAAAATGTGACTTCTTTGTATAACAATATTGTAAATCAAAACTATTTGGCTCTTCCCTGCCACATGTTGCTTAGCCTATTTGCAAGGCACTTAAATTCAAGTTGCCTTCCAATCTAGATATAAATGTAAGTGCAACTGGATGAATGAGGCTTTAGTGTCTCACTAAAAAATGTTGCTACCTGAATTTAGTACTGTTTGAGAGAAACAAAACTTTAGTATTTTACAAGCTATTTATGGGAATGGAAATTGAACAAGTACAATAAAACAGTGCAAGATTGCTAAAACTTGAGCTTTATTATTATACAATAAATTCATATTCTAGAAAGCACTTCTTGCAACTTGTGAAAGCTGTACTCTTTGAAAAGCATTGCTAAAATCTTAAATAGTTCCTATCAACCCAAGTACCACGAGCTCAATTAATTGTTTTTACCCTAAATGTAGAGGTATTTAGGGTAAATACTACATCTTCATACTAAAAATTTGCTTTGAGAGTTGGGAATACTCGCTTTCCTGCCATTGATGTTTTTCTGATGGTGAAACTTACATTGCTGTTTATATTCTTCAAAAGAATAAAATAAAATAAAGCCGTTCTTTTGCATGTTAAACCGTCTGCCCAGGGCAAGTAACAGTTAATGTAGCATTTCAAATGATTTACATGCTGTGAGTGGGTCAACCGTCACAAAGGTCAGCTGTCAAATATTATGAAATTTGACATCTGTTTGTCATATGTTTGATCCTAATTTGGATTTTTCAGAATATTATTAGCGTATGGGTCACAAATGTGGTTTGCGCTGCACTCTGTGATTCAAGATTCAGGATTCTGTTTGTTTATGTGTCTGCATTAGATTTATGCACTATGATGTGAGCATTTGTGGTACGATGGGTATGTGTGTGTGCGCGTGTGTACGTGTGTGTAAAGTGGCCTCAGGGCTTCAGTGAGGGGTACTGCCAAGGGAATTTTCATAAAAGCAAAAATCCTCAGCCAAAAGGGAAACAAGCACAACCTCAGCCTCTCATCTTTGCTTTCTGTGCCAAAGACACACAAACACAAACATGCTCCACTCAGGCTAATGCATTCAACAAATGTACAATCATAAATTTTATTGAAACTTTCTCTACCATCCGCGCTTCACAAAAACTGAAGACTAATGCATTGTTAGTGGTGCTCTGGCAGGCATTAGACACAGAAAAGCAAAGTGGGTATTTGTAAATTCACTACAGCAGAACCGTGCATATTTACTTTTTCATTTTAACATATTTGAACAGAAAATATTTGATCTCCTTTCACCCATTTCAAATAGAAATTTGAAGAGGATTTTTATTTGTATATTACCAACTGGCTTTCATTGTCTGATAATGGTGAGAAGAGACGGACGCATTTTTAAGGTGGAGTGCAGTTATGCCCCACTAAAAACTGAACAACAGATTTACAGCTTTGATATGCTTATTATAAGATGGGCATGTGTGCATATCCTCTCTCACTAATCAATATCCAAACATTTATTAGCCATTTAAACCACATGTCCTCAACAACGTTCTCCAAGTCGCTGAGGTTGGAAAGCTTCCTTGCCACCAAAATGATCTTGCCACAGATTCTCAGGGAATGGGAATTGAATGTTTCTAGACCCCTTGGAAATGCTTCGACTCTTTCCTGTTTACAAATTCCTAACCACTGTGGTTGAGTGCAGTGGGTTCCCGGTCTTACTAAGAGACCTTTTTTTTTTTTTTTTCCTGCAGGGTACATTTTTCTTCCCCAGAATATGAATATAGGCCTCTTCTTCTGATGCTGTTTACTTTAGAAAATGGATCATCTGGCCATGGAAATCATAACCAAAAGCTTTTTCTTTGTTCAGCTGAGACTTTAAAAGGAACAAGCAATCATTTTTTGCGCCTTTTTTTGGAAGCCCTTCTTGGCCAGTATCCATGGAGACCAGCTTTGTGAAAATATCTTGTAAATATTTCCTGAACTCGAATATGGTTGAGTTCACCTTTTTTAAAAACCAAATCAAAAAAATCCAATAAGGGATTTTTATCATCTATAATCAATAAAAACTATAAATAAAAAACAGTCATCAAAAGCTGGGGTATTATGCAAAATCAACATTTTTGAGCCTTCTATAACATTTTAATGTCATTCCTTCATCAAACTTAAATCCAAAGTGTTACTCATTTATGCATGTCTGAGCATTCCTTGAATCTCTTGTGGCAGTCGTTCAGGAGCGCCTTAATAGCTGCTCATACAATGTGCTGTCTCTTTACTCAAATCTCTACTTTGGAGTTTCAGTAGCCACACTACTGCCCCAAAGAGAAGTCCTTCCCCACACAGCTCCTGCAGACTAGTGGTAGCAGCAGGCGGCATGAAGAAGCATTGTTGTGGTGACGTGGTAAAGGGGGAGTGTCAGAGAAGGTCGGAGGAGGAAGAGGAGGATGTAAAATGCATATTATCAGCTAAAGTTTGCAAGACCTTTAAAATGGCATGTCAAAAGACAAAACTATTCAATTTACTTACTTTTACTAAAGCACACACTGTATCATGCATGTATCCGTTATCAAGCCATTCGTGAGTGGTCGCTTTTCATCTGGCTAAAGTGGATTAAAAGTGGCTGTCATCATTAAAAGATGGTATTTTTGAGTGGACAGCAGCTGTAAACAGTGATTTTTAGGACAAAACACAGCAAGTGGTGAAGTGAGTCACCAACATTATAATCAAGTTTTACACTGTGTGACCTCTCAGCGCACATCTACTCCTGTTATTGATAGACCACATGCCTTTACTCATCCCTGCAAACCTAATTGTAAAGGCTGAAGGTTTCCACTTTTGCAATCAAACCCGAAAGCTTATGCATAATCGTGTCACTATAATTAGTTCTCTACGCACCTTGATGGAGGGCGTTCCATCCAATGAGATCATCAGGATCTCCTGACACAAACACAAGAGACAAAGAAATTGTCTTGCCACTGTAACTTTAAATTCTAGCTGATAAAAACAAGAGCTTAGCCTTTAATTTATATGGATTGGGGTTTTGTTAAATAGTCATGTGCTATAAAAATAACACTGGAGTTTTTTTTCTTTTTTTTTTCTAACAAACATATGTCAATAAGTGGAGCTGTACTGGTAATTATGTGAGTTCACAGAATATGGGAAGGACAAAAGGAATTCCATTTACAATTTTGTTTTTAATTTTTAAATATCTAATTAGTAAATTTAGTTCTATGCCATATGAAAAAACTTTAATTTAGGTCTTTTAGAGGTGGACTTTGGAGAACAGTTACTGTAGAATAAATAAGCATTAACTCACTTCAGAGAAACTAAGAGAACCGTCTCCCATTCCCACAGTTTACTCTGTATACCTTTACTTTATAGGAATAAAATCAGCTTGTACAAAGTGATGTAATCTAATTATTGGGCTGCCAAGAGTACATATGCAAACTCTGTCAATCAATAGCCATTTTTAACTTCTAGCTTCTGGCAAAGATGCAGATTTATGTTCACATAATTACTTATTCAATATGTAATAGCAACTAACTCAGAAGAAGATAAAAAGATAGCAAATTGTATATAATGTATAGTTGAGGTCAGAGACAAAAAAAAAAGGCTGCAAAGGGAAACTGCTCAGGTCAGAGTTTTAATTAAGATGAGAGAGCCTGCAAAAGCACATCGTCAAAATGCATGAAGTCCATCGCTTGACAATATTTCTGTCTGTTCTTAGAAAGTCAGTGCATTCAGAAGTAAGGCCTTCAACTTGTGTTGCACAATAAGAACAAATTTTATTATTTTATCTTTCGCAACTCCCATTGTGCAGAAGAACTGGCATCAAGACTCTGAAGGTCATTGCTCCTCAGCTTCAGGTTAAATAAAATAAAGAATGTGAAATTGAAATAAATATAACAATTGCAATTGCATAATACTATTTTGTAATATTTAATATCCACTGTACCTACAATGCAACATAACTTAAGAACATATTCCATTTTAAAAGCAAGAAAAGGTATGAATAGACTGTAAACATGGTTTAAAAACCTATGAGAAGTTACAGAAGAAACTTCTCTGACATTACAAAATAGACATTAATATAGAGAACATAAAAAATAACACACATGCAAACAAGACAAAGGACTGAGGCTGATGCATCTCGTTATAACAAGATGCAAAACTCGACGAGTTTTATATCTTGTTATAACAAAAAAGTTTTCTTGTTTAAACAAGAAACTGCTCCCAAATTTATTTCTAAGCTCTGGTGGTTAAACAAGTAAACATCTGAAAAACATAATATGGAAATACAGATCTGAATAGTGTGAGAAAATACAATGTTTATGTCAATCAGTCCAGAAAGCGAAACTCATACATTACAGATATTCATTATGCGTAGAATGAAATATGGCAAGATTTTATTTATTGGAATATTGATGGTTATGAAATACTAAAACCTCAAAATTATGTTCCATAAAATTAGAATATTACATAAGATTAATAAAACAAACAATACTTTAGAGAAAAATGTCAGGCTTTCTGAAGAGAATGTTGGCCTTTTGTCAGGTGATAAAAAAACGGGAAAAAAATAATATATGTCCTACATTATTGCTAATGTAGGACATATATTATGTATGTTAGAATGAATTGAGAGGAACACTTAAAAAGCTGCAATTAATCGGATGCAGTTCAGGTATTCTTCCTGTCAGTTGCCTTCTGAAGCCATTATTAACAGAGTAACATGTTTTAAATGATATTACTGCATAACAGCAACTACTAGGAGGATAATTATCGAATTTATTGATTTATTAGTAATTTATTTTTTTCGTATTGGTCACAATTCAGCTTGAAAAAAAAGAAATGCTTTATCATTATATAATTTTTACTTAAGAATCCGGTAGAAGGCATATTTAGAAGGTAGACGGGCTTGATTTCTTCACAGATTATCTTTCTTAGATTATACTGGTAAAGTGAGATTTTAACAAAAATGTAAAAGATAAAAAGAAAAATATATATATATATTACAGTTTTAACTAGTAAAAAACACTAACATAAACCATGGAACCATGACTTGTCAGCCTTAAAGCAAATCTGTGCTGCTATAAACATGGATAATTCTCTTAATACGTCTTATTGAAAGTTTTCCACAAATCAGTACGAGTGTCAAGGCGACAACCTCAAGCTGTGGAGAACATAAATCACATCTGAGCAAAACCTTTGACCTGTGATTTATCAACACATGAATTCTCTGACAGGCTGCATTGCAACACTAAAGAGTTTTAGATGCGCTTGATGATGGAAATTGAAACCTAGGTGGGCTGACAGTAAGTTAGTCATTACAGATTCTCTGAGCTTATGCAATTATTTTTCTTCACATACCACTTAGGCTCACAGTTAAAGGGAAAAACTAGAAAACCAAAGCAAAAATCCATTTTAGATTTCTAAAAGTGAAGGCCATAAACTAATCTACAACCTTTGCACTCGATGTGCAAACACTAAAATATGCAGAGAGATCAATATTACTGACTGGAGAACTGGAAAATTATGCGAACACACCTGTTTTTGGGGGGATAGGAGGTGGAGGAGGGGATATGTTTTCTTTTTTTTAATCAACATGCTAGACAATCAATTCTAACTTTGCAAGTTTTTATAGTTTGGTAGAAACTAGATTCAAACTTTTGAAAATGCAGAACAATAAACACAAGTAAGGTTTATCTTTAACTCTGTGCGTCTATCAGGTAAGTGGGCTTTTCGACCATATTCTCAATTTTGCAATTCCAAGCTGCAAAAATGAAGGTTCATTTCCAAGCTGAATGCATTTGTTTAATGGATTTAAACATATCAGCTGATTTATACTGATGTAATGAGGGAGCATGTGGCCCAAGCAAATCAGCACCCTATATTAAAGTGTGCATAATTGTCAGGAAGCTTCTTTTCCTTATTCAAAATGGACCAGTTTATTTTATTATGGCTTGGAGAGGTGCAGGACAATGACAGGTGCAACCTCAAATTAAGACTGTCAAATGTAAAGACAAATGAAGTCAAATCTACCATTTATATTAAAACATTTCTGACGTTGGAGTGTTAGTGAATGCAGCACAGAAAGGCAAAGGTACCGCAACCTTTGCTAAGTGTCTTTGGCTACTGGTGAGGCTCATCAGTGTTGAGAGAACAGCATTTAATAATTGTGTATATCATTGAATCATACTGGATAACATGTATGCAATGCAATCGCAGTGAAATTGTATTTTGAGAGTAAACCTCACTGGTATTTCTGTAGAGCTTTAACATTCTAAATTTAAGCTTAAAATTCTTTGTAGTGACTTGAGACAACTCAACAAGGCAAGAAGACAAAAATTCATTGATACCTTCCTGGATTCTTGTTCTAGTTTTGTAGGTTTTCAGTATTTTTATACTGTAATTCTCCTTTTTTGATTATGCATGCTTCACTCAGACTGGGTGGAAGAGCATGTTATGAAAAATAGCTTTCACGTAGAGAATGTGAAGTCACATTTGCACCAAAACCCAGTAACTCTAAAGTGTGCGCTAAGTAAAAGGCTTTTATGCAAAGCTCTGTTTCATAAAATGTACCCATAATTTCTTCAACAAACTGAAGAGAAAGATTGTCTTCCCAGGCACCACCTATAGAGATGGAGGAGTGAAATAAAGAAATGGAAAAAATACTAAAAGGTCTTAAAATCTTATGGATGTAGTTTGTGATATGAAGGTTCGATTAATGGCAGGACCAAGTAGTGTCACATAGAGGAGGTGACAGGATCAGCATCATAAACAAATAGTTATGCAGTGCATGTACATGTGAGAATGTAAGGATGGCACAGAGAGAGAGGGTGAATATTTCTTAATGAACAACATGGTAGAAACTCTGTTTTGTAAATTGAAGATATTTTCAACATTTTTCCCAATTCAGTTGCATCATTTAGTGTATGGTGTATAAAAAGTTATATTTTGAACATAATTGCATCTTGTTCCGTATAGGTGGTTGAAAGTTAGCCAGAAGTAGCTGTGCATAATTATGATGCAAACCGCGTATCTATTCTTTCATATTTGTTCAATTGATTCAGTCATCAACTGAATTAAATTACTTTGCTGAATTTGTCATACGTTATTTGATCAAATTGTTTAATTGAAATGGATGAATTCCAAAGCCTTTAATTAATAGACATTACATTTTTTTTCCACCACTAATTTATTTCTGATTATGATTATTATTAAAATTTTAATGGATGAAAAGAAAACAAGCTCACATTGACATTCTCCAAATAGAATCAGCATGTCACATTTACATTCTTAAAGAGTAGAATCAGGGTTTACTAAGATGAGATTGCTGTGATTGTTTAATAATAAAACTGATACTCAAAACTAGAGCTTGCTCAAATTTCAATTATGGGATCAAAAAACATAATTATAAATATAAATAATAGGTAACTGTTTAGGAAAATGAGTATTTCATACTAAATTTACAAGATAAACTTCATAATTGGTTATTCCCTTGGACTTTTAGGGGCCGTCAAACGTATGAATTTATAAAGTGTCTGACCGGCACCTGATTTGAATTTCCCTTAACACCAGCCACATGGACTCTTTATTAGCTACAATTAAACACAGCAGGACTTTTTTTCTTCAATTTAAATGGACAGACCAAGAACAATTATAACCTGGATATAGCAAAGTAATCAGAAAATAATCCCTCTCTTCCAATAAAAGAACGACTGAAGCAATCAATATGTTTCTGCAAAGGAGTCAATTTACTCTAATTGATACTGATCCCTAAATACTTTTCCTGGACATGCATATATTACCTTCACTTGAAAATAGTCTATGAGTTAGGTGAATGAAACCACTGTGGAGTAATCACAAAGCTGATACAGTCCAGGACTTGGAAGGGTAGTACAGACTAGGGGTCGCACCAATTAGCCAACTAGTTGATTCAATTACGTTTTACGTGGCTCATCATCTAGTTGCAATCACAAGACAAAACTGATGAAAGATGTGGAACTAGGTGAGTTCATCAGATATTAATTGAATACATTTATAAAGTAATTTACCAAGGTGGTACTGCAAACATGGCATAGTGTTAGAGTGGACACTCCGTATACAGAGGCTGTAGACAGCCGCAGTACAGAGTTGAACTCCTGTCCTTGGTTCCTTAACGCATGTTTTCCTCTCTTCTCTCTGCCCTCTTCCTGTCAAATCACTGTGAAATAAAGACCAGTAGTGCTGGAAAATTTATTTGAAAAACAAAGACTACCGGAATAATGTGTGACATGGTGTCGGGCTCCAACCGATTCGCATCACTCTGCATGTTGAAGCTTCAAATCTGAAAGCTTTATGCTCTTATAAAAACAGCCTGACAGCATTTGGAGACAAGCTCAAGCTTCATTCTGAGGATCTGACAAAGTTTATTCTCGCCACAAAGTCAGAGACCCGCTGCCGGGAGTCAGCGGCGCCTCCTGCTGCGCATCAGGACAGGGAAGCAGCAGGTGGGTGCACTGCAATTAACTCTAATCAAACAGGATCAGTTCATAATAAGTTTTGGTTATGATGTTCCAGCATGCACAATTGTGGTCATCATGTATCAGCCAGTATTCTGAGAAAATAAAGTCAGACTCGACTTGGTCAACGTATCTGACTACAGTGAGAGAAGATCACCTCTCTGCTCAGCTGCTGCTGAAGAAGTTCAGGATAATTTTCTGTTTTTTGTTGTTTTAATTGTTCACAATAGACTTTGGTCTAAGTGGTCTTTGGTTAATATTCGCTGTGATCATAACTAATTAAGCATGAGTGAAACTTCTGGCTGGGTCAGTCTTATATTGTAGGATTTGATTAGGTTTGAATTGGATATTATTAACATATATTTACATATTTACTGGCGTGCTTCATTTCTAATCTTGCGGATACATTGCCATTTAAAAAAAACAAAAAATGACCGAAAGTCTCAGGGCTGTAGTGTGACAAATATGCCACATTTGTGATGGAAAAAAAAAAGAAAAAAACAATCCACCTCAATCCTGTCTGCTTCTCCCCCAAGCCTCTCTCTGTCCCTTCGTGTCACCAGCCTGGACAGATCCACACCATCCGGCAGCATACAAGCATAGCGCCATTTAAGTAGTGGGTTCAGACACAGGTGGGCCTTCCTGTGGCTATGGGCCTGTTTGCGATGTTTCCAGAAAACACACAAATCATTGCTGTGCCCCTCACTTTTCTGCAGGGCTGCCATTCAGCACATCCCTAGTCTTCTTAGTTTGTCCTGAATGCCACTATAGTTGATTGAAAACACCTGTGCAATCAGTCATGAGTAATCTAAAAGTCAGGCAGTGCAGTGGGAAATGGCCTCCACAGAATGCATCAAAACAGAATTTACTCAATTAAACAGAGAATACAATACAATACAATACAATGTAAAAAAAAAAAAACATCCAAGTATCACAAAACAAAAAGCCATGTTCCAACTCCTACATGCCATGCCATACTTTTGGATCAATTTGAACAATAGTTTTCTGATCACTAGGGGTCACTGAGAGCAGAAGGCAGCTAAAGATGAAAAAGACGGTGGTGACATCATGGCAAAAGCAACTGACGCCATATCCACAATGCAAAAAAAATATATAAACTCTGTATTCTTGATGCCAATATACACACACTTGTTAGAACTGGAGAACATCAAAAAGCAACAAACGTACATCAAAAACAAGACAAAACTTAATATATTCCAAAATCCCTTCATTTCTTCACATTTAGAACTACATAAAGTTTCCAATGTTGTAGCAATCATGACATGATAGTAAGAAGTGAAACAGTAGTTTTAGAAGAGGACATACTCTACCAGAGAAGAAGAACCAATTCATTCAGAAAAGAAAAAAAATAATTCTGGAGCAACCAGAAAAGGTAAATACTCCCATGAGTGCAGAATAAACCTCGTTTCAAACAGAGTAAGAGTTTACTATTCATGGAGTAACAACAAAAGTCTAGACTGCTCTTATATGATCTGACTTCACTCAGGCTCAAGGATTATTTACTTAGCTGTAGGTTTAGCTCTAAGTTGTGCCTGTCTACAACTTGATTTTACTAAATGACCATTTTTCCTCAGCCATGGAATTTGTCCATGGCCTGATGGTATGAGCATATTTCAAAGCGATCATGCCAAAATTTATTGGACTCAGATTGTGAAAGCATGACTGAGGGAGCATGAGACATGTTTTTCCCATATGGAGTGGCCATCATCATGGAATAGAGATCTCAACACTTCACAGAATTTGTGGGATGTGTGGAAGAGTTTATCGAGGTTTTCAACTCTTTTATTGTCGGGATATAAACTTGGTAAAAAATGAAATAAAATGAGATTGTGCTGTGACCAAATCGTTTTGGTCAGCTGTGCCAAGTCCAGCTGAAAGTTTAAATCGACATAAAATGAGGCTTGTGATCAGATGAAATCATGAACTATTCTATAATTGTTCTGGTTGATGGCTGTGTTGACCGTGAACCTCAGAAAACACACAGTGGACCGATACTGACTGTGGAGACTTCACACTGGACTTTAAGCAACAGGGATTATGTGCCTCTCCACTTCAAAGAGGTCCTTGGTCGCCTGAGCAACAGTCCAGTTTTTTTTTTTCCCTTAGTCTGCTCTAAGATGTCTCTGGCATTGTTTCTGGTTTAGAATAGGATTTGTCTGCGTGTAATGGCTCTTGGAGCACAGACTCCTTTAAAACCTCAGATTAATTCTTCATTGGATTTTACTTGACAGTCCTCTTAAGGCAGCAGTTACCTCTGTTGTTGGTGGAATTTTTCCTACCACACCTTTTCCTTCAATTCAACTTTCTATGAGTATTCTTGGATACCGCACTCTTTGAACAGCCAGACTTCTGTGGCTTACCCGTCTTGTGTAGGACCATAATAACATCTGCTAAATCAGCAGTCTTCTCCATGATTGTGTGGTCTGCTGACCCAGACTGAGGCTCAGGAAACCATTCCAGGTGTTTTGAGTTATTCAGCTAATAGGGTGTGACACCATGACTTTCCAGTATTTGACCGTTTTAACAATATTCTAATTTTGGAAGTACAGAATTTTGGGGTTCATAATCTGCAAGCTATAATCACCTAAATAAAAGCTTTAAATATTTCCCTCTATGTGTTATGAATCTACATAATATATGACCTTCACTTTGTGAAATGAGTGACATAAAATATCAAAACTTTTTATGTTTTGCAGATCGTTGGGCTGTACCTGTAAAACGTTGTGCTAAAAATGGGGGGGAACTGAACTTCTATATAGCTGGTCATCAGTCAGCCAATCAGGCTGAAAATTGACAAATTCCTGCCATCAGTCAATTCTTTATGTAAACTTATGCATAACTGCTGTAATATTGTGCCATCTTTTGTTGTTTGGAGTTTTAATTTAAATCTTGGCATAATTCAAGAAATTTTACTTGCCAATCAAAAATGTATTTACACAATAGCATAAATACTTAAAAAATGCAGATAAGTATAATCAGCTTTGTTCATGATCCTCTGAAATATATATATATATTTTTTATTTTTTATTTTTGCATTGGCCAAGAATGAGGCCGTCACTATAATATGTTGGCGAATGCACCGATTCATCAAAAAGAATGAACAAAATCAGTCACCGTCCCAAATACTTAGCTTCACTGGGTTCAATTAATGCAAAATGTATATTCAAATGGGGGAAAAAACTAATTTAAGGTAAGTCAGAACTCCGTACATAATAACTTAGAGTCAGCACCATTACTTACTAATTACTTGCGTGAATGGAAGATGGGAAACAAATGCAGAACAACACAGACTGCAAATTGTGTTGACACAGAACAGAGAGACAAGTACTTGGTAGTGTTTGTCATGATTGTTAGAATATTCATCAGCATCCTCTGTACAGAAAAATAGTCCCCATCCGTGTTACTCATCCAGCCAAAGAGTTCAATGTGACTTGTTTTTGGAACAAGGGAATTGTTCACCGCATTTTGTAAGTACTTTTATTGTCAGTTTAGGATGTTAGACGTATTTGTGTGTTTTCTTCCGTACTAACCTAAAGAATTGTATTCAATTGGAAGTGCAGGGTTATTTTATATGCCCTTTTGAAGTGTGTTTTTGTGTTATACATCAGTATGTGTGTTTGGTCAGGTTGACAGATCACCCCATATTTATATCTTTGTAGATCCCGCGAACCCTGAACAAAGATTGCTGGTAGCAGATATAAACAAGCATCAATTTCTTTAGCCTGACATTTGATGTCTCCGCATGTATATCTCTGCTTGTATCTGTTCCAGTTTGTGATCACGTCTTCGTGCGTATGTTTATGTACGCACGTGGGTGCGCAGGGATGTCCGTGAATTTTGTGCCGTCATGCCTGCTTGCCTGACCAGACACGTTCTGCTCAGAATACATATTCAGCACTTTTTGCTCTCTTTTTGCTTCACTTTCCATCCTCCCCGTTTTAGTGTAGTATTAGACAGGACATGTTTTGCTGCTGGCAGTTCTATCAAATTTCAACATCCAAAGGCATGTGAGTTTTGGAAACCATTGTGTGTGTGCGAGAGAGACAGTGTATGTATTAGAGAGAGGAAGAGAGTAAGGGCAAGGGGTGCTCTCTGCAAGGGGAGTAAAGTTTTAAGCCTGCATGTGCGCTATTGCTGTATCTATCTTCTCAGTTTCTCCTTCTTGTTCTCTCTGAGACCATCTATTTGTCTGTGTCTTCTTTGGGCTACATAAGGAGCAGTGGGTCCTCACAATGTAAGTGTTTGTTGTAAAATGGGCCTTACGAGGCGATGAATGCTAAAATACACACACAGAGAGTAAAATACACACATGCAGAGAGTGCTTAAAATCAGCCCTAGACACACATATGCAAGAGCCCACAGGCTCCATCTATTAAAAGATCCATCCATCATCAGCTATAATTTTAATATGGTAGAAATAAAAAAAAAGGCGCTGACATGGCTACGTGAGGTTTTTCAAAAACCTACATGGTGGGACTCGAAGCCCTCAAAAGAACATGTAAAAGTACTAAATAAATGCAGTCAAAAGCGCTCCAAACAAGGAGCTCTACAAATTCATACATACATATATAAAGATATGAGTTGTATATAAAATCATATTCAAGAAATTAAAATTTTACTTAAAAGTCAATTTATGTCAGTAACTCAATTCACTAAGTGAATCAATGTGCAGATCATTTACACACAAACTGATATTTTCAAGACTTTATTTCTAAAGTTCTAATAATTATGAGTATCCACTTACAACTAATGGAAACATGACTTTTAAGATTAGAAAATTAGAATGATAAAACATAACACTGCAATGTAGGCTTATTGAAAAGTGTGATTAAAAAAAACATTTTAAAATGACTGGGTCAAGTCATACTATACTTCACAAAAGACCTGGAATACGTCTACATGGGAATGTGCACAAATAGGGATTAAATTAAGGGTCAACCATTAATTTGTCTTACAGCCCCTCGTTGATTAACAACCAGAAAATTGTGGATTTGAACCATCTGTTAAAGTTGGGAAAAACACTGAAACTTTAGTTGCCCAACAATCTGCATACAGATGTGTGTGTGTGTGGTGTGCTCTTTTGTGGGCAGAGGTAAATGAGGCTTTTAACAGCACTTTGAATGACCACTATGACTTGATACTGGTGTAATGTGCTAATATTTATAGGCGCAAACTTATAAAATTGGGGATTAAATGCCAGTCTTCCCACTCAACAGTTGTAAAACTGGGACTTTACTTTTATTGCTAGTGCTGCTTCCAACCTTCATTTTGCAAATGCCCAACATAAAGTCTTAACCACGCTGCCTCACCACGCTGATCGGCTCATACGTCGAAAACTGACCCAATAATAAAATTAATTTATCTTACGCAACACTATGAAGATGCAACATTTGATAAACAGTCACTTACCTCAGTATGCAGACTGTTTAAAAATGAAAATGACGCTTAAGGCTAGATTTACTTTCTACTTCCAAACCAAGAGGGAGCAGTTAATCTTTTCAGGTTAATTCATTAGTTATGATTAATGCGGTTTAGGTAATCAGCTATGCAGCAATGAAATAGGCAAATTAAGTTCCCTCAAAAGAACAGGGCTAAAAAAATATATATAAACAGATTGCATGTATGTGTATCTGTGTGGCAATGTTTACACATAATCAGAGCAGTGTGTGGTAGGATTACATGGGAGCTTTTAAGATTTCTTACAGGCTCCCTTGGGGGATGTACCATGATATATAGCTGATCTTACATTTATGTTCTCTGATTTGGTTTTCTTGATTTCCTCATTGGGTTCTCTACAGAACTTGAATCCCTTTGGAGCATAAACTGCTCAAACAGAGTTAATGTTTTTCAGCATTAACTCTGCCACACAAAGTCATGACTTATTTATGGTGTTTAGTTTGAATCAGTCCAGGTTAGGATTTCTAAAACATATCACATTAATAAATTAACCAAACAGGTAAACCCAATGAAGGATTAACTTAATTTTTTTTTTTTTCCACATGGAAAAATCTGTTAGTTTAATTTGAAGTACTGTACTTTAGTTTCAGGAGTATTGGGGTCTTATTTCTAGGGAAATAAACTTAAATCATTTGCAGCTTGTACTTAAGCTTTTAATTTATTGTTTTTTTGTTGTTGTTTTTTTGACAGGGACAAATACAAGAAACATAGGTCAAGACAACCGGATGCCTGCATTACAGTTTTTCATTGCTAATTTGTAACAGTCATTCCTAGAAGGACCTATAACAGCTATTTTAAGTGAATCGTTAAGAGGAATTATAAAACAATATATTTAAACCTATTGAATCAAAACAATTTCAATGAGTACATTTCTGGTTCATTTAACTTTTAGGTGTCAAATATATTTTAAGTCTACAACTTTTTTATTAGAATAGATTATTATTAATTATTATTATGTCATATTGCTACTATATTGCTCCAGAACAAACCCTGCTCTGGCCTCATCAAGAATTTAAAAATATTACAAACGTAGAATACATTCCCTTGCCAAAAACAGCCTCGACAGTAGACACGGCTTTGCCAGTGGTGCACTCATAAAGATTTATAAGTTGCTCCAGGTAGACTTTACTCAGCCTCTTTATGAAGCGCAGTCACTCCTCTGACAGCCTCTCTTCAGTTTTAGCCCTGGAAGCAGTGCTGAACGCAGCATCATCAGCGCACAGGACTCTTCATGAGGACACACTGAAGGTTCATTGCAGGGACCTAATTTTCAGCTTAACCACGTTTTCTTTCAAGAAAAGACTGTTTAAGTCAGCCATGAACATCAAACTTTATTCTTGGCGGCAACATTTCTAAACACATTAAGAAATATTAAAAATGATTGACGCATGAGGGCATTTGCCCCTTCGAGTTAACAGTGTTTAAGCGTCGCATTTCACTTAAAATAGGAGTTTAGCCTAACTAAGCAATTAAAGCTGAAGTCAGGATGAGCACAGAGTGCATTGTGAAACTCAGTAATACAGATCTATTATAAGCCGTATTGATCCATATCCAAAGACGGACCGCTCAGAGCGATATGTCGTGTTCCAGCTCTGCAGGCTGTAAATGGAATTTCCCAAGAGAACTTAAATGTAGTTAAGCCAGCAAAACTGTTTTCGTCAGCTTTGGGTTGTTACTGATGATAAAAAAGATGTCTCTGTAGTGTGAGCCCGTGTTGTACAGCTATGCTTTCCCGAGAGTTTGTTTAATGAGGTAAGTTAAACAAGGTTACGATATTTATCACAGCACAAGGAAGCTGGAGTGGTTCCAGGAAATTAAACTATAGTCCCATATACGTGCAGCCATTACGAGTAGCACTTAAAACAACATTTTTGATGATTTAAAAACAATCAGCATGAAAAAGAAGAAATGGTGGGTGCTAGGATGCTAAAATTATGAGGTAGTCAAGCGCGAATCATAGATAGATGCTGTGGCATGACCTCAAATAGGCCTGCTCACATTCATCCTTGAACATCTCCAATATGGCAGAATTCAAAGCAGTTCTGCAGTTTCCCACACCGACCACCTATAATTAAGCGGCCCTAACTTTGGTTCTGGTCTAATGGTTCCCGGTGCCTGATACTGCATAAGTGGGATGTGACTCATAACCCTATAACACTTAAGATTTTGTGATTAGTATAATATGGAAATGACTTCAAATACAGTCAGTCCTGACCTAGAAATGTTTTATTTTTATTTTTATTATTATTATTTACTTCACATCATGATGAGCAGGATTTGAAGTCATTTTTCTAAACAGAAGTGCCCAGATTGTACTGCTACTCCTGTGTGTGGCACCATCTCCATAACACTTTGGCTCTAATTCTCATTACTTTAACCATAACCTTTTACTTTATGATCAGACCTCCCTTCTCTATTCTTCTGCACACCACTGATAGGACACACTTTTAGTATCTCTGGCCGCTCCTTATCGATTTTACATTTGTTTGCTAAAGAGCGTGCTTGACGGAAAAAAAAAAAAAAAAAAAGAAACCTCCTTTACCCCTCTTTACTCCACCTCAACCCCCCATCTTCTTCGAAGGATTTATTTATCCCATTAGGGCTCTTTAAACCCCCCCGGCAGGGAAGGGGGGGAAATGCTCTGTGTGCATGCACAAAAGCAGGAGAAAGTAAGAAAGCAGAGAAATCATGACAGTAGACTGCCATAATCTCTCTCCCTCCCTCCCTCTCTCTATCCATCTTAGAGTTGCTGAGTGGGAATTCTATAATGAGCGAATGGTGACGTTGACAAGGAGAAAAAGAGAAATCTAAGCAGAGTGGCTTGGATGGTGCTGGTGTGTGTCTGTGTGTGTTGTATGCGGGGTGAGGGGGTGTGCGTACATGTGGAGAGATATGAGGGAGGGGGGCTGGGAAAGTAGAAAAGAAGGGAAGAGGAGGAGCGGAGTCAGGAAATCAGGATGTTGAGAGGAAATTCTCGGTCAAGGTCCTTCCTAATGAACAAATTATCATGCATTGGTCTCTCTCTACATCCGTCCCCCCAAGCCCTCCCTTCTCTTGTTCCTCGCCATCTTCTCTTGTCACTTTTCTTCCCATCCATCCTTTCCTTCCTCACCTGTCTCTCTCTCTCTGCTTCACTGACTTTGACCTTGGTTCCCACCTCTCTCAAATCCCTTGCTTGTTGCCTCCCTCCCCGTTTCACTCTAACCTTGTTTATTTTCCACTGCATTCCTGTTTTCTTTATCTCGGTTGCTTCTCCTCCTTTGCTATGTTTGCACCCCACTCACTCCCACCCCCAGCCCTTCTTCTAGGCCTTAGGCAGTAGTCTGCTGCTCTAAAACCTCTCTATCAGCACATCCCTGCAATAGTCGGCTCCGACAGTCACTTTCACTGCTGAGCTGCTTGATTTGTCGTGCACAGACAAACTTACTTACGCCCTATTGTGTCTCGAGCTAACATGGTGTTACCATCTGCAAGTGTTTGTGACTGTGTGGGAGTATCTTTTGTATCACTGATAATAACATTAGATCCTCATGCATGAATTGATTTCTGGATGTGAACATCCGCAGAAGTGCAACTGTTTGTGTCAGAGTCTGGCAGTTCAATCTGCCCCAATTTCTTCCCTCCACCACTTTCTGCTCACTTTTCAATTTGCTTATTAGCCCCACAAGCGTCATAAAGGTCACACACTGCAGCAACATTTGACTGCAGCTCTCTAAAATAATAGCATTGCTATTTACTGATCTTGAGCTCGGCCTGACGTCCGCGCGCGTGGCCTAGGGGCTACATCAGCTTCATAGCTTTGCTCCAGATGTATCCCTGCATTGGGTCAGTGGGCAGAGACATGGCCTGGTACATGTTTTAAACTTGTTCAGCTCCCCTAGGTACATAGTGTTTTAAGGAAACAAGGAGAGAGTGACTCAAGCACAAGAAGAAAAAGTGAGGAGTCGGTTAGAATTGGGGGGGAAGGAAGAAAACAAAGACAGAGAGCAAAATCACACTCGGGTCAGGAAAGTCATTTTTGACAACAAGTTGAGAAAAAAAGAAAGGAAGAAAAATAGGTTTGCATCTTTTGTATATTAATCAGTTTAAATGCTGACCGTGGAGAATTGCACTGATGTTTTTGTTGATGTTAGCAGATGGCCAAGGCTGAGTTGTGACCCTTATCATTCCCATACTTTCCTCTTTTCTTCCTTTCTTGTCTTGTAAACAATAAAAAAGGCCTTTCAAATGATTGTTTACCTGGTTTCTTCTTGCGTACTAGGTGCAACAGAAAACAGAAGAAAGAGGAGTGATGTGCTATTTGTTATAGGCAACCCTCACCTTATAAAAGGATACCCAATAATTAGATTGAATTAATTTGTTTTCCTTCGTGTGCATACGTTGCACAAAAATAAATGCTCTGGAGGAGGCTCTGAGATGGTTGAGTGCTGCTCTCAAGAAAGAAAAACAGAAGAGAGCTGAAAAGAAAATGTCACATTTCTTGTGAAAAGAAAATCTTTGTTTTGGTGTAGCAACTTATTACTTTGAGAGAAGCAATGGAAATGAAAACAACAAATGGGGGGGAAAAAAATGTAATGCTAGGCAGATATCGAATAAATTAGAGATGCCAGGAAAAAAATAAATGCTGCATTTTTCTTTCTGATCAGTGTAAAGAGTCATCTCACAAACACACCATGATACATTGTGTATGTGTGATTCTTGATCATTGACAGCTAATAAATCATTTTGAATGAATGAAAAAGTTTTAACATTCACATGCCCTGTTGTAAGGGAGGCAATACTCTTTTCAGCTATGCTTATTTTCAATAAAATACTTCTCTCTCATGAAATTGAAACTAGATTGATCATTTAGTATTTTATTATAATAAGTTTAACTATCCCTAGAGCTGCATCTGATGCAATTTGCTCTTAGAAATTATTAAGTCTGGATTAAAAACGTGCAAGGTGTGATAAAGTGTAATTTCTGACTAACAGACCATTGCACTAAAGAATTTAACACCACTGCACTGAATGTAAGTTATGCACATTTTTAATTAGACTGCTGTTTCATTGACGATAACTTGTAGTAGTATTAATACATTTTCTCATTTTGCTATGTTATGACCACAAAAAAATTGAGATGTCACATAAAATCCTAATACACTATGTAGTTTATTATGAGCAGTAAAATGACAAACCACACTACCTTTGCTGTAGCCTTTCGGGTATCTGTTAAAGCTGGGTTAAAGTCCAATTTCACTTTTGCTAAAGTTAGCGAAGTCTTATGGCAGACCGCTCAATAATGAAATAACAAAACTAAGTTTAAAATGGTGAAGCAGTGAAATGACCAGCACCTGCTCTCTTTTGCAGCCAGAATAAACAGAACCCCTTCTGTAGAAAATCGATTTTTTTTTTTTTCCTGGAAGCTTCTAAAGGGCCCAAGCATGGCTGAACCGAACTCAACTGCTCCTTCAAACTCTGCTCTCTGACTGAAAAACAGGAGTTCAATTTGTCCTACCTTGACCAGGTAGGACGGAACAGCGGCTAATGGAAATTGAGTAGCACTACTTTTCATATACATAAACACACCCATCAATCACACAATAGTTTAGCATTTAGGAGTGCCACATGGCAACAGATACATTTCATGTTTAGCTGCTGTGCTTTGATTCTCATTGTTTATTTGCTGGATTAAGGACTTCAGTCTTCAAACATCATACTTTTTTTTTATTGACTCATTATGGTAACTTCTCCCTAAAACAGCTACACTCCAATCACTGTGGCTATATGAAGTTGTTTGGATTTTTTAGTTATCTATGCAATGAGTCAAGATAACCAGACATCTTTCAGGGCTTGCAAAAAGCTTACACATACTTTTAAGGAAAACAAGGAAAATATTAGGTTGCTTTGAGTTTGGCTTGTCTGGTCATCTTCTACTTGAATATGAGTAATACATTCACCTTGTCTACAGTCACATTTTTGTGAAATTACTCACACAGTCCACAGATGGGGGAAAGTACCTTTGGCTTCTGACAACAACTAGCTCACAGGCAGAATGCTCACAGGGCCAGCTCACATTTCGTTTTGTAAGATGTTTGTTGTGTTTCCTGCTGTTACAAGCTTCTACACTTTTTCTGTGAGTCTAACAAAACAGAATTTAAAAACAAAAGAGAAACAAAATCTCAAGGGATCAACAATGCTCCATAGGTCCAGGACATGTTAGCAATCCCCCATTAATAACATCATAGATGACAAAATTAGAAGCTTTGTGTCATATTTAAGTAACAAATACGAGTTCCAGGTTAGTATCTACTACACATTCCATAAGATTGATGCTTTATAACTTCATATTTGCCCTGCAGTTTTTCCAAGCATTTGACATACAATAAAGAATTGTAATCTTAATTGTGATTAGTATACAATATTTATTATTTTTGAAATTATTTCAGAACCCTGAAATAAAGCATTAAAACACAACCTGCATTAAAGTGAAATTAATTTTGCATAGTATAGCTCACTGTAATAATTATTTTATTAATAACATTTATTTTCTGGAAGTGAGATAAACTGATGGCCAATGAGAATTTGTCATTCTCATTTCTACTGCCAAAATTCTTAAAGTTCTCTGACCTTGTTTTTTTCCCGTTTTTAAGGTTTTAAATGGTTTACAGAAAGCTTACACATGCTTTCAATGTACTTACAGTATATAAATGTACTGCACAATTATGCAAAGAGGTCATGTTTTAAGAATCAGCATAACCTAAGACAGTGAGGATATCTACTGAAAGGGAAGGTACTAACAAGCAAATAGCCACGTGCTCACTATTTACAAAGAAAATGCCCTTTGTTTTTATTTTTCATCAGTGAATATACATTAAGAATGCACTTCTTATCAAACTTTTGAGAAAGAAGATGCATGTCTTCATATTTTGTGCTGCTGGAGCATAACCTAGTTGCAAGTTGAGCTTCAAAATGCAAAACATTAAAACAGAAGGAATAAGCAATACAAACAGATTTCACAATTGATTCTGAACGACATTTAAACTCAAGCAGCTGATCATCAGCTGATCAAATGTTTAAATCAATGGCCCCAAAACCCAAAACACAACTAAAAGTGTAATAAAAGGGTTTGGTGAGGTCTCTGCAGCCTCACTGCATAGGCAGCAGTAATTTTTGTAGTATTTTCTTCTTGACTTTTTTCTCCCATAACACTCTGAATGATTTAATATTTTTTCAAGAACGTCCTCAGTACAACCTAATGAAAGAGGTCTTTCTATGGAGCTCAACAATCCTGCCATTTTCTAAGAGCAAAAAGGCTTTTTAAGCTTTTAATGAGCTGATGAACAACCTGTTTAAAAGTAATTTTCAGTAATTTGTTTAAGCTCTGTTTTTAGTCTGTTGCTTACATTTTGACCTGCTTCTAATCCACTACCACTGAATATATTTATAAATAGATTTGTCTTCCAGACCACAATTTTGATCAGCTATGTATTAAAAGGTTTTAGAGCTTTGGAATCAAACCAGAAAAAATAAAAAATAAAAAAATCAACAACATCAACAAAAAATAACAAAAGCATTTCTGGAAAAATATCAAAAAACTATATACAAGTGAAACATTTTGAGCTGCAAGTATATGCATTTGCAAATGTTTGCCTCAACATCACAGATACGTTGTGCCACAGCAGGAGTGCAACTATTTAAATTCCCTTTCCTGCCAACGGTGTCTGCCACATTTACTGGCACCTAAGGTAAAGATGTTTTAACAGCCTAAAAATAAGTTCATCATATTTCAGCAGTACAACGTCACAGTGAAAATATTAGAATGGCTAAATCTTTAATTAGACTCCAATTATTCAGTGGGGAAAATAAATCAGGTGAAGTTGGTGATCGGGTGACAGTAAGCTGTCGCAATGAATGATACATTTATTTAAGACTTTCTGCAGATCTTTTCCAGGTCTCCTTACAAATGTGGAGGTAAGAGTCCATGTTAAAATATACCTCCAATGTGATGAATGCTAGCAAAAGTTTTACTTTGATGAAGAGTAACACATTCTGTTTCTAACAACCAACAATGAATTAACCAAAACTAAGTGAAATGTAAAAGGAATCAATCAAGTAATAATGATTCGATTTTAGAATTCGCATAACTCGCCTGGAGAATCAATGTCCACTATTTCTAAAACTATTGCAATATCCAGTCAGAATGCAATCAAATTTTAGAATTCAAGTGAATTGTAATGTTGTCAAAGCATTTTTATTAAAAAAAATGTTATGTTTTTTTTTACATATTTGTTAAAACTGTCACCATGTAGGGACAGCAAAATATGAGACAAATAATACTGTGAAAAAATTAAGCTCCAGTGCTGCTATTGCTAATCCTAGTCAAAAACAACCAAACGGAGCCAGGAGGAGCATCTTAGCACTGTTATTCAAGCTTGTCTACATGCTGTTTAATCTACGAATGGTGGAGAAATAACTTACCCTTTCCAAGAAAAAAAATGTCTGCAGCATCAATTTTGTGTTATCTACTTTTCACCTCATAATTTTTCTGTTAAAATCAGGTGTTTTACCTCAGTTTCCGGATATGCTAGTGAGGCCCCTGCTCCAGCATGTGTTGCTGCCATGTATGCTTTCTTAAGTGCATTTTTCCCCCGGGGCCTACAAAAAGGATGACTGAAAAAAACTGAGCCCATTCCCCCTTCCAGCCTGAGAGAAAAGGTAAATAAATCAAGGTAAGTGCACCGCATGTATGAGCAAGGGAGATCATCTGGGTCAGTGTTTGCATTTTCGACATCTTGATGTTGGCGTGCTGTACGCCCCGTCAGTGTCAGCGCATGTGAAGTTGCACGGTAACCTGTCTGCATGCATAAAAAAGTGTGTCCCCCGTACCTTCTGTTACTTGGCACGGATAACGGTGGTTAATTGCTCCTTATCTGGTGGCTTGTCAATTCTCATCATTGTGACTAAGGGAGGAGGGGGCTTGGGAAGTGATTTATACTGCCTACATTAACTATCTTCCTCAACCTCCCTTTAATGATCATTATGAATGATTTATGCAGCCTTGTCGTGCGTTTGTGTTTGTATGCATGTCACTATAGAAAAAGATTAGGGTTTCCCTGCTGGCAGAGTGAGTCACCAGTGAACAGATATGTATTTGCAGGGGACCATACACCTGCTAACCTTTCACCGTCCTTGGTTTAAACTTCAGCAGACAGTCTTTTATTTCAAACCTTTGGTATGCGAGTGTAACTGTAAAACCTTCGGGACTTGCTGGAAGCAGGAATAATGTTATGTTTACTAAAAAAAAAAAAAAAAACAAGAAAAGTGAAGACTGAGATGAAAGTTTGTGGCAAAAGAAAAAAGTGAAAGAATGTATAAAACTCAGGTGAGAATGCTGTGAATATGCACCAAGGGGCCCCTTTGCTGACTCAATTCATTCAGTATTAATACATTGGATACTGACTGGATACATACACAGAAACCTAAGTAAAGTGATATATAAAGGGGTAGTATTATGAAAATTTGAATTTTTTTAGCTCTGCTTTATGTTACAATGTTTTTCCCTCGTCGAAAACATACGTGGAGTGTTGCTTTGGTTATTTACACTCGTCTCCTGTGGCAGCAATTCAACTGTGCAAAACACCTGGAGAAACTGAGCGTCACCTTTGATGACAGAGCTCCTCCAGAGAACCCCGTCCCCATGACTCCCTCACTCAGCTCCTTCAAACTCACCAGCAGCAATTAGCAAACACCTGGTGGACCAGCGCATCTTCTGAGCTCATTATTATTATTGTTATGCGAGCTACTTCTCAGTGAAACACTGATAAAAATATTGTCAAGCGGTTAAAAGAGGATTGATATTGCATAGATGCAGACCAGTGGGGGGTTCCCATGCTGACCCTCTATCCAGCTCCAAAAGTACCAACAGCAAGCACATCAGGTTTTAAAACTGGACCAAAAAAATAATGAAAGACAACTTGGCCTTTTTTTTTTTTTTTTTAATCGGATAGATGTTCATGAACATTTCCTACCTGGGGAAGATGTGTCACCGGGATGGGCTGCGCAGGGATCTCAGACTTTTCAGGCCAAGCAACCTATCAGAGGAAAAGAATCTTCCAGGCCTTCTTGCCCTGACAAGGCAAAAAATATGTGTACTGTTTAATTTAGTTAATATAAGAATAAAAAATTCACATTTCACAAAAAATAATAATTTTCCCCACACACATAAATATATATATTTAGAAATAATAATAATTTAGGGATCAATTTAGCTAAAGCAGTAAAAGCAAAGTAGATCACTTCATTACTGTTTCTTTTTCTTTTTAAGTTATATATATTTTTTACAAATTTATGCATAATAATCCTCCCAAAATTACAAAAATGCTGAATGGCTGCAGCTACTTTCAGTTAGATAATGTTCTCTAACGCCAAAGATAAAACTGAAAAGCAATATTTTGAGGAGCAGTTTGAGGTGCTGTCTTAGCCTCCAAATTCAATCTTAGAAACAAATAGCACACCTTCATAGGTCTGGTCTTTGATAGATCAGGGATGTTCCAGACTGCAAAATTATCATCATTGTAGCCAACTGGTCATAATGCAATGCCTTATTGATGTACAGAGTGTGTGCATTCAGCATTTGTGTGTGCAAGCACTGTACGTCCTGGTCCATTGTTTTCTTTGAACAAGCTTTTCATCCTTGGCTCAGCAATAGTTGTAATTGGTCTCTGATGGGAATGACCCACTGGGTACTGACTGAGGGAAACAAGCTTTGGATGGCTTCCTTAAATATTTCAGCCCAGCCAAACGTGAGGTCTCGCTGCTCTCGCCTTGGGCTGAGCCAGCACCACCACTTAGCTGGCTGCCCCACGCTCCCTGAGAGGGGGATAAAGAGGCAGCGCTTGATAGACATAAAAGACTGTGTCCACACAAGATCTGAGGAGTAAGAATGACAGCGTCAGTGACACGTGTCTACAGAACGGAGCATATTCATGAGACGTTATTAAACTTCTGTCCTCGAGAAAGTGGTAACCACGACTGGACTGCATCTTCATTTCGCAGCAAATTGAGTTGCCTGTTTGATGCATTGAACTCCTACCTCATTATGACATCCTCTGTCTGCACCTTATTAAGTGGACATCTTATTCCACACACGAGGGCTGCAGCTCTCTCCAATACACCAAATATTTGTCTTGGTTCAATGCTTTACCAGCGGCCCTTCTCCCCCTACAGCTCATTCAACTGCCTTCTCTCTACTGCACCTCATTTTCTCTCTTTAACTCGCTCCTGTCTTGCTGTCACTCTCCCTCTTCCTGTCATACATTCTTCCTGTCATTCTCCCCATCACTTTTTTTCTTTTCATTCTCTTGCTCTCTCCATCCTATTCATGCGACTGATCTGAGACGAGCTGGAAAAAAAAAATAAGATAATTCCCTGGTTCTTTGTGGAGAGAGAGGGAGTAAAAATAGAGAAGGTTACCTTTCATGTTCAATTTTAAAGGCAAGTTTGAGATTTCCCTGGGATGATTAAATAGGAAACATTCCTGACAAGGTCACACAGACTTACAAAGAGATACACGACATGCATGGAGACACACAGAGCTTGGTCACAGCACCTTTGGGAAGAACTGCTATCTCTTCCACCCACAATGCATATGAAAAGTCTACACACCCCTGTAAAAACGATGTGTTTTTCTGACAACCATGATGAACCATTTGCATACTTGTTTAGTCTTTTATGTGACATCATGTGTTGTGGAAAATTCATTTGCCCTCAAACAGATTTCCTCCGCCACATGTCAACTAAATATTTAGATCATCAAACTAAAATAACCAGAATAAATACAAAATTCAGTTTTGATATGAGCGTTTGAGTTATTAATGGAATAAGCTACAGAAGCCAATCTGTCTCAACTTGAAAAAGTATTTCTCTCTCAAACCTAATAAGTGGTTGTAACAATATTTGAGAAATGTGTTAGTGAGTGGAGAAGTATTTTATTACCTAATATTTCTTACACTCTTCTGTATTTGGTACACTGAGTGTATTTGGTTTTTATTCACTCACACAGGTGGGTTTGCAAGCTTGTTTAGAGCATACAACATCACTTTTGTCTGATTTAAGGCTCTACTTTAACTAGGCCATAATAGAGACACTTTTTTACCCATCTAGTTTGAAACTACATCCTCAAGTGCTCAACACAAACTATTGGCCAAACATTCTCAGAAATTTTTGCTTTCAACAAGGCAGCAAGACACCCCAGATCATCACACTGCCTTCAACAAGTTAGACTCAGTAGGATGGTTTTTCTCAAAATGCTATTAGTTTTATGGCAGAAGTAACGTATACATCTTCAAAAAGTATATATTTAGTAAATCAGGTCTTTAAATTGATAAAGGAAATTGAGAAACAAGGACTTTTTTTGTTGTTTGTTTTGTTTTACAACAGAATGATATTTATGAAGAAGGATAAGGGTATGGGCATCATATTAAATAAAAATACACAATTTTCAATTTAATCAGAAAAGAGAGGTCAGCCAAACAAGACATGCAAATATTACAAAATGTGACCATATGGGCTCTTTGCACCTACGGCGATGACGTCACATCCGCATGAGCAAAATGCAGCTTTCTTGGAACCGTCACCATGACAGCTAGGAAAGACAAAGTCGTATTTCAGAAGCAAATTAAAGCAATACCATGAACATTGTTGTCTTCCAAATATAATGGGCTTTTAAGTTTTCATGGATTTCCAAGAGATCCTGAATTTAGAAGATGGTGGCTTGTAAGTATTCGTCGCGACAAGTTAAAGCTAACGCCCCACAGCAAAGTTTGCAGTCTTCACTACACTCCAGATCAGCTTCTTCAGCTTAAAACTACAGGGAGAGACGGATGGTAAAAAAAAAAAGGAGCCTTCCTTGTGTTATTTCCATGGAATCTGCATTCAGCCTGATGAGCACGAGTATGGGAACAAGTGAGCAGACCAGAGCCAGACAGCCAAGCAACTGATCCGCCTGTAAACACAACTATATTTGAGCTCTTCACAAGAAGCATGCAAAAGTAATAAAACGAAATAACAGGGAGACCTTAAGGAACATGGGCACATTTTTCTATAACAACTTTGAACCTGAACAGTCAGCTGAAGTAGAACTCTGACAATGGCCGGGCTTGTTGTGTTTACTCATGCGGAAGCAAAAAGGCCGAACAGTAATCTCCCCGTTACTTGCTCTCCGATACTAACGACAATAAACACATATAATATACTTGAAAATAAACACACAAAAAAAGGTAAAAACATTGTTCGCTAGAATGTATTAAAGTGTTACTTAAACAGCACATTTTTATAATGAAAATGTCCGAGAATATTGCCTACAAGCATAAGCTAAAGTTAATGTTAGCCACAAAGTTTAAAGAAAGTAAATATGAGAGATAGTATGTGTGAGAGAGTTTGTAAGTTTTGGCCCATGGGGCCTCTCATAAGTTAAACTCACCTTCGTATCCGTGAATGTATAACGAGGTGTACGTCTTAAAACCCAGCTTACTTGTTGGAGCTTCGGATTGATATTTGTTGGGCAAGCCCTGAAAGCACCTAGTGTAAAATGCCAGTTTCATTAGCCCGGAACCGACTGAGCCACTTATCCCCGAACACGGAAGCAGACGTCCAAAGAGCCCATTAAATATTCCTTTATCTTTCTTGATGTTTTATGGTTAGAAGCTTTAACTAGTTATGGTCAAAATGTATAGCTTCTGTACTGGATTTTGGATTTGTACATCCGACTATGGGGAAGTCTGTGCCTCACCAGTCATGAACCTCACCACAGTCACTGCATCCATACTAGCTTGTAATTTTCAGTGTCAAACATGTTCCAGGATTATTCAAACAAAGCAATTTTCGGAGTCACATTTTTTTATTAGTTGTATGATTATTTTATTTATTTTGTATGCTTTCATAGGAGCTTACTTGAATTAGAAGTAATTATTTAGTTTTGTTTCTTTCTCTTGGTTTTGTCTTCTTGTGGCCGGAGTCCACGGCTATAATAGAGAGCTCTACACCAAAGGGAGTCAGCCTGAGATTAGACTCCAAAAAAGGTCACACTGAAGGTGATGGACTTTTGAGATGTTGTGAAGGCACCACTGTTTGTCTGGATTTTTTGTTATTATTTCTCACCTGAATATGAGCACAATAAGCACCGTGTGAAGTGAGGTCTGGCATTGGCCTAGCATTATTTGACCAAGTCAAAACAGATCCTTGCCACACCCCTATTTTGTTTTGTTTTTTTCTCCTGAATAATAAATGTATGAAAATATACAATTTTGATTCTAGCTTTGGCTAAGAATGCAAATAAGCAATTGTCAAGAAAAATCTTGCTATGATTTTTTAACTTTATTAACAGTAATCAGATTTTCTGAAATTGATGGGAAATGTGTACACAGCAAAACTGGGTGCTGGAATTGCCTATTAGGGTCTTCATCAAAGTAAAGGTGAGTGCAGCATTTTTAGTTTTTCCTTCTAGTTTTTTTTTTTTCAGTTCATATAAAGTGTAGCATATGTTTTTTAGTTATTGAAGCGTGTCATAAACATTTAGCATTTAAAAAGGAGCATTAAACCTTTTTATTTATGTGGGAAACATTTTATTGCAACAAAATAGTGGAGAAAGTAAAAAAAAGGGACTTGTTGGAAAGCCATAGGATTTCCAGGACAGTGTGCTCGTGTTTACTCTGCTTTCTGCCGGAGAGGCTAAAAAAGCCAAGGCAGCAAAATTGATTGACTTGTTTTTTTATTACTGTGGCATGCATCACCTTTCATTAAATGTGAGAACACAAACTTCAATTATTTATATCTCTGTCTTGTGTGTATGTGCACCTTTATCTGCAGTTCCACGCTCCTGCATGCTTCTGTAACAGTTATTTTAATTTTTGCGTGTGTATTTACAGCCTTATTAAGGTTTAACTTTTAGCTTTAAGCAGCACTGTTTCCCTGGAGACCAATTATCTGACAGGGTTAAGGAAACTCTCTTGTGCCAGAGAATGGAGAATGTGCATTTCTGACAACACTGCAGCATGTTTCCTTAGGCATTCTGATTGTGTTTGCGTGTGTCCTGCGCATGCATGCCTACACGCATGTGTATTATTCATCATCAGAAAGCCCGTCGGCTTAGATATTAAGAGCGAGCATAGCTTTTCCAGAGTGTGTCTCTGATCATGTTTATTGCACCAAAAACCTTAACAGAAATGAATAACTTATCCACTGTGTGTCATTCAGGGGTGTGTGTGTGTGTGTGTGGGGGGGGTGTGTGTGTGTGTGTGTGCATGTGTTAGGATGTGTATTCTGTGGGTGGGTTTCAGATGCAGCAAATTGCTGTCAGTCATGGCATTAAGGTATTCTGGATGTGTCCCAGCCACTTGGTAACTGTAGCAGAGACTGACAGAGGTGTTGTGGGACAAAGTGGAGTTGGTGTTTTTGAATGAGTTATCCCGAATTCAGACTGCGTCCGTCTCCAGAGGCATGGATGAATGCCCCGATTCTCTCTTTACCTCCCTCCATGACTTTCCAGCCTCCTCCTCTCCCTCCCTTTCAAACTTTCTCACCCTCCTCTTCCCCAAAATCCTTATATTGTGTCAGTTTTTTTTTTATCTCTCTCTCTCTTCCTTCCGTCCGCCTCTTTAGCTTTCCCTTTCTCCTGTCTTCTCTACCCCTTCCTCTTTCTTTTCTTCTTTTTTCTCTGCCCTTGCACACAACTCTCCATTTTCCAGTTCTCCTCTCCACTCTTTAAAGTTGGGGGCTGCAACAATGGGCTGCACTCCAGCTCTGTTTCCATAGTGAGAGGAGGTCCTCTTTGGCTCTTTGCTATCCAAGCTTCCACAAGTGACAGTTTTCTTTAACAATGTTGCACTGATCTTTTTTAGATTCTTAATTTCTTCATCATAGTTTCTTTCACAAAAAAAGGGGTTCTTATTGGATACACTAATAATTCAGTTTAGTAGGAAAGTAACAACATATCCAGCATTTATTGGGATAATGACAAAAGAGCTAGGATTTTAGAAACATCTTGAAGAGAACTATACATCAATTTGTTCTTCTCACATGTAAATGCTTTACAAATCAAAAAGAATTTCAGCAATCTTTTTTCAGTGTGCAAAAGAGATATTGCCATTTTCTCACGTCAAGTCTTAGCTCTGACTGATATTAATGTTCTTATGTTGCATGAAGAACGTCTAATCTGCCAAAACACATGAATGCATTATCTCTCTTCCTAATTTAAGACATGAGTAGTTTTGTCTTTTTCAGAGTATTTATTTCAGCAAATAATAAATTGATATTAATTGCTGTCTTGAGTTTGGAATGCATTCCTTATTATTATTTGTAATAATGATAAGGAATACAATTTACTTGACTAGAAATATAAACATGCATTTCTATTTAAACACAAAAAATAGGTTTACACCAGTTATATGTTTTTAAATGCCGAGTACAAAGAACCAAAGGTGCCTCTTTAATGATGTTAACTTAACAATTGGATAATAAGATGGCTGAAAGGGAAGTTTATATCAAATAATAAAAGAAAATGTTTAAAAAAAAATTCTGGAAAAACCCAAAATATTTTAATAGCTTAGGTTAAGAGATGCCACAGAAAAACACTTCCACAAAAGGTTAATAAGAACAATAAGTACATTTAGGATTGTTGCCAAGATGTTTAAAATGAGTAATGAAATAGATCTGCAGCAAAAATATCTCCAAGCAACGGATGTCGTCTTTTCTACCCTCTGGTCAAATTACTCTTCTTAGTTTTCATTTCAAGATAAAGGACTCAAATACAGGCACTTCAGAATCCAATGACTCGGTAGCACTTCATAAATGTTTGCTATTTTTTATTTTTTTTATTTTTATTTTTTTGCAAGAAGTTAGATTTAGCGTTGTTGTGGGACCTCCCTGTGTTTGCATACTTTGGAAAAGCCAGAGGCAGAAAATGCACACCTCCTTTTCCTTAGATGTGTATACATGAAAAACCTAAGGCAAGAAAAGCAACAGCAAAGTCACCAGCATGAACAGAACAGAGCAATCCTCAGTGACAGACATGACAATGATTAAGTCATACATGGGATGAAAAGAAGGCGCTGTGGCGCAGGTTGCTTGTGATGTTGCTCACTGAAGAGATAGCTAGGGTATGCAGGCTGTTCGAAATTTGCCAAGATCATTCTTGGAAAGGAATTTGCAGAGCAATCAGTTGATGGGGAGCGATACAGAGGTAAGCTGAATAAACCAGTGGGTGTTCTGGGATACAAAACTGAACTTGACTTTGTGGCTTGCCTTACCTAGATGTTTAATCAGAACACAGTTCTAAGAACTGTGAGATGTGATTTCAGAAGGGTGGAGGTGTTCCAGTTACAGAGGAAAGTCAAATCGTCAAAGAAAATGAGTATCGAAGGTGACTAAATGCTTGACACAGAAGAGTTAGATGGATACAAATGTTTGGGAGACCATGAGAGGTAGTCAGATGGTCGTAGCCAAACCAGCTGGATACTCGTTAAATTTTAGGACTGTCAGAGTAAAACTTTAAAACTGACAAAAAAAATCTTAACTTGACAAGAAGGACGATGCCAGTGTGCAGTGGAAATCAGTTTACTCAGCGGCAGGTTAAAGTAATTCAGCTGACGGACCATTTCAGGATCAGAAAAAGGCCGGATACGAGATTCAAATGGCTGTTCTATTGCATAATCGTAGAACTAAAACTACACAAGTAGTTCAGAGGAAGTCTCTAAGGGAACTGGAAGGTCTGTGGAGGTATAGCAACTTGGATATGTAGGACAATGCTAAGCCATGAAGAGCTTTAAAAGCAATTAAAATGTGGTCAAACTTTCATGTGCCGGTTCGGTGACATCTAGCATTCTGTACCCTCTGAAGCAGAGAGGTACAGGAATGGCATTTTTCATGGCTTCAAGACAAACAAAAAGAAAGTATATTCACAGTCTTGACCAACGTACAACAGAAAGATATATCAGCAAAATTGCTGTTTTTGGAGAGAATATCACTTGTTTAACATTGTCTTAGCAACTCCATAGCTGTCGTGACAGTTAGTTACGGATACCTACCAATATGACTGTCAGCTAAGATTCTGGAAGTGTGATATAACATAAAAACTATGTATTGCAACAAAGAGGCAAGAAAGGAACAGACACAGATTAACACGAGAACTATAGAACAAAAATGCATTAAGGCAACCTGACCACCCCAGTACACAACAAGTGGACCTCCAAGATTCTGGACAGTAGTTTGTCTAATGTGTGAGTAGGTGACAAGGCTATAGGATTATAAAAAATCTATAAAGGCACTTGAGAACAAAGCACTGGACAGCAGTCAAGACAAGCAAGAGGGCAGACATAAGAAAAAAAGATTTCAACAGTTGAACGGCACCATGTTTGTGCAAGTTATGGTTATGGCAGAAAGAGATGAGTGATGCAAAAAACAACTAATTTAAATAGAGTCTCCAAGTATTTCAGAAGAACAAAAAACCAACATCACGCTGGAATTAGTAGATCCTTCTTTGCATTTTTGAATGCAGACAGAGAGGTCAGACAGCTGTGTAATATGATACTTGCCTTTGTTTTGTTTAAGCAAAGAGTGAGTTCAATCAGAATTTGCATGAGTCCAGCTTTACTCTGCTCGTTGGTTTCTGTATTTATGCATCTGGTTGCCTTTTTTTGATGCAAACGTGGTACAGTAGACAGATATGCAAGCTTTGGGGGACCAAGAGTTGAAAGATGCGCTAAAGTGGTGCGGGACACTAAGGTGTTATTTCAATGACGGGTAGAGAAAGTGAGCAGAAAAAACAACAACAACAATATACAGAAAGAGACACTACAGGGCAGTTTATACAACTTCTAAAAATGTCTAAAAGCAAAAATGTCAGAGTTGTTTCTTTCAAATGTTTAACTGGTGACCTTGCAAAATAGCAATGTCACAAGATGATACACAATAGTAATTACGAATACCAGCTGCATACTATGCACTTCCATCCTACTGAAAGAGAAATTTGTTTTGGTGAAACTGCCATGTGCTTATGAAAAAGCTTCATATAAAGTTTTTGCATCCTTAGAGATTTTTATTGTATTTAGTTTTTTAAAGCACACCCGAATGTTTTAGCTCATGACGTTGACTTTTAGGGCACAAGTCACTTTTGACATTGAAAATTAAGTTCCAGAGAATAGGTCACTTGTAAAGGCAGCTTACAAATGACAATTTTATTGATGAAGGTAAAAAAGCAAAATCAGTCACAGAAAATGTTCATCATAAATCATCAATACAGACAAAACCCAGTGAAACTAAATTAGTTCATTCAGATAAAATTATATTTATATGTTTCATAGATATTTCTTTTTCTTTTCTTGTCATTAGAAGCCATTTTAGGGATATAAAAATCCACTCTTGCAGTTAGTGCTGTTAATGCAGAAATGTATTTTATGTGCCATTCATCTACGAATGAATGGCACATAAAATGCAGAAATCAACGAGCCACTTCTGATTTAATATTACTGTAAGAGACAACATAAAATAGGGAGACATTTTATCAGTCAGGTTAGTCTAAGGCTTGATGAAGAATCCGTCAAGAAAACTGCGGTAGATTTGCTCTAGACTCTGTTTGAACTGCCAGGTAGTCTTTTGCTGTTTAATGAAATGGAGAAAATGATTTTTAAAAGGACCACCAGCATGCTAATCAGAGGGAGGTAATCCAGCTAACAAGACTATAATGACTCATGGGAAAAATCTATCTTGTTAGCATTGTCATGAAAGGCCTTCATTTTTTTTTCTTTAGTTTAACAATTTAAGACCTTAGCTGTTGATAATTATCTTTACTTGAAGGCACTTTACTGAATCAGATTCAGTCATATTATATAAAAAAAAAAAAATTTAATTGATTTTTTTTTTAATAAGGTAAATTAATGAAATAATTTTGAGTACAACATAATGCAAAATAAAAAAATTAAAAAAACGCAATAAAAACAATAGATTTGTGCTGGAATTTCTATTGTTTCTATTGTCACTTCACAGTGCTACATTTAAACCTATTTTCTCCTCTGCTTTGAAACCCTACAGAACCCAACCAAATGCTTAAGCGTAAAAAAACATATCATGCACAGCCATTTTATTCTGCCATTTGAACGAGGTGAGATGCTAAAACACTACTTCAGCATTTTAGCGTGTAGATGCACAAGCTCAGAGTGGAAACCTCATTGATAATTTATGTCCCCATATGAGTAGATGACTCGGGGAGGTTTGTTGTGTGTCAGTGTATATGTCTTAGTGCGTTTTTTTTTTGTTTTTTTTGAGACTTACTATTCAGAAAGTAGGGACTCATGAACTGTGTCTTGTATAAGTATTCATATCCTTTGAGATAGTTCATATTTTGTCGCACTACAGCCACAAACTAACACAAAATATTACCACTATTACCTCATTTCAACTCTTTTGAAGACTTGAACAAGTTTTCAGTGAGTCTCGTTCTTTAATTAGCTGTATCCATCTTTTGTTAACCACCCTGCCTGTGCTGAAGAAAGGCGCAGGCGGAAGCATGATCTTGCCACCACCATGTTTTATTGTGTGGGTGATGGGTGATGTGCAGCTAGCAAAACGTAGCATTTTGAATGTAGGCCAGAAAATGAGATTTTGGTCTCATCTGACAGGAGCACCTTTTTCCACTTCCAATAAATTGAAAGTGGAAGGTTTTTTAGACAACAGAACTCTGTCATTGAAGTTTTTCAAAGGCTCTGTCGACTCTAGTGGCTTTTATTGGACAGTTGTCAGACAGGAAAGAGGGTTGTGAGAGAGAGGGGAAAGACATGAGGCCGGGGCTCAAACCTGTGATGGCCACGTCGAGCACAAAGGCAAGTGTCACCCTTTACCCTTCCATCTTCACCATGCCCAACTCATCACACTTTTATAAGAACATTCTACTGTTATAAAGATGAAATGAATTCATGTTGTCTACATATAATTTGGTTATATGGGAGTTAACCCTCTATGATGTTCTTCTTTAATAATTCCTCATTCTATTTAGGCATGCTAGCTGACAAAATTAGACTCGTGTGAATTAAACACATCTCTTCTTTCAGCTACTTAGCCACAGGACAGAACAGAAGAGATCAAAGCTGCAGCTTTTCTGCACATCTCTGCTCCATCTCCAGGCCCTAAAACTAAACAACAAAATAATGGACAGCATTAAAGACTCCAGTAAGCCCGACACTTTTAGGGTTTGTTGTAGTGTCCTCCCAGAACTGAATTGTCTCTCCGCTGAACACGCATGCTTACACCGAGACACTCAGTAGACACTGAGCATGTGCCCTGGGGGCAGATGCTGTTTGACTGAGAAATATCAAACATCCCCTCCGCCCCCCAAAAACACACTGTAAATCATTATTTTACCCACGAACATTGGGATGCTAAATGATGTCATAACGAGGTAGGTTGTTCCCACATTCCTCACTTAAAAAAACACAGTATCATTCAGTTCAAAACTTAAAAAAAAAGAGCTTCACTCTTCAATGTGTTCACTGACTGACATAATCCTGGTTTAATTATATTTAATTATATCCCAGAACTGCCTGCTGTGTCCGTTAGCCTTGATAATGAAAACCTTTCAGATCTTCACACAACTGCTGGATTTATACAGAGAATAAACTAAACACAACTGGACTCTAGTTTTAATTTTATTCAGAAGCATAAAAGTCAAGGAAATTTTATACAAATGTACACCAGATTTTCATATGTTTTTGTGAAAGATTTTAAAACAATATTTTTTTTTTTATTTCACAATCATTACCTATTTTATGTAGGTCTGCCAGGCTTCACCTGAAATCTTTTGTAGAAATATGTTTTATATTTATATTTTATATTTTTATATGAAATTTTGCTTTTGACAGCCACTCAAAACACTTCTCAGCAAGGCCATGATGAAAAAGGAAATCTCATAGGATCATTATGAGCTAACCCGATGCCTGAAGTCCCAGAAATGCAAACTACATGAGCAAAAACACTCAAAATTATTTTCTGAGATGTTTATCTGAAATGGGGAGAGTAGGCATTTTCAAGTAGGTTTAACAGAACCTATTATGCAAAATAGGTTCTGTTCTCTCTTCTCCTTCTAGAAACAGTCCAAGCGCACACAGACATTTTCTGACAATAAGTTAAAGGGGCAGTGTTATGTAAAATCTACTTAAAAAAAAAAAAAGATTTATGAAGTTATTCCCTTATCAAAAACATACCTGGATTGATGCCTTTGTTCTTTTATGCATGTGTTTGACATGTTTGATAAATCCCTTAATCTCCCGTGGCAACCATTCAGCTGTGCAAAACGCCTGGGAGGACCGAGCGCCGCCTTCGAGGCGCAGTTCCTCCTCAGAGCTGCAGTTCTGAAGCATTCGCCTGACAGATTACTCTACCACCACTCAGTTCCTTCGCAGCTGAACTGATTACACAAACTATTTCTTAGCACAACGCTGGTAAGGTAAGGTAAGGTAAGGTAATTTTATTTATATAGCACATTTTCAGCAACAAGACAATTCAAAGTGCTCACCTAGCCCCTCACCTAGCAACCCAGACGTGGCCGGTCAGATGGTTTTACCACTGTGTGCACTGTACAATGGCTGATGGAAAAGACAAGTGTTTTGCTGTTGTCTGACTTACAACTGAGAAATCGTTTGTTGTATTCTTGATGTTTGTGCGGGATGCTCCAGTCATTCTGCTTCTGGATCTGAATTGAGATCAGAGATGTAGTGTTATACAATTATGCATCTGTTAGCAGCTATTGTCACATGTATAAAGTGCCAGTGTAAACATTGAGTTGGGGGGTGTGGCCAGCAGCTAATTTGGATAAGGCCCTAAAACATTTCATTTTAAAAAGAGCTCAAAATAGGCTTAGAATCACTGAAGTGAAATCAAGTTATCTGAGGAGGATTTTGTGAGAAAAAAATTGTAATAAACATGTTTTGTAGCACCCATAAACTTATAATAACTTGTTCAAGAAAGCATAATAGGTAGCCCTTAAAGAAAGTGAAAATCTTTGTATACTAGTAGATGAGACAAAGGGCATGGTCTTGTCTTTTTCTTAGACAGCAACAGTGATACAATGAATTGTTTTTAAGGGGGGGTTTGTGGATATTTTGTCAACTAGAGTTACGTTTAGGAAATTTTCACATACGTCACAGAGGAAGTCCTGCATTAATACCATGTATTGAAATGCTGTGTCATCTGAAGTAAATATTTCAACTGTTCTTTGAAAGTATTTGCACAATGACGCATTTTACCACACATTTTCTGATGGCTATGTTCCTGAAGTCACCACGGTCACTGTGACTGTTAAATATTTGGCAGAACACTGACATGAAGTGATATTTGTTGACGTCTTGCATATTCTTCTTGACAGGTATTTCAGGCAAACTGAGAATCCTGGCGATTGTCTTCGTTACTGTTTAGCGACATGAGGATTGTGGGCAGAATAGTCTTGCTTTCAACAAGTAGGCTGTTATGTTTGCTCTTGCGAAAATGCCTTTTATTCCTGCCAAGAGCCTGGATTAAAGTCTCTTCCACAATTATGTAGTTCTTGGGTAAGCAGACACAAATCACCCCTGACACCGCCTCACTTTTGTTTCTTCAGGCAAAGTAAGATAGACATAATGAAAGAAGGCCAGTCAACATTTTGTGTTTGTTCTTGCAAGTGTTTATCGGCTTGACAATGTGCACATTAGCTTGGAATTGTGCACACATCTCTCTCTCTCTCTTTTTTTTTTTTTTAAGTAGAGGCTGCACAGGGAGAAAAAGCTGGAGACTGGAACCCCTTTGATGTATAAAAAGTGGAAAAAAGCTATTGATTATCAATAGAGTGCTTACATGTCCAGAGGGTCTCCAAAACAAAAAGAGCCTCAGTAAAATTGCAGAGATAAACAAGCACACACTGTGAAAAAGGAGTTTTTAAACGTTAAAGGAATCAAATAGATGCAATATTGATGATTAGATGAAAAAAAATCAGTAAGATTAAGTGAGAACAAAGTACTGCGTTTTTAGGATACTTTACCTACAAAACTAAATCTAGATCTTAATTTTTCAGGCATAAATTCAACAAGTAGTTTCTGAGATGTTGGCTCATATTGACATGATAACATTAGACAGTTACTGCAGATATGTTGCCTGCCCAATCTTGGTGCAAATCTCCTGTTCCAGCATTTTTCATTGGATTTAGTTCTAATGAGACTGATGGACTTTGTGGAATGGAATGACTATTTCAGATTATTTAAGCTTTGCAACGTGGTTCTGTCATGGTGACAGGTCTAATGTTGAACCAAAGATGCAGGCAAAGTCAGAAGCAGCAATATGATTTAGACATTTGAATGGAGATTAAAATAAACACAGGTTGGCACAGAGGTACACTGGACAAGGAACTAGCTGGGTACCACAAGCAAAGAGGTAACATGAAGCAATGAGAGTAAATGAGATGATGCAGCTGTGAGTGACAGAGAATGAGGAGCTTACTGGGGAACTTGATTACTTGACAAGTGACTGGTGGGTGATTGGAAGCAGGTTGCAGTTAGGAGAGGAAACCAGGAAGATAGGAAAAGGGAAGGAGACTGATGAACAAGAGAAGAACTGAGAAGAGTGTAAACCATAGCCAATCAGAAATACGGACCTAAAAAAACTGAGTACAAAGAATTAGGGTTTAATATAAATAAAGAAATCAAAACACAAACACTGACATCTGTCTCTTTGGTTGTTCTGATTTTTATATTTTTCATCACCGACATTAAGTCATTATTGGGATATTAACATCAGTCACAGATGGGTCGTCTTGTATCTGTCACCAAGCTTGCCTATTCTAACCAAAATGAATGTAGGAACAAGTGCCTTCCTCTCTCCTGGTCGATGTTCCTGCATACCTGTTCTCTGATTGGGCATCTGTCCACTTGGAGGAACCACTGCAGGAACCAGTGCAGGTGTTGGGTAAAACATGAGCAACGTTTTTTTTTGTTGTTGTTTTTTTTTTTTTTTCCCCTTATCTGACATTCATTTTCATTACAAATAACATGTTATGTGGATATGGCAGATTTTACTGTCTTTCCACATTATAGTCAGATTACTTTGGTATTATTCTCCTCAAAATACATGTCTGTAAAACATTTTTTGAGTTCAGACTCACTGGACTGGGTAAATGTATTTACAAAAAAACATTGATGAGTTTGTTCAGATGACGACAGTGGCGCTTGGTCTGGTCTTATACTGGTGTTGCCAATCTGCTTTGAAGTTGGCTGTATAGTGGATTAGATGGCAGGGTTGCTGCCATACAGTTGGCTGATTAGCTCCTGTCTGAAAAAGCAACTGCCAAGCGCACTAAAAAAAAGATGGCGAGTAAGTGTAGGTTATATAGAAAGCTGAAAGGATAGGCTAGAAGAAAATCCTTAACCTGCTCAAAGGAGGCTAGTTTGAATAAAAAGATCTTTAAAATGCACTCTTCCCCTACAACAAACAGAATGTTCAACTTTTGTCCATGCTCACCCAAAGAAAATATGTTTCTTCGTTATCGACATTGTTGCCAGGCCTTAGACCTTATGGCGAAAGCTCACATACACACACAGTCACAAAAGGGGAAAAAAAAGGACAAACACTTAAACACTGGCAGGAACTCATGATGCATTACCAACACTCCACCTATACACTCAAGTCACACATTTGTCCACAAACAATAGTGTACACTTACTCAGCAACAACTATCCAAACTGATCTTACACACTTTTGCGCTCTCCCACACACCGAGTCAATGCTCTGCCACCCACGCTTAGGCAGCTCTGGCCAGGAGATTCTGTCATAACTCAAAGGCTGACCTTTCATAAGCCACTGCTCCAGACTGATGAATAGCCCTATAGCACTGTGTCTATGTGCTGTTGTGTAAATGTGTGCCATGCTGTAGTGCAAATGCCGGTGTGTGTATGCGTGTGTGTGTGTGTGTGTGTGTGTGTATATGAGAGAGGAGTGCTGGCAGACCTGTAATGACTGTATGGTGCTGTCATAAGACTAAGAAAGGTGGAGATGGAGCAATGAGCACCATGCTGAAGATTGGGCCTAAGAAACCACTTTAACTCAGTGTGAATGACACAAAAAGGAGGAGAAAGTGGAGGGCTGTTGAAGACACTGAACAGGAGAGATTGAGAGAGGTCAGCAAGGTGAGCGAATGCCAGCAGAGTGCCAGCAGCGAGGATGAACTGGCACAAGGAACCAAGGGGCTAAATGAGAGATTGTGAATTATGTAGAGTGTATCATTACATATATGCTAATCTCTGTGAGTGTTGATGCAAAATTGTGTACATGCGCATATGCGTGTGTGTGCGTGTGTGTGTGGAGATGTTTGTGTGTACATCTTGGCAGCAGCAGAGGGGCAGATGCTGCTTGCGCTCTAGGCCCACTGCTTTACGGCCTTCAGCGGAAATGTTGCTGTGCCAACCTTAGCTCTCATCCGCAGCCAATCACACGCCTGGGACCGCGGTGGAGCAGATTTAATGCATGCACATGGACACACAAGTGGACATACAGCACATCAACATGAACACACACACACACACACACACACACACACGCACGTAAGGTTTCTCTTTTTTTTTTTTTTTTTTTTCCATGCACTGATGTTTAACCCTTAATGAGAGACAAGAGTATTAAATGGAAGGTGTGTGCATCACAGCCAGTTATGTTCATTAAGGAGCAGAGAACAGTGCGCACCTATAATCAGCAGGAGGGCTTTGGAATACTCTCTGTCTCACACACCCTTAAAAACGCGCTGCTCGTCTTGAACGTCTGCCTAAAGAGATATTTAGTGCTTCTTTATGTCAGCCACAGCAAAACTATTCTGACTTTAAAGACGTTGTGGTTTGAGCTGCGGCAGAACTTTACATATTAAATTGATCAACACTGTCTGTATGGCCCCATCCTCAGACAGCTCCCTAAAAGATTGTCTTCTCTTGTTAGTCATGAAAAGTTAAGTGAATCCTGTGTCTTAATAGATTGAAATGTGGGTCGGATCTGGTTGTTACCAGCAAAGTTGTTAAAAAATTGGATATTAAATCAGATTTTCTGGATTTTCCTTTAGATATAGAGGTTTGAAAAAAAATATACACACCTCTTCAACTTTTTTTTGTACATCTTGTCATTTTACAAACCCATACTTGTATATTTTGTTGAAAAAACCTACAAGGCTTTCATATTTGTAGTTACAAATAAAATCTGTTCAAGTATAACAAACTTAGAAATAAACAAAATGACCCAATGTGAGTTGGTAAGTCCAGAATCCATGTTGTCTACTGATGTACATAGTGTATGAATATGTTAAGGTTTCAGAATGAAAGTGGGTGAGTGTGGCACCATTGTAGAGCAGTTTGCAAGATTTTTAAGTTTCAATGGACTTATGTTTGTACATAATCTATTTCTCCATTTTGTACAGTTTCTTGAGGTCCAAACTTAACATTGATTTTAGTCAACAAAATGCACTTGGTGGGGAAATGTGATTCTAAAAAATAAGAAAACAAAACAGGAAACTATTAGGGATTCAGTGATTGGTCGTATTTATCAACAGTCATACCCCAATCATTTCAATATGATGAACTCCCCTTGGTCAGAATAACTACAAAGGATGCGGGACAGTATTTTGACAGAACAACTGTCGGTTGTGCAATCCACAAATGTGGCTTTTATAGCAGAGTGGCAGGAAGAAAACTATTGTTAAGATAAATACAGAAGAAATCTAAATTAAGGTTTGCTAAGTGCATGAAAGAGGCAGTGCAAACATGTGGAAGAAGGTGCTCAGATGAAAACGAAAATTAAATTCTTTGCCTATATGCAAACACCATGTGTGACAGGAAGCTTACATTGCAAATCACCATGAATGTATAAGCCCCGAACCGAAACAGTATTGGCTGCATCTTCCTTTGGATGCTTTTACACCAAAGACAATGCCTCTAAAGCAGGACTCACCATCCTGGTGCCCACAGCCCATAAAGACCACATGAGTAGCCCAAGGAGCTGTTCCAAAATTAGAAAAGTCGATTACTAAATTATATAATTAAAAGTAAACTCTATATGTATTATCTTGATTGCCCTTCATATTACTTAGCAACCATGAAGTAGATCTCGCTCCCAAAAGGATTGGTGACTCCAGTCCTAAAGCATACAGCCAGGTGTAAAATGAAATGGTTTATATCACACCATAGTCCTGAGCCACTTTATGGTGGTATTTCAAAGAAAACCTCAAATTAAAGTTTCTGGTTGTAATGGGACAAACTGTGAAAAACTTTTGCAAGCCTGTCTTTCTATAATATCCATGACTTTGATTCACTTTGTTTTGAACTGTAAAGAGAGTGTACAACTTTTTTTTTTTTTTTTTAGACAACACTCTATTATTTTCTGTTTTCTTTTAAGCGAACTCTGTTTTGCAAGAACCAAATGATTTCTGAAAACAGCTTATTTAAAGAAGGAACAGCTTAAACGTAAAACCAAACCAAATTCTAAGCAAGGATGGAGCATAAAAAAGGGTTTTGTAAAAGCACAGAGGGACTGATCAAGAGGGCATTGAGGGGGGAGAGAGGGGAGGCAGGATGCAGCTCAAGAAAAAAAAAAAAAAAAGAAAATCCAGTAAAGCAGAGAGGAGGGAAGAATACAGAGAGTAACAGAGGGGCTGCGGAACCAGACAGGCTGCAGATGAAAAAACTCTGGAAAGGAAGAAAGAGAGTGAAACAGAAGGAGAGGTTGAAGGTTGAGAGGTAGACAGAGAGATCACAACCAGGCTGAGACTGGCCGACAGCTGTGAGAGCAGAATTTGATACTGCGGCACAAACACACAAATACAGACACGCACGGCTCGCCTGCACATATGCCGACGCAAGCACACGGCACTGGCTCGCGGGGGCCACACACACCCACACACATGCTCGCACTATCCAAAAGAGCCACATTACACATGAAATATTAATGATGAAGAGCAATCAGCAAAAATGGAGATGGGGTGAGGGGAAAAGAAGAGGGAAGAGAGGGGAAGTAAAAAAAGAGAGACAGATGAGAGCTATATAAAAGCTTGCATGTGTGCGTGCGTGCGTGCGTGTGTGCGCGCGCGCGTGTGTGTGTGTGTGTCTTTATTGCCAGTCCTGCTGTGACATGACAATGAGCAAAACGATACATGTTTTGAATCATCACTTTTTCACCATCAGCATGACTGGCTGCTCAGAAAATGACTTATTTTTCTGCTCTTGTTGGTGCTTCTGTTTCTACAAAGCAAGGTCATCTTGAGGGGCTGAAATGCCATCATGCTGATTCAAGCTGGGAACAACAAATATGCAAAAAATATGTATACAGGTGTATATGTGTGTGTATGTGTGTGTGTGTGCCTGTTTATCTGAACTGAATGCAGTGTGAGAAATGCAAAGCTTAATTCAGCTTCTCAAGCCTGGGTAGCTTCTGAGGGTCTCAATAAATCATTAATGAATAATTTTCACAGGTGAGAGCACGTTTGCCAGAAAGAGCTGATAGCAAATGTTGGTGGGAACACACTGGCTGCTTTTTCTTTACTGTTAATAAGCTACTGTAGCTTTCATAGGTGTTCGCCCTCTTGAACTTTTTTTTTTTTTTTTTTTTTACAACCACAAACTTTTACTTTGTAGAACCACATTTTGCTGCCATAATAGTCTGGTAGAGACTTTTATCGCAAAATACTTCTTGGCAGCAATGTTTTGCTTTGTAACTATTGACATTTATGAAATGAACTAGCCAAACAATATTCAGTCTCTGAACATCAGCCTTACGTGGTGGTAAGAACAGCAAACACTGTACAGAATGAGCACAAAGAGCTATCCAAAGCACATGAGTTTAACAACATCAGTTTAAAACTTACGCCTGTGCTCACTAGAACTTCAGCTCTCTTCTGTGTCTGCTTCCCCACCAAATTATTGAAAACCTTGTGAGTGGTATTCCACCGTTCCTTCCTTGTCCTGGATTGTCCCCTTATCCCTAATCTCGTTCACGTCTCTGGATTATTCCTGCCTTTCCCAGCCCATGACGGATTTCTACTGCCGTTCTTGTATGTCTCAACCCTGGTCCTCAAGGCACACTGCCTTTAATGTTTTAGGTGTTTCCCTGTTTCGGTACACATGATGTTAATTGATGGCTGATTAGCAAGGTTTTTACTGAACTTCAGTAATCTGAATCAGGTGTGTTAGAGAAGGGACACATCTAAAACAAGCAGTGCTTTGAGGACCCGGGTTGGGAAACTCTGGACTTCAACCCATGCTGCACGCTCTGACCTGAGGCCTCATGTCTCCTTCTTCACATTGAGAATGACCATCGCCTGCTTTTGGACCACATTGCTGGGTTTTGGATTGTTGGATTCTTTCTCCATCTCACACGACTTAACCGCTCTGTGCTCAAAAGCTACACCTTCTCTAACATCACTGCAGCTGCAGTCTTCCTGTCCTAATCAATTATAAAATTTGGTGAAAAGGGATTATGGTGTGTTGCTTCTTTTCAGGACTTCGGCTCAGCTCCTTAGTTCTGGTGGAACTGAATCCATTTCAGCACATTAAGACATGTATTTATTTATTTATTTATTTATTTAGCCAAAGGACTGTACCTGATTCTTATGGGGAACATTTTGGGAATTGCCTCTTTAGCATGAATGTAAATAAGGCAAAAGGGTCTAAATAATTTAGCATATGTGCATAGTTGTCAGACGTGTGTGTTCTGTATGTGTAGCATGTGTGGATCTTAATTTGTAATGATAAAGCACAAACAGTCAGATGTGTTTGTACTTTTAAGCACCTTTCTGCCCCTTAAAAGCTTCAGGTAATAACACCATCCATCAACCCGGTTTGTGTACATTCGAGAACCAGGAACGTGAGAGCACTGGTTCGACAGGTCAAAAAGGGGGAGGGGGGCAAAGGGGCGGAGGCGCGGGCTGGTATCATTTAACCATAGGAGTTTATTCTGTGGTGAGAAAAGAAAAACAAAAACAAAAACGTACCAATACGGACTCACACAACCACAGACACAGAGAGACCCAAACACCTGGTACATGTGCATCTGCTGGGAACATGCATTAGTGCACAGCAGTAGCACCCTTCCTAATGAAGGAAGGAAACATTGGGGTCTAGGCAGGTGTATGGAGCAATAAACAACACTGCCACGTTTACCTCACATTCATTGAACGCCTTAATCTGTACCCTTTAAGCACCGAGACCTTTGTTTCCAACCTCATCAGACAAGATGATCCTTTTCGAGGACTTTGCTTTCCTTTCTGCGGATTTTAAAGCTTACACTTGCTGTTGCATCATCAGCGTCTGTGTCATATGTCACCCCAGCTCTCTTTTTCTTTGTGCCAAGCTCGAACTGGAAGCATGATCAGACACTTAAGTGCGAAACGGAACTAAAGTCTGACACTAAATCCTCTCCTCGTCAGAGCAGCTGTCCTTTTCGCTGATTGACAAGTGCAAAGTTTTTTTTTATATCAAGTAATGTCAAAGTGAAAAAAAAAAAATATATCAAAAGCATGCTCAACCGATTTAAGGCCAAGTTGGCAGTGCTGCAAGAAAATAAGAGCAAGGATTTCCATCACAATCTACATTCTTTGGCAGCTCTGCTACTCACTCTATTAGCCACTTTTAAAATCTCAGTGATTTATGTACTCAGCTTAATAAATCCACCCCTTTATGCAGAATCATTCATATCCCTGGTAAAGGTGTATAAAAAAAATTATCTCACACCAGGATGTCTTGTGGCCCCAGGACGGCCACAAGACATTGGAATTGCAAGTGGGAAAGATGAAGTTTTCTCATTAAATACCAACATTTCCATTAAGTACCCTACCTCTGAAGACTGTCATAATGGTACTTGTACCAAAATTTCATCACCACGGCTCTAGGTCAGTGTCTCCCTGTTTATTTATTTATTTCACCTTTATTTCATAAAGGATTAATGAAATAAAGATTAAAAATCTGATTCTCAAGGAAGTCCTGGCTAAGAGGCACCAACAAATACAACACACACACAAATACACAATCAATAGAAAATGTCAAGCTACAAAACACAGGTGTTGCTTAATCAACCTCATTTTTTGTTTTAGTTTGGATGTAAAAGCACTAAACAAGATCAATTCAGTCAATCTAAAAGGTTCCTTCAGAAAGTTCCAAGAAAAAGGGAAAGAAAAACCTTCTTATCCAATTCAGTCTGAGCAAAAGAGACAGAAAGAAGCAGGAAATCGCATGAGCGAAAAGCACGAGTCAAGATTTCTCAGTGTAATTGCAGTACAAATATAGGCCGGCAGGAGTCCATGCAGTTTCCTCGGGGACCACTGCCCTGCATATTTTAGATGTGTCTCTGTTCCAGAACACCTGATTCCAATGATTGCTTGACCTCCCCTGCATGCCATCTAGTGCTGCAGAAGGCTGTTAATCACCCACTTATTCAAGTCAGATGTGTGGCAGAAGGCAAACACCTAAAACACGCAGGGCAGTGGAATGGAACTGAGAAACGCTTCTCTTGGTCATCTAATCGTTGATTCTTCCTTACTCATCCCTTTTTTTTGGCAAACTTCTCGCCCCGCAGTTCCAGTTAAAATCCAAGTTTGGCTGGTATAGGACAGAAAAGGCTTTCTTAAAAACTTTGCGTGTACTATTTGAAAAATTACGTTTTTTCCTATTGTAATTAAAAAAATTTAGTTAATTAGAGAGTTTTACAAATCTTCAGCAGGGGTGCCATATTAATCACGTCTGTACATTTTCTACTTGATGCTTCACAGCGACAGCGGGGTTACAAACTAGGTGTCCAATAATTGTGTTAAATCGATTGCAGCGTGTCATATTTGCAGTTAAGCATGCCCAGATTCCTGCCTCCTCTGGAGTCTGCAGCAACAATAAACCGTGATTTTCTGTTGCAAAGTTTCTCTGCACCCCAAGATTTAGACCCTGCTGAATCTTTAATGGAGTTCTTTGCCAGATCTTCTCTAGTTTACTTTAATGGTCACTCTGCAGCCATCCAGAATGCTTTGACTCAACAACATTCCTACAAGATTCTGAACAATGCAAATCGCTCTGTGACACCCGTAAAACAGACAACCTGCTCTGACAAATAAAGACGAGGCGTGAAGAGGGATAAAAATGTGCTTGGGTCCTACATTTTATTTGTGGACAGTCTGTAAGTTTCTGACAGCTAGCGCTTTAGCAGTGAATTTCCAGTGGGGGTAAAGTCTGTGCTGTCACTGGCAGCTTGCTTGTTATTCTGACGACGCATGAAGCAAAAAAGGAGGAAAAGCTTCCTGATCTTCATTAAGAATGACTCAGCTGCTTTTTCCGTCTGTCAGCATTTTCAAAGTTGATGACGTTCCAGGGGCACTGCTGGGGGAATAATTCAGCACAGGGATTGAATGCTTAGGACTAAGGCTGCTATTGGTTGAATTAAACTATTAAAGGGAAACAGGAAATATATGGTATCTTGAGCTCACAAACCCCAGGATATGGAGGATGAAAGACATTCAGGAAGGTCAGAAAATAAGCATTTGTAGGAATTGCTTTAATATTTCAAGTTAATGATGTTGAGTTGAAAGCTGCTTCTCAACATAAAAAAAGAAACAATATCTGTGCAAGGTGAACCACAGCAATTAAGATCTCAGAGCTTAAAGATAATGAAGAGACGTTCCTTCATAGACTGTACAAACCTTTCAAGGTTAAATTCAAAGTTCCTCAGTGGTTTGTGAAAACATTAATTACAACTATGTTTTTAGAGGAGACTGCACACCAGGCTATAATCTATTATGCAGCTGGAATTTAGTGTGGGGAATAAAACATGCAGTTTTGAAACATTTAGATTTAATTTTGTTTAAAACTTCCAGACAGGAGTGACAAAAGTCAGCAAATGTCTTGTAATTATATGACTGAAAAGCTGGAAATGAAAAGCATACCAACATTTAATAGGAAAAGAGCAGGACGCAAAATTAGATTCTCTCAAATGAAGAGAATCTGAAGCAGTTTTTTTTTTAAAGCAGGAGAAAAGCTCAAAAGAGAAACCCAGTTAGAAATCCTTTGACACACACCTTTCATGTGTCTGACTTGCAATGAGGCAAAAGTTTAACAATATTTGGGGTACTAAAAAGAATCAAAAGTTTTAAAAAAAAATCCAGATATGCATATTAAAGAATCCGTAAGCAGCACTGAATGATTCCACTCTGGTTTGACCAGTCCACACATTGCAATTTCTCTTTTATGATATGTTCCTCCTGCTACTGGCAATGCTCCCTTTGAGTGTTTTCACAAACAGAATGAAGGTTTGATTCATTTCAAAATTAGTTTTTAAGAATTTCTGATTACTTTAGAATGATCCATTTCAAGTTTGATCAGTTTGAGCATTTTGAAATCTGAACTCGTGATGACAAAATACAGTCCAGATTTAAAAGGAAACATCTCTCTTGCTTAGCAGTGATAAAAAGTTGCAAAACAAATGCTCAGTTTTGCATTTGTTTTTAACAGTTGGTTATGTTTCCATGTATTGTAGATATAAGGTGGAGTAACAAAAAGCTTGAGGAGAGTTTTGTGACATGGAGGTCTAAGGTAAGATTCATGCACAACTGAGGGATATGGATTCCTCACGATCAGAGAGATCACCAGGGTGATGTGTACCACAGATTAGCACATGACTGTGACAAGGTGTGAGGCAGTCAGACGGATTGTTGTAGACAAAACATTTAAATAGCATGGTGACACTTGTGCGCAGTAATGTGCAGAAGATGCATATATGTGTAGAACTAGCGATCTCGCAAATGAGAGAATAAGGAAGGAAACACAAACTATTCAGGCCGGATGCACTCTACGCCCTCAGCCCCTGGCTCCTAAGCCCCAGAACGCAGAGGAGGCTCCCTTTAAGTCTGCTCACAGTCATACGCGCTCAGCTGTGGAGGGTGAAATCAGCCTCCTAAAATGCAGGTGGTTGTGTGTGTTCTTTTTATTTGTAACTTTGTCACTGTGGCTCCCAAATACATTGTTTTTTTTTGTTTTTTTTTAACACAAACACAATTCTATTTGTTTTAGTTCAGATGAAACCTAAATGAAGGAAACTACTTTCTCTAATAGAATATATTTTACAGGTAAGACAAAAATTATTCATACTGCTGGCTAAAGTAGGTTCTAAATATTTTTATTCAGTCACAAAGTTTGTTTCAGATAAGAATCATTTGAAAGATGTTTTAACATGTATTGCATAAGTTAAATGTTGAAAATGCTGTATACCCTTCTCAATACTGAGTTGAAACATGCTTGACGAAACAGTAACCCATCTCGCCTTGTAGTTCAGTTGTTTCCATGCTTCCTCTGATGTTTTCACAATATATCTTTGGTGATGAGCTCCAAGAGTTTGATATTGAAAGATTGTATTCTTCAGTTCCCTCCATCTCTCTCAGAGACTGCTTCTCTATCTGGGCTACTTACTTCTAGTCAGAATAAATATGCTAGTTAGATTTAAAGATTACAATGAACCTAAATTTGCTCAAGTTATGAATAATCTTGAGCTTAAATCTTTAACCCATATTTATTGAAATAAAGAGAATGGTGGCCTAGGAACAACAGGCAGCCGGAAAAAGTAATTCCTTGTACTAGTCATATTGCTTTGGAAGTTCCATATAGCTATTGGAAAACTGCCATAACACTGCTATAATTAACCTATTTATTGTCCCCCTAAACATGCTAATGTGTTCTGCCAGCTTTGGCCAAAGATCCACATGGAGCTCCACTGCCACAGGAGTATGATAAAGCTGAATAGATAATAGCATCAAGTAATATGCTGTATGGCATCCACCTACAGTTATGCTCTCAGGGTTTGATCCAACTTCATGATATGTGGTTTTAAAGATAATGGAGTTTTATTCAGAGACCGTAAGTGATAAATCTTCTTCTTTTATTGTAAGTAGTCTAGTAGCGTTCGACATTCTGCAATAATTCTGAAGTAAAATAAAAATCAGTAGAGTTTTTCTGAACAAACCAATAGCAATTTCTGTGCCCATTTATTTGCACAGAACATTTTTTAATTAATTACACTCTTTTACATTTGGAACATATGCATTCATTTGACTATACATGTTGAGAAGATAACCCTGAAACTTTTCTAAGGAGTTGTATAACCCCTCAATTATTTCCCATTTTAAGTTCCAAGAAGCAGTTCTTCTGAGCTTACTTTGAAAGTAGTTAATCTCTTGAGTATTCTGAGCTTGTTTTTGCTTCCTTTTTGCTGCCTTGGTGTAACTTCTACTCTTTACACTTCACCTTTGTTCAATCACATGTCACAACTTTCATCCTATCTCCGTTTTCTGTTTGCCGTTGGCCAGAACTTCAACTTTACCTCCTGTTATCAACTTGTTTTGTTCATCTATATTTCATGCCCAGTTTCCGCTTCTCACAATTCTTTGAATTTTCCTCCCAGTTATCCGAGGCTCTTTTTCCTCCACCAAGGTAAGTTTAATTACACTTGCCGGATTCTTTGCCAATGCACCTCTTGAGTCAGCATTTGGGTTCTCACCAAACACAATTAGTGAAGGAGAAATTTGTGTGCGCATTTGCATGTGCATCTCACTGCTAGCACGTCAGGCATGAGTGATGAAGGGAGACTGCATGAGGAAATATCAATATAGCTGCACTTTATATGTTACATAAAATATTGCAATTTGGTCAAAATTGAGTGTGTGTGTCTCTGCACACACCTGAGCTTTCAAATGTCTGACAGAGGGAGGAGAGCAATTATCTCTTTTTTGATTCATGACAGTACTAAACTGTATTTTTTTTTTTTTTTTTTGCAATATGACTGTCACAAATCCATTAAGTTGCATCACAATTCCAATATACCTGCTTTGCAGAGACGAAGCAGTATGTTTTGGAATTACTTAATGACATATGGAGTTAAAGGAAAGTTAATCAAAATCCAAGTCATATATCCTTATTATGATTATAGGAGTATGGAGCAATTTTTTTTTCCATTTGATGATTAAATTGCTCTGTCCCTGAGCAATAAAAACAAATACAATTTTCCATTATATTAGGTTAACTTATTTTTTTCTGTCTAAATAAATATAGAAGGGGGATAATAAAAGAGGTGCATTGTCTTTTGTAGGTCCTTTGTATAAAGAAACTGTCATGAAAGGGTAAATTGCACAACCCAAAATAGAAGGAGTAGGGAGCGGTCAGGCAGAGAAAAATTAAATGGCTTACTAAAAATTAAAGTCCAAGGGTGAATCCAAAACAATACAGCATAAGGGAAACATACTGGTAGTATAATAAGAGGATTTGACAAAGTTTGACTAAGAGATATTTATGCTGGAGAGTTGACTGCTGAACAAGGAGCAAGTGGTTGATTAGAAGTTGAACTGCGTACTTTATTCATTTTAGGGAAACATTACAATTGCAAAACGTGAATACTGTAGAGTTGGTGAGACAATGGAGCCTATTACACCAGAAGAAAGACAACTGTTTATTCAAAACTTAGACAGAATTAGAGTGAATCTAGATTTAGTTAATTAACTTCAAAATAACTCAAGAAGTAAAAGTTACCAGGTAATATTTACTTATCTCAATTTAACAAATTTGTTTAATAGAAAATAATGCCTAATTGACATTCTGGTCCACAATCCATACCAACTGGTGGCACTAATGCACCAATTTATTATTTGTCAACCATCAGTAAACATGAGGAAGAGGAAGTAGAAAGAAAAATGGGAGATCCTGATAGAATATGGGAAACAGGGACACAGAAAAGTAAACGAATCAGAGACGCAGCCCAAAAGGAGAAGTGGTCAAGACCCGTTTTACCTTGTCCCTCTTTAAAAAGAGATTGTAGATTTCAAAAAGATTTTAATCCGTTCAGAAGGTCATTATTAAGATTAAAGCCAAAGGGTTTGGATGGAACACAGGAGCAACAGGGAAATAAGTAAATAGAATGTAAATAGATTGTTTTCTGTATGTCTTGTCTGACTAGATTATCCCACAAAAAAAAAAAACTTGAATAAAGATACATTTTAAAGAAAAAAATCAACTAAAATAGTGAGTAGTATGCTGAACATCAATAATAAAATAATCAAAATACAAACACAGTTGAAAATCACTTTCTAATTTGCCCTGAGGTTTAGATGTGTGCATGTTTGGTTGTCTGTCCTGTGCGTCTCTGTGAGACTGTCGTATAATGAACATTCAGCTTGTCCAGGGTCTACCCGACTGTTCGCCCAGTAGAGAAAAGCACTGTTACCTCCCAATAACTGAGCAAAGAGAGTCAAATAATATGTTCTGACTTTATTTGTTGTAACATAGCAGGAGCAGTTGAGAGACTAGGAGAACAAATATTAATGAGTAACAGTGAATGCAAACACAGACTATTTAGTCCTGCCTTTTACATTTTCAATATCTCCAACCCACTGAGTAGATTTCCTGGGCATGAGGTGTGCTTGCAGATTATATAACATTTAAATATCCCCACCTATTATTGTGCTGGCAAGCGTTTAGTGGCCACTCGAAACACAATAGACCCTCTCCAAAGCTGAGGTCTGGTCTTTGTTTGAAGGGATTCTAACTGAAATGATCTGGATGTATCTCAGCAACCCCTGTAATAAGAGCTGGTCAGATTTTTTAACTGCAAATCAAGAGAGCCTCACTGCTGCCTTCATTATCTAGCTTAGCATGGGAAATGTTGGACCACACTCTCATGAAAGTTAAGGGGGTGAGTAAACCCCCCTTGTGTTTGCAACACTCAGTGACTCTTGGTTATTTCTATGCCACAAAGCAGATGCAATTTGTGTCTATCAGTTTAAGAACAAAGCTTGGGATGACATTATCCAGAAGTATTTTTTTGTGTGTGCTATATTTAATTTTTACTAATGTTTTTCACATTGTTAGGGCTGCGTTTGGTGTTTTGATTAACACTTCTCACTCTGGTTAACATCAATTTGGTTGTGCTTAGTTTTCCACATTGTGCTTTTGCATTTTATTTTATTTTATTTATTGTTTTTGTGAAATACATGCAAGAAGAGCTGTAATGTGTGGACTACTTGAAAATAATCTTACTCATTCGATTTACACATGCAGTAAAAACCTATGGACTGAAAAACGGCCTGCTTATATTTTGCCACGACTGTATAATAAACTTTGTGTTGATTGAATATTTTCAGGACATTTGGCAATGATTTGATTTGAAAATATGTCGACGGAAAAATATGACTGATCACAGATATTTGATAGTTCTTTCTAACTGTGCTAACCTCAAGACAGATAAGTCTCTAGGTCCAATGCTATTCACATTTCAAGGATTTGAAAGATTTAAAAAAATCAGCTGAACATCCTCAAAAAAGGATTTGTATACACAACATATATATATATGTTCTGTATACACATATACACATATAAAATTACTGTCCAGCCTACTGCTACTCATCCACCTTCGCTTCACTGACTCCCTGATTTGTTGCTGTCCTGCAGCCTTTCACTTGGATTCTGTTCTGTTCGTTGGCCGTGTCTATCAGCTCAGCTCACTGGTAGTTCTCCTGTGTGGTTTCATTCGCTTGTTCTATATCAGAATCATCCTGAAACAGTCGTCTGACTCTCCTCCAAGTTCTCTGGGTGATCTTTCTGACCGACAATCCTCTTGGCAGACCTCCAGAGCTGGACAGCTTGTTTGCCTTACCACTGAATCTTTCTACAATAGCTGTCCATTGTCCACTGTTTTCTTTGTGCTGACCTATCTACCTCAGGCTGTACCCTGTCTCAAATGCACTAGTTGCCCAGTCGCTTAGGATTGCTGACTCTACCACTGACAAAGTTTCTTGCTTGACCTTTGCTTATTCTGACTGCTCCTTTTTTAACACATTATCCTAACATAAAATTTAATAACTACTTGTGTATTAAGTACACAAGTAGTTATTGACCTTACTAATGTGTCTGGCATTTTTCATGTATACTTAATGTCCTGAGAAACATTATTTTATTAAGAAAACACATTTTTGCAAGTTTAAAACCTGTTCTTAATGTTGAGATTGAGAAAGAGAAAATCTCTACAGTATCAGGTGGCAAAATGAATGAAAATGAGTAGTTGCAACCCGATTACTCCCTTTGAGGTTGATATGATGACTTTACAGAGTAATGAAACACTCAGTTTTGACAAAGCAATTTGCAAAATGATAACTGTGCTAATTTAAATGTCAGCAATATCTATAAAATCTCAAAGACTCAATAAGTAATTAAGCTCCCACCTTCACAGCCCTTAATAATTAATGCCAATAATACCTAATATCCAGTCACTCTGCTTTTATTGAGTTTCTATAAGTCCAGTCTGTTACTAAATGTTAAATGAATACCTATTGAACAAAGTGGAACAACTCTTGACCCTTGAATAACTGACAGATTTTTACAATCAACTATGCTGGGATAAAGCATCTGCCTCATTACATATTTTTTCTGGTTTTTGTTCAAAGGTAAATGTTAGATGTGTTTCCAAAAATAGTATCAGATTTAACCTGGGTAGAAAAAAATTGTGCTGTTTTCAAACAATGTTTTCAATTATTAGTTGTTTATGCTATCCAAAAATCAGCCTGGGCCAATGTGAAAAAGTAAATACCTAGAATTTACTTTTTCTTAGAATTAAGAAATCAGTCAACAAACCGATTGACCACACAAATTAGCCCAAAAGATCTTGCAGAGGAAGTTCAAGAGGCGATGAAAAAATAAATGTGATATCCAGGAGTTTAGAAATGGTTGCAAATCCAATTCTATAGCCGAGGTATTGTCCAATGAGTTCCTCAAATCACAATGAGATCCATTATCTACAGTTGGAGAACACATGCAACAGAAATGATTTTCAGGAGTAACCAAACAACAATTCCCAGTGAACATTAATGGCTAGACCAGAAGGTTGCAAAAAAAAAAATCCAGAACAAGATCTACAGTACTGCTGGTTTCACAGTTAAAGTTATGTGATTTACCACAGAGAAAAAGACTGTGCCTTATTGGGCTTGACAAGACAAGAGTGGACTTTTTTGGAGGGTGTTATGATACATGTAGCACGAAACTCAAACAGCATTTTAGAAATAGGAAAATATTTCTAAAATGCCCCATCCAAGGGGGCTGCACCTGCTGTCGTTCCCCCAGGCCATTCACACACCTCCAGTCATCATACAACCAGGTCAGATGCTGGGATGGGAGCAAAAAAAAAAAGTTCACACAGAGCCTTAAATCAGCCCAGCTCCTTCATCCCACTGTGTTTTCATGTGTATTTATGAAAACATGAAGTTCAGATGTGTGTGTCTAAGGCAGGGGTGTCCAAAGTCGGTCCTCGAGGGCCGGCATCCTGCATGTTTTAGTTCTCTCCCTGGTTTTAGACACCTGCATCAAATGATGGCTCATTAGAGGCCTAAGCAGAACACTGACTTGCTGAGGAGGTTGTTACTATCACTAGGGAGAGAATTAAAACATGCAAGGTGCCGGCACTCTAGGACCGACTTTGGACACCCCTGGTCTAAGGTGTGCTAACCTCGGTGTTGTGCCTGGGCTGTGAGAGACTCTACTGCTTGCTGACAGTAGCATCTCCATCCTAAACCCCTCAATAAGGCCCAGTACAGGACTGGACACAGGAGCAGGCAGGGGCAGAACTTGCCTTGTTCTCCACCCATGCCTGCAAGTCTCCATCATCCAACGCCCCTGAAGTGTGTGGTGTTGAATATGTCAGGGAGGAGGGGCTGGGCACCAAGCCCCCCAGTACAAGTCTGTTTGGAGAACAGCTCCCCAATAGGAAAAAATAAGAAGGTATAAAGAGAGGCCCAAATTCTGTCCCAGGGAGACGATGTTGTGTGATGGCAAATAGGCTGTTTATGCCCTAAGCCATCTGATATGGCTGACTTTAACCAGTTCTGCGAAGAACAGTGAACCAGCAATACTCATTAGTAATATAGATGGCTTCATGTTAGTTTTTCCAAATGCTCGTTGGCAAATATGGCTGCCAAGAGTAGCATAGCCAGTTTTTCGAATTTGGGGGACATTATGTTGTCACATTGGGCCAAGACTGTCTGAAAATCTGAAACATAAAGTGTGATTAGAAAAAAGCAAAAACAGAATAAATTTATAGGGAGGGAAAAAGCCTTATTCATACCACCATAAACACCAATTCTTTGGTAAAAATCCAATGAAATTAAATGAGGGAATGTTAGCGCATTGTAAAGATAATTCCTGAATATATTATAAAAGGGTTATTAATAGCAAGTTTATCATTTGTTTCATACTTCTTTTTAAGGTAGAAACAATATCAAGCATCTAATGGAACTGTGCTACGTTTCTCACCAATAAAATAAATAAAGTCTCCTATCAATGGGATCAGTTGGTTTCAATATTTGGGGTGCAATTTTAACTCTTATTCTGTCAAATGCATCAGAATCCTTTGTACTGTTAAAAACAAGTGGATATCACACTGCAAAGAATGGTACAGGAGATTGAGCTCTGTAGACGAAAGTTTATGAAATACTTACAAATTTTCTGGATATTGTGAAGAACCTGATTCGATTTTAAGTACTTGGAAGTTTTTTGACAGGATAACTAAGAGGTAAAAATTCAGCTCAAAATATGGTCTTGATTCTCTATGATAAAAATATGAAGAACACCTTTGGTGGCCAGACTATTAAACCAGTTACTCAAACACGTGGGTCTCTACAGCTCAGAGTCTCTTGCTGCTTACAGAGGCGAGTTACTTTGGCAACCGGTCGAAGAAGTGCACAGGGAAATGTCAAGAAAGGTGAAGGCGCTCACTAAGTGTTAGCACTACAGCTGGTGTCATCAAACTCCAGATAGGAGGCAATTTAGCTTTAGCAGGGTGGCTGTGAAACCCAACACGAAACTCACAGTGGAACTGAAGCGCAAACACACTACTAATACTGATTATAGTGGCAGCTAGTGCTAACTTCAGTCCCAATTCCTAAACCTTGTTATCTGGGCCTGTTAAAAGCTTTCCTTTGTTGTGGGAAAGCAGGGAACACACAAGCCTGTACTTCTCAACACATTGCTTCAAATCTTTGTTCTTTCACTGCCCAAGCCAATTCAGGGCTTGCCATTGACTTTGAAGTGACTAATCGGGGTCGCAGTGTCATTAAAACACAACAGTAGAATGCCAAACTCTATTACAGTCTTTATAAGAAGGAAGAAATTGCAAGACTGGTTTCACTACATGAACAGTGCTGGTCAGAATTTTACACACACTTATCGGCATGAATAATATTAATTGTGGGTTTTCAGTAATGAACAGATCAGCCCCCCAAAAAAATGATTTATACCTCTTGCACATTATATTTAAAGTTATTTTCTTTCAACCTAAAAGCTGCTTCTGTCAGGATGTGAGGCAGGCATCTTTCAAAGATAATTAAAAATGAAACACAAGGATCCATTTTCAATGAATTCAGTTGGTGCTTTTTTGTATTTAATTAAAAATGGCATGTCAAAATTTGTTTATACCCTTTTCAATATTCAATAAAAATGATTTACTGGCATTGCAGCAATGAATACCTTCAAACCAGTTACTAACTGGTTTTTCACATCATTCCACTAATATTTCGAAAATGTATCTAGAGCTCCATGTCTTTTATGGTTGCCATTAAAGACATGGCCATTACCTTAATTTGTAGCTCCTACCATAGAGGCTTTGTTCAAGTTGAGTCTCTAATAGGGAAACTCTACAACCGCATAGCAGACTAAACTTGAAACATTCACCCTTGTTTCGTCATTATTCAGGTAGATGCCAGCAGATTTTTTTCAAAAATATCTCTATTCATTTTTTCATTTATCTTCCCTTCAATTATATGAAGTTTGCCAGTACCACATGCAGAAAAACAGCACCACACCATGATGTTCCCACCTCCAAACATTAGACAGTATGATGTTTAGGGGTGATGTGCAGTAAATCTTGTCCTCCAAACATGTGTGTGTTGTGGCATCCAAGCATTTGTAGACTCTGCTTTTGTGTTCAGTCATCAGTCATGTTATCGCTGGTGTGACAAGTTTAAAAACTGGAATTCAAATATAAATACAAATAATGTGTGAAATTTATTATAATGTATTATAATGAGTTGAGATGCATGGTCGGATATTGGTTAAAAAAACTGCATGTTTAGGATACAGTGCAAAACCAGTTTTTCATATAAACTACAGAGATCAATGCGGTAAGTCAGAATGCTTAGCAGGGCTGGTGCTTGAGTCCTGCGTCAGCGCTAAAGGTTTTGGTTTATCGGTTCCATCACTGCGCCAAAGAGGATGAAGGTCACGCAGGATTGATTCAGTCCTTGTACTCATGCCTCTCTCATGAGTAGCCATTGAGTAACTCCAAAGAATATGGACTCAGTGCTCATTGTTGTGAGAGGTTGCCATCTTGACTGGCTTATGGCCCATTTAGTTTTACCAATCTGCTGCCTCTCATGGCCATCATAAAGATGAGTGCGTTGGTTACTGAATGCCCCATATCAGGGTATTGTACACAGTGAAGGACATGGCTCCTTTCTGACTGCAGAGGATTACAAGCTTACAAACAGGTGAAGTCAAATGCTTTGTCAAAGTGTTTGAACGTGAAGCCATTACAGTCATCATCTGACTTTTTAAAATTTGGCTAAAATGTCTCAGCTAAAAAAAAAAAAATGTTTTTCTAATGGCAATAGGTCTCCTGTTGAAAAGCATAAAATCAAGCTATTTTTAAAATATTTTCATTTGGCTTATGGCAATTAATTTTTTACGTTGCATGCCTGTCCACTACTTTTCCCTCTGCAAAATGCCTTAATTTACTGTTTTCTTACATGTATGCCTCATTATTGAAATAAATGTGTGTCACTCTTGTTGGGTAAATGTGATGGGTTAATTTAAGATAGAAGAAGTTTTATAGTATAGCAGTTCTTTTTTAATGTGAAAATACAGTTTTATAATCTCCAAAATAAAATTAAAATAAATATTTAAGTATAAATAAAATATTCATGTCAATATTTTTCACAAAATTAGCTGGAAAACACTGACTCATTTCTAATGCAGAAATATCAATTAAATGGCATTTCTACATCAACTTTTGGGAATCAGACTTTCTTTTCACATTTCGATTGTATTTTTTTTTCTTCAAAATGACACTGGAGGGAAAGACATTCATATATAAAAAAATGTGGAGTCTAGTAAACATGTTAGCATTTGAAAAGTTAAGCCCCCAGAATATAATTAATTTTTGACAGGAGTATTTCAAAAAAAAAAATGGAGCAGCAGCTCTATAGACAGACTGGTAAAGTGTCTGCAGGGATGCAAGTACTGCACCAGTCTGTTGTGCTGAAATGTTGAGCTCTCGATTTACGATATGTTTCCTCCTCTCATCCATGGTCACAACCTCAGGGTGGTGACCGAAAGAATGAGATTCAAAATGAATTTCCTCTGCATGACGTCTGAGCTCTTCCTTAACAGTAGGATGAGATTTGATCAAGGGATGGATGGATGGATGGATGGATGGATGGATGGATGGATGGATGGATGGATGGATGGATGGATGGATGGATGGATGGATGTTTTCAGGGTGGAATAGTTTTAAAAGACCAACAAAAAAGAAAAAAAATGCACATGCATATGTGTGTTAGGCTTTAGGAAGCCAACATTTTTTCTCCCAAGTAATAAATGGTTTAGAATTTGAAATGCCCTCTTAGAGCTAATTAAGTGTAATATGCTGAGAATTAATTCTGTTATATATATTTAATTGTTAGCAAAACTTTAATTAGACATCATGAGGTTGCTAGTAGCAGAAAATCCTGACTGAGACCGTTCTGTCTCTCAGGAGTTTGCATGATTTTTTTGAGTTTGCATGTTTTTTGTTTTTTTTTTATTTGCATGGGGGGGGGGGGTTGTAGCATTTTTGGTTTTGCTCCGCTTGCTTTAGCTTTTTATTTACTCATAGATTGATGTTTTCAAATATTTTATCTATGTTAATTGAGTATTTCTGACTTAAGATTAATAAAACACATTATTTAAGTTTGGAATGTTACATCAGACCAATAAACATTTTATTTCTAAAGCACAAATGTTGGCTCAATGAAAAGAATATTTAACATTTGCTTGAAGGTTTTCAAAAGGTTCTTTTAGTCTAACAAAAAAGCCTAATCAGAATATATGTTCTCAGTATCTCTTGAGAATTTGGAAGTGCTTGATAAATCAAATTAATTTCCTTATGGGTCACTGTTTTCCACAATGCTTTAAGAGGATTCCCTCAATAATGATAAAATAAAGTGTATGTTCAAAACAACCAGTATTTGTTATCTCTATGTTATGCATTACTTCTTTTTTTGCGATTCGTACATTACCGTGACAAAATGGCATCCCCATATGTTTAGCTTTTCATTTGGTTGGAAGCATATAGTCGGTAGAATTATAGTTACAAAAGCAGCGAAGGCCAATTTTGATTATTTTTCTGTGATCAAAAGGCTAAACAGTGACACCGGGCAAACCTCCGAACACCAAATGTCATTAGTAAAGCCAATAGCACTCACATCAAATAACATACCCTGCAGGTAATGCCTATAACCACCACAGAGATGGGTTGATCATCTATCAGTCCATCCATTGTTTAAATGGACTCGTTCGTTCAGGGTCACTGGTGGGCTGGGACCTGTCTCCTGCAGTCACTGGACAAAAGATAGACTTTTGACAGGTTGCTTGTCTATGACAGGGCAACACAGAGACAGACAGGATAAACAGGCCCCATCACCCCCTCTCTGAGGGAGAGGTGATTTAGAGAGAATAATTAACCTAATGTGCATGGGTTTGGACTATGGGCGGTACCAAAAATGCCATGTATGAATAACCCCCAGGCCAGGATTTGAGGTCAAGGCTGTTTTGCTGCTAGGAAAAAGTGCAAACAACTGCACCACCATGCTGGATTTATCACCCAGAGATCGCCCATTTGCAATCCTTTTTGTCCAGCCATTGTGTCCCTTGGAAATTAGTTTCTTCTCTTAACAATTTCCTTTGCAGTGTGACGTTTCATCTTAGTTCAGAGTCAGCTGGGTCATTATTTGACCGCGATACTTTCACTTCTGCCTTGAAAATTGTTTTTTTGTTGTTGTTTTTTTTTTGGCCATGATACTTCTGTCTCATGTCTTGATTTAATCTGCCCAAATTAATCCTTCTGACTAGGTCTGACTTTGCAAGAAGTGATTTATGTTTATGTGGCTCCTCTGGTAGTGCATCCCCTCCACAGAGGTTAAAAACTCCACTACAGCAATGCCTACTCAGGCTAGCTACTTTCTGCAACCCTCTATCTTGCTATGTGTTCAGTGTTTGCCACAGTGTTCTCATTTTCATTTTCTCTTATTAAAGAGCTGTGTTATATTTTCTTTGGCAAAAGCCCAATGTCTTTTTATTCATATGGTTTATTGAGTAACTTTACATAGTGAACCCATGTCTTTTGTATACCCAAAGCAGTTATTCCTTTAGTGTTTTTTTTTCTCTTTTTTTCCCATTCTATCAAAAAACACATTCTTCACCTGGGCTGTGTTCAAAAGAGTATTCCTGAACTTTCCATTTCAGCTGTGGTTGGCAGTAAAAAAGGTCACCACCACCCAACACATCAAAGCCTGGTAAGCAATAAAAAAAAAATGTGCAAAGCTTCTGTTACACACAAACCTCATTCCCCCTTTTCAGGGGAACCTACAACTGTGTGATGTTCCAATTTACCTCTTCATACAACTCCCTATAACATACGAGATGATGCTTGTAACATGCAAACTTCAAAGTAAAGAATCTATTAAAGGATTCTTCCGAGTTAAAGTGTAACTAATCCTAGATCAGCTGTTTTTGCTGACAAAGTGTCTAAATAGGTTATTTAGGGTTCTATCTTTATGTTTCACGCAGGGCTGTGACGTGAACATCACAGCCCTGCGTTGGAGTATAATACTATCTCACTCAGACACATGCCCCAAGTCAGGAGTTGAAATAACGGGTGTGGACGTGGCGAACATTGATCAATAGAGCTGCTCAGCTTGGCAAATGTGTGATTTATTTCCATTGTGGACACTGAATAAAATAGGTCTCCTGCTTTGACTACTGGCATTGGTGTAATGTAGGACGGACGACTGTGTCAGACTGAGTGCAGTGCTTAGGAAGCGGGTGAGGTTCAGGGCAGCGCTCACTGCTTGCTCAAAACAGAGAAAGTTTGCAGTGGGGCTGCTGGCGGTACTGTCATAAAAATCTCCAAAAACAACTTTGTCACTCGGTTTTTTTTGTTTGTTTGTTTTGTTTTTAATAAAAGTCACTAGAAGGGTCTTAAAAGTTGCTAAATATAACTAGAGAGTGGACCATTTGGCAACAGTGCTCCTTTCGTCCTGATCACCGCCCCATATCTTCTCATTCCTACATTTCTCTGAGCCTCTGTGTCTGTTGGCTACGCCCACTTTGGTGGAATTTTTCAAATTTTGTCTGTGCTTTCACAGCAGGGAGAGATACACCTTAAAGTAATTTGTTCAAACATGAGAGAATAGTGAAAATATCTCAAACTATGAGAAGTAAAGAACTGTCCTGTAGCATTATTTGCTATGTTCATCCAAACAAAACGTCTTGGCCCTTCTTTTTTGGAAGGTGGATAGCAAACAAACCTTAGTGTGACACAGCCAAAACCCCGATCAATCATTGCCCAACCAAAATGCATTAATCAAGAATTTGCATAGCAGGGGAAGTGTACCTACACTGCACCTAACTATCAAAATGAGTCAACAAAACACTGTTATAGCACTTATAGTGCCATTCTGCCAGTTAAAAGTCCCCTAAAAGCTGATATTTGTTCCTTATCTAGATCTTTGTTGTTTTTGTTGACCAAAAAAACATTTTTGTTTTTAAGGATGGCAGCAATTCATCCTGTGACTGGTGGGGTCACCGTTTCGAACCCTGATTCAATTTTCTGGTTGTGGTGATTGAAGCACTCTGTCCCAAGGCACCCATGGCTACAATGTAGCTTACCACCGTGTGCATATAAATGGGTGAATGGCTGGTTGTAGTGTACGGCACTATAGTGCAGGGCATTTGCCATTCAAATTGTTTGGAGCGTATTTGCTCCTTTTTCCTCATTAAATGAATGGGAAACTAACAATATGCTAATCTAGCTTTCCGTATATCTTGAGCCGTCAGCAGATTACCCTGCAGGGTAGTCAGTGTCGTCTGCCAGCTTACTACCCAGATTAACCCCACTCTGTTTACTCTGTCTGCACCAGCTGCCTCACTGCTAATCTATCACCATTCTGATACTGCTGTTGCACTCACTGTTTGCCTTTTCTCATGGCTTACCCTGTATTTTCATGCCATTCATTATATCTAAAAATTCAACCTCACATGGATTGGGTTCTCTTATGTTCTATGTAGAACATGCCATCTGTCTGGCTTTGCCTTTTCAAAACAGAAATCTGCGCCTTGGTGGATTTTTGCAAAACCTCTTGAGTATTCATGGACAGTTCATGGTCAGATTACATGGTAGGACGCTTTGACAGTCTAACAGAGAGACTTGAAGAATTATTTGTGTTTTATTATTATTTTATTTGGGTTTTATGTGACCAACACAGCTTGGTGCCTAATTGATAAATGAAGGACAAGCTATGCATGATTTTCAAATTTGTCCAAAAAAAAATATAAAAAATTCTAAAATGTGTGAAGTCAATTTGTATTCTGTCCCATACTTTGAACTAAATAAAATCAAGAGCAACAATTTGTTTCTGTATAACTTTGGTCAAGCATATTAGATATTTTTCCACAATCTTCTCGCAATATTGTGAGATCCATTCATGCTGATAGAACCACTACTTTGCTTCCACACACATCTTTCAACCTTGTTCACAAATCAGTTGTGGAATTTAGATTAGGGCTTTCTGACGGGTTCTCCAAAACGTGGAGTATGTTGTCCTGAAGCCTCTCTAATTTGGTCGTATTCTAAAGTCATTGTCGTTTTGGAAGACAAGATCTTGTCCAAACTGTAATTTCCTGTCTGTCTTTAGGTGTTGCTATAATTCTTCCACACAGGTTTATTTTTCTGCCATCTACTTTGAAAAACGGACCAGTTTCATCGGCAGAAAGACACATACACCATCTGATGCTGCCACTATAATACTTCTATGTTTCATGTTCTTACACTCGAAAACTTACTAAAAAAAATAATTTTCATTTAAGTGCATCTGCACATTTATTTTTCTTTTTTTATATTTTGCTTGAGTCATGTCTTCTTCCTCTCTGAGTGGCCAGTACATTTTAGTAGCAGATATATTTTATGGTGGATAATGACATTCTCATGGCCGTTTCAGCCAGCAACCTCAAAAGGTCTTTTGATGTTGTTCAGTCAGTGACCTAAACCTTTTGCACCGAAACATGATGGGACACAGAACCTTCTTGTTCTCTTCTCCTTCTTCAATGGTATTATGTGTAGATTATGTATAAGATACAGAACTTGTGAAGTTGTACATTTCTCCTGCTGATGACTTAACTTGATTCATTTAGATTTTTTTTAAAATATCACTCAATGTAGAAGAGAACTTACAGTGTTACCTTAAAATAAATCAATAGGCTTGATCCAGTCTGACTGAGCTGCGGCTTTTCTTGCACCAAAGAGAACAGATAATTAAATTTACAAAGTATAGACTAGCAGGGAATGCTTATTTATGCAACACTTTTCAGATTTTGCTGTTTTGTAAAATAAATAAATAAAACCCACGCGTCATGTGTTTTTCATTTTACAATTATGTAAAATACGTTGTTTCAGTATACCCCCGTATAATCCCCATAAAGCAAAGTGCAATCTGTGGTTGTAGCAGGACAAAATATGAATAAAATTAAATATATAAATAGTGCATTGTATTTATCATTTTCTGAATACGACAGTGCTCAAGATTACTGCTCAGACATTCAAATGTGTCAGAAATGCTCTGCAGTCAGTCTTGTCTTTCTCAACATGCACTTTACGCTGAGACCATAAAATTGACCCAACTCAAATAGATGGCAGTCAAATTTTGTCTGTGCGCTGCCCAATTTGTTTTCAGAAGGGAAAAGAATAAAATTCATTTTGAAAGAATAGTACACTTTTGCATTAAGATGGTTTGTACGTAAATTGGGGATGATCGTGATTTCTTGTGGCGTCATTACTATAAAGTTCTCAAAACTATAGGTTGATTGGTTCGTCGCTTTTTATTAAACCAGCCTTTTCATCTGTTTTTCAACAGGACAACTATGTTTGTTCAGCATTTTTTCAATTCTCTTTGTTTGCCTGTGCACATCATACCACATAAAAAGTTTGTGATCGGCTATTGTGGTAGTACAAATAGAAGATTATGCCTGTAGGCAGAATAGGAGGTCAGCACAGGCTGTCTATCTCCAAAGAACATCCTGTCTTTAACTAGAGCTCTCACGAGCATGCCGTGCGTGCACACACACAGCACACTTCATTTTTAATTCAATATGCAAATTGAAACTGCAGTTCATTTGCTGATGAAAGGGGATTCATGCTCAATTATATCTTAATGGGTTGGATATAACAGCCTGCTCAGGCCAACAGATTTTCATTAGATGATTTTTTTATTGGGTCAAATGTGTCTTAAATAACCTGAATTTACTAAAGTAAAAGTGAAATGGTCTAACCTAAACCAAAGGGCTGGCTTCCCACCTCATTTCATCACTACGTCCGTGTATCAGCTATGTTGTAAGCTGGAAATTTCACAATTGTTGCATATTTTTTATATTGCCCCAAAAATTCTGTAAGTGCAATGTTAAAATGTGCACCATTACATTTTTTGAGTCATATTTATGTTACAAAAAATAACAATTTTAGGTAGATATTCTGATTTCACACAAAGAGCAGTTTTCAAGTGATGAGTTCATTCATTAAGGGAAAAAAGCTACCCAGACCTGTAAAACTTAAATGCCCCAAACCTAATGGTTAGGGTTGGCATGGCAACAATCGTTATGTGTGTGTTTGTGAGATTATTAACAACGTGCTTTTAAAATTATTCTGGAAGAATTTTGATTCACTTTCTGTACATTTTTTTTTTTTAGTAATTCATGGTGGGGTTTTTTTTATTTTTTTTTTAAGTATGAGTGTCTGGGTTTAGGTGATGCCATAGCTTCTCCATCAGACTTTAAACCAAGACTTTGACTCAAACACTAAAATCTCTTATTTTTATTTGACCCTTTTGAAAGCGGACTTTCTGTTGTGCTTTGGATCATTGTCCTGCTGCTCAACCCAGGTGTGGTCAAACTTAAGATCAATAGCTGGACATTGTCATTCAGGGCTTTCTGGCAGAGAGCAGATGTCATGTTTCCATCAACTACAGCGACTCATTTAAGTACTGAAGTAGCAAAGCAGCCTAAACCTTCACACTACCGCCATGTTTGACTGTCAGAGTGATGTTTTTTTCTAAACTGCTGTATGAGTTTCCCCAGATTTTCCCCAAAAACTTAGTACACATAAAATGCCAACGACATACTCTGACGTTTGGTGTTGTACCACAAGAAAATCATTAAAGGATGACGTGGTATGGCTATTTTTGCAAGTCACACAAATACATTAGCTCAGGAAAACCTAGATGACTTAAGAAAGATAAGTTTTCAGCAGCACCATAACGGTGGTGATACTCTGTTTAGTTGGACAAGGTTTCTTTAAATAATTATTTTATTCCTACAAGAAAATCACTAAACTAAAATGCATTTATGAAAAAGACAAAATTGTTGCTTCTCGTTGCTTAGAATGATTGACACAACCTTTGAAAATGAAGTGTTTAAACGTTCTAATGTCAAAAGTACTAATGTGGCATAGATTTTGTGAAAAATAGCAAAAAAGACGTGAGTTAGCAACACTATATGTGAAGCATGCTAACCTTGTGGATATTTAAAGAAAATGGGAGAGGGGAACACAAGAATGTGTTGCATCCTTCAGTCCTTGTTTATTCTCCGCCAGCCACAAACTGCTCACTGATGACTGGGCGCACACTGCACTCTCTCCGTCAATACCATTATGTTGGAGGGGAACCCCCTGCTTTCAAGCTGGGCGCCTTGGTTGGCGCTTCTCACTATACGGCCTGAACAGCTTGAAAATTAGATATGCAGGATGGTAGGTGTGGGGGGAGGGAGGCTTAGCAGCGCCGGCGTGAAACACAGGTAGTGTTCAATAGCAGCAGACCGATGCTGCATTGCGCTCCTCCTGAGCAGGTCGGTCCGCCGAGGGACAACATCCACTCAGCAGTGTGTAGGAGGAGGTGGTGGATACTGCTGCTCACAAAGAAACAACAGAACAGAACGGTGTCTGAATACAAATCATTGCTGCTACATTGAAATTGTAGAAGGGTAATCTGAACCTCATAAAGGACCACAAAAATCAATCTTTTTGGTAATTTTTGTCAGCCTTGAGCTGTTTTGTTGTTTGTGCATATATTGCGTAAACGGTCCTTCATATACATCTTCCTGTTAACATAAGCTGGCTATCAACAGGAAGATGAATACAAGCACATTAAGAAGTTGAATGGAAGAAGAAAGGCTGTAAGAAAAATGTACATGAGCAAAGGGTGTTGATGGCAGTCTTGAAATGGTTGGGAAGCAAAGTAGTCCATTCAAGAAAAAAAAAAAAAAGTTGTGGACTCCAGCTGGAGTCTGGGCTTCAAGATCTCCATCAGACTCCATACTCCAGTGGAACATTCCTCACTGTTCCATTTTTTTTTTTTTTTTTTGATTTGTGGATATTGGCTCTCAGTGTGGTTCACTGAAGTCCCAAAGTCTTAGGAATGTCTTTGCAGTCCTTTGCAGACAGATATAAGTGAACCTTTTTTTCTTTACTAATCTATTCCTGAGTCTCTGTAGATGCAGTGCGCTTACATTTATTTTACCCTTCATGTGAATAAGGTTCTATTTTGACATGTTTTTTTATTCCTAAAGTTTGTAGCAACAGAACTAGAGTATGGCTATTGAAGCTAAGCAAAAAAAAAAAAGTAAAAAATTAAATGTGCTTTATTTCTATGTACATAGAAAAGACACAAGAAAAGATTTTTCCTCATCTGAAACATTTCAACATTAGAAAAAAGGGTTGCCAGAGGGGATTTATAAAGGAGCAAGCGCACGCAACTGTGTTTCCCTTGATCTCCACGTTTCTGATCAGGAAAAGAAAACAAACAAAAACAAAACAAGTATAGCTCTATAAAGCCTATATAACATGGTGGTGCATTTAAAAACACCAGGAGGATATGCGGTGTTCATGTGGTGCATTTGAGATCTTTTAATCTACTTCATGTTGCAAGACAGGTTCTGTTTAAGTGATATTTTTGACTGTGTGCATCTAGTACTAATCAGACCTGGGAATATTTAGTGATGCTCAACTTCAAAAGTCATTATGATTAAAGAGGGTAGATCGGGGAAGGGGTGACCACTTTATTAATTTGCACAACTTTTATTTGTAGCATTTAAAAGTGGAGACAAGCTATATTTTTCAGTCTATTGTAAAAAAACATTATTATTGTAATCATTTTTATTATTCAGATTCTGTTAACTCTATGTACATAAATCACTTTATTGTGGCTTTTGGTTGGGCGGCACCCTCAAGAGTTTCAGTGAGACCCATTTGACCAGCCCTTCTTAAACTTTCTAGAAGCGCCCCTGTTTAGAAGAAGCAACGGAGCTTTTCTGCACTTGCCCCGGCGAAAAAAGAGCTTCACCAGCAGAAATCCTGCCTGAATCCTGCATGCACTGACTCGTCTTAGAGCCAGATCACTCCTTTTTTCTCCCCCGTCGCTCTTTGTCCCCGTGTATGAATATGTGAATAAAGATATTTCCCCACCAGGAGCTGTCAGCGGCCGGGACAGCAAGCCATTTAATCTTCCTATGACAGGAGAGAGGGGCTGAGGTCTGTCCCCGGTAACCGACACACACACACGCACACACACGAACCCATGCACACAGAATGAGAGAGGGGGAGAGAGAGAAAGAGAGAGAGAGAGAGAGAGAGAGAGCGACCCAACACCGCCTCTGCTGCCTCTCCTGTTACAGCTCGGCGATCGAGTTACGGCGAAAATGTTGCAGTAGCGCAGAAGAGAGAGAGAGAGAGAGTGTGTGTAAGAGAGAGAGAGAGAGAGAGAGAGAGAGACTGCAGCATCACCGGAGACCGGAGGCAGCAGCAGTCCCGAGCAGTGCAGGTGAGAGGGAGGGGAAAAAAAGAGCTGGAGGAGGAGGAGTGAGCGAGTGAGAGAATGCGGGACTCTTGGAAGAAATACGCATCTGCTCTCGGTCCACCACCGCTGCATGTTTGCTTCCATCTACCCATCCATCCCTAGAACGGAATACTCTAATCTATGCCGAGTAACGGGGCAATCCCACCAAAATAGGGGGACACAACAGTTTTTCTTTTTCTTTTATTTTGGTGGGGGAAAGCGATTTGAAGAAACTCGCTCTCGTCCTCTTCTTCTAACTTGCGTAAAGGAATCTGAGTGCTTGGCACGTTGCTCCACTGCGGGAAACGCGGAGGGTTCAGAAGGTAAGAGAGAGAGAGAAAAAAAAGACTCAGCAGAAGCATCTTTTTTTTCGCAAGCAAAGCTTTGTGATAATTTTTGAACGTCTGTTTTCACCCCGAACTGATTGGTGTTTCTTTTATAAAAAACAAAAAAACAAAAACATTTCTTCTTTTTTCTCTCTTCTTTTGTGTAGTGGTGCTGCATTGCAGTTTCTATCTGAAAAGCCTCTGTCCCGAGTGTGACTGGAATCAAAAGAACTTCCAAATGGGCATTATAAATTGATAAGAGCCTCTTCAGGATAGCTCCCATGGCTTAAAGGAGAATGTAAAGAGTGAAGCGGATTTAATCACAGGTTCATTAATAGAAAGCATGATGGACTTTTTTTTTTCTTTCTTTTTTTTTTTTTACATCCTTACGGCTTGAAGAAGGAAGTAAGAATGCAGAAATGTTTTTATAGAAGTTGAAAACCCACTACTGAGTGTAGGAGGAGAGAATAAAAAAAAAGAAAAGGAAGAAAGGATCTGCTGAAGTGAACTACACTGAAGCTTTTTCCCGGACCCCAGGCGGCAGTCCGCAGAGAGCGATAGAGAAGGTAAGAAAGGATAAATCAGACACCCACGCTGTGAAGCTGCACCAGACCACAAAACACCAATAAACTAAGAGAGGAGCCCACAGCTGGGGAGTGAGGAGGAAGGAAGCAAAAAGGAGCCATGCCGAGCCTTGGTGCAGTGCACTCTGTGGTGTTGCTGCTGCAGCTGCTGACTCAGCTACCGGCTGCCGACTCAGCTCTCCGGTACCGGGTGGCGGAGGAGGGCCCGCCGGATGTGAGGATAGGCAGCGTGGCCGCCGACCTGGGTTTAACGGCGGGCACTGGCAGCGGAGACGTCACCTTTGCCCTGGAGAGTGGCGCAGAATTCTTCAAGATCGACAACGTGACAGGTGAGCTGACCACAGGCCCAAAGCGCATAGACCGAGAGAAGCTCCCACAGTGCCAGATGATCTTCGATGAGAATGAGTGTTTCTTGGACTTTGAGGTGTCAGTCATTGGACCGCTGCAGAGCTGGGTAGACCTCTTCGAAGGTCGAGTTGTCATCACAGACATCAATGACAACACGCCTTCCTTCCCCTCACCTGTCCTGCAGCTCTCAGTCGAGGAGAATCGCCCCATTGGGACTCTGTACCTGCTTCCCACAGCCACAGACAGGGACTTTGGGCAGAATGGCATTGACCGCTATGAACTTATCCAAGATAATGGAGCTGGGTCAAGTTCAATGAGGCGCACAGCAGGAGGAAACCCCATTACTAGAGTGGATGGACTAGACCGCAGGGGCAGAAATGGTGATAGTGGAGGAGGAGCAAGGAGCAGTGTGTTTGAGCTGCAAGTAGCAGACATACCAGATGGTGAGAAGCAGCCTCAGCTCATTGTGAAGGGCACATTGGATCGAGAGCAGAAGGACTCATATGAGCTTGTCCTCAAAGTTCGAGATGGAGGGAACCCACCACGTTCCTCCCAAGCTCTGCTCCGGGTTTCTATAACTGATGTGAATGACAACAGTCCACAATTTGAGAGGTCCACGTATGAAGCTGAGATGACTGAAAATGCTCCTCCAGGCACGCCTGTTCTCCAGGTCAGAGCCTCTGACTGGGACATTGGGGTAAACGGGCAGGTGGAGTACGTCTTTGGAGCTGCTACGGAAAATGTCAGGCGACTCCTGCGGCTGGATGAGGCAACTGGTTGGTTGAGCGTTCTTCACAGGATTGACAGGGAAGAGGTGGCCCAGCTGAAGTTCACAGTGATGGCCAGGGACCGGGGTCAGCCGCCACGGACCGATCGCACCACAGTAGTTTTGGCCGTTCGGGATGAAAATGACAATGTTCCAGTTGTGGAGATCAGAAAGATCGGACGGATCCTTGTACGGGACGGGGCTGCGCTGGTGCCAGAGAACGTTCTGGTGGACACGCCTGTCGCTCTGGTTCAGGTGTCAGATCGAGACCAGGGAGAGAACGGGGCAGTGACCTGCACTGTGGTAGGAGATGTCCCATTCACTCTGAAACCAGCAGGCGAGACACTACTCCCACCCCCACCTGCAGATGAAGCCTTTGACAGGTAAGCTAAACTAAAGGTAACCCTTCAAAGTAACACTCTGGATCAATCAAGCATAACATTATGTCCATGACGGACAACCCGACCAAACAAATTGTGATGCTCTTTATATCGTGACTCCTTTGTTGCAGTACCTACATTGCTTTATTTATCTATTTGAGCTACAGTAACTTGTGTGCTTGATCGGCCAATATTCATTTATGAGCCTTTTGCTGGTTCACAACATTGTACAATGCAGATCAAGTTGCTGATGCAGTTGTCTAGCGATCACAATTTTGCTCTAGTCAAGCTTGCAAAAATCCTTACACTTGTTCATTTTTCCTGCTTCTAACACATCTATTTTGAGAACACAAAGCTCACCCGTGGCCTAATCTATCCCAGCCACTTACAGGTGCAACAATAATGCTTTAACTTTTAGCAGAGGCTATGGCTGATCTGTGTATGTTGAATAGTTGCAAACAGATTTATAAAACCCACACTGGCTTTCAGTTATTAATTCCTTCACCGCATTTAATCAATAAGTCTGCAACTGATATTAAATCTTCTAGGAAGATGCTGAGATACCTCAGTACATGTGTCTGAAAACGTATACCTTTTGAGAGATATGAAGCTTCAAAAAAGTTCAAAATGATTGGTTTAAAATTAAGGAAGGATGTAGAAACTAATGAAAAATGAGAGATTACACTTATTGTAATTGTGTTGGAGTTGCCAGCAAATGTTTTAAACAGGGTATAATAATTTGATATTATTACCAAAATGATCAACCGCTAGTTTGTACAAATTTCTCTGAGCAGTCGGTTCTACATCTAGTTTACTGTAATGTAATTGACCATCATTCTCACTATTGCTTATAAATTCAATAACCAGATAATAGATTGTGACTCAACATTTTCCTAGAGAAGTATGCAACTTATATGAATTTAAAAGTGGAAATTTACATACATACAAGAACAGTATTGCGTTTGACATATAAACTTTAAACAATATCTGTTCTCCAGTTTTGCCATTTCCTCTCAGAGAAAGCAATATTTTTACACCCTTGCACCCTGCCCTCTGTTTTTTAAAGAGAGGTGCCTCAAGAACTGCATGGGAATTACAGCAATGTCACTCATCTGCTAATGCTACAGAGTGGTTAGGCTGTCATCCTGTCTGTAAACTTTGGTTAGAAATATCTATGGAGGTGAAGGGATTTACATTTTTTAATGTCACTTTTGCTTCACAGACTCCAAATGTCAAAGCTCAGTCATTTGTGAGAACATTGCCTAAAGGCGTGAGGGTGAGAAGTCACGGCCCCTTTTGGGTTAATAACTGCCCTCAAACACTGTAAGACCTGTAGAATGAGACTTGTGATTTTCAGTCCTGGGGTTTTCCTTCACTGAAGAAAATCATTAAAGCTCAGATCATGTGAGTGTTCTATCAAAATCAATAGGGTAATTTGATTAAAATGTCACAGTCACAGATTTTTTTTTTTTTACTAAGAATGTCTCAGGAGATCACAGCAATCATTCTTGGTCTTTGAAATAATTTTATGCTAAAGCAAAACAAATTATTAAATAATTTGCTCAAATCAATATTTTTTGATTAAATGAAATAATTAACTGTAGTTTCTTAATTTATGAACATTTGTAGACAATTAGCAAGCAAAAACACCATTCAAAACATTATTATCACATTCTAGCAGTTAGAAATCTACTAACAAATATGTCAGAAGGCTTTTTTTTAAATTAGTTGGACGTGTTTGAATACATTATAACCCTGAGTATAATTAAATCAAATTTAGCAAATATTTCACTACTTCATAATGTGTCATACACCATAAGAAATCACTTAACATCAAAAGAACAACCAAATGATGAATGGCAGTGACCTTGTTTGACCACATTAAGTAACAAAACGGATATTGTTTCCATTTAAAGCAGCTTCTGTACTGATGATATCTTTTCTTTCATCTGTTTCCACAGAAACAAGAAAAAATATTTCTTACATACTTCAGCCTTGCTGGACTATGAGGCCACAAAAGAGTACAGTGTAACCATTGTGGCAGTAGATTCTGGCAGCCCCAGTCTATCCAGTAACAGTTCCTTGATGGTGCGGGTGGTAGACATCAATGATCACGCTCCAGTCTTTGCCCAGAGCAATGTGGAGGTCCACTTTGCTGAGAACAATGGACCTGGTGAAAGGGTGGTCACTGTAGTAGCCACAGATGCAGACAGTGGAAAAAATGCTGAAATTGCATATTCCTTGGATCCTGCCTCTAACGGACCTTTTCACATAGATGTAGATAATGGAGATATCCGAGCTACAGAGATTCTTGACCGTGAGCAAAGAGAGAGGTATGAGTTGCGAGTAATTGCAAAGGACAAAGGAACACCCTCTCTGCAAGGCTCTGCAACCGTTGTTGTCCAAGTGACTGATCGCAATGACAACGCACCAAAGTTTGTTCAAGAAATCTTCACGTTCTATGTAAAAGAGAACCTGCTCGCCAACAGTCCAGTCGGCATGGTTACAGTGACCGATGCAGACGAAGGTGAGAACGCGGAGCTCAGCCTGTTCGTAGAGGTAGACGGGGCAGATGGAAAGACGGGGGACAAGGCGGAGGGAGAAAATAGCAGGAATGAGCGAGAAGAGTTATTCTCCATTGAGAACAACACCGGAACAATATTTTCTGCTGCATCCTTTGATCGTGAAAAGCTTTCCACATACACCTTCCGTGTTCGGGCTGTGGATGGAGGGGAACCCCGCAAAACTGCCACTGCCACAGTCTCGCTTTTTGTGACAGATGAAAATGACAATGCGCCTTCGATTACGTCTCCCGCCAATGAGTCCTACACCCTCCTACCACCTGCCAGCAGTGCTCGCACCATTGTCAGGACTGTAACGGCCATAGACTCAGACACTGGACCAAACGCTGACCTTCGCTATGCATTAGTGGGGGGAAATCCATTCAGACTATTTGAGATTGGCCACACCAATGGAGTTATCACTCTAGCAGAGCCTCTGGAGCGGCGCCACAAAGGTCTTCATCGCCTGGTTGTACGAGTCAATGACAGTGGCATCCCTTCGCTTTGTGCCACCGCACTGGTTCACGTCTTCATCAATGAGAGCTTGGCAAATGCCACCCTGGTGGATGCACAGGTAATTTTTATGCTTCAGTATATGTTATTGCAAACAGATTTCTAAATACTTACCCATACATACAAGCTTTAAACAACTTGTAATATTCAGGAATTATTGGAGGTTTCTCTGTCATATTTCTTTGTATACTGCTGAAGGGTGGTGATGATAGTTCCTGTGCAAATTATTTATTTGGTAACATTATTTACATGGTAATGTTACATCTCGCAGCCTACACAGTGTTGTGGTTTTCAACAAAAACTGGACACATGATTCTGTGTATATTTGTTCAAGATTGAAAACACTTTTTCTTCTGGCAATCTGCTTTGTAGTTTAGATTGTTTCTGGAGCTTGTTCTTTGTCCGGTATGTATTATTGTAATGGCTTTGTGGTTAAAATAACTGTTATGACTGAAGTGGTTATTTTTTATGGTACATTGAGCTCAGAGCTGAGAGCTTTAGGTGTGGTTGTGTGTATATGCATGTGTCAGAGGAAGAGGGAGCGTGAGAGAGCATTAGGGTTAAGTCTTTAGGAGAAGCAAGAGGGAGGGAGATGAGTCTGCCTCAGTTTGGACTTGTAATAGAGCATGCTCAAGTATGTTTCAACATTTGAATAGAAGTTCAAGCTAAAGAAATTTCTCTTCTCTATATTCCTGCTTATTGATTAGGTTTTGAGGTCAGTAGCGTGTTAGATCCAGTTCTGAGCACAGCAGGGTCAATATTTGTTTAGCAAAACTAATTTTTTGCTAAAATGGAAAAGGGATCTCTAAAAGTATTTTCCATCATTATTGCATGAGTCTGTGTGGTCTCCTTGAACAGAAGACTTTAACATAAAATTAGAACTGAATTGAAAGAGCCACCCCATCTGCAGAGGTAATTGACAAGACTCAGAGACATTACTGAGATACTACAAATAACTAGAACATTATGTGTTCCAATTCAGCCTATGCCTTGCCGGTTTAAATCTTTCCTTCTGCTCCGCTCTCGCATTAATTGAATCTGCCTCCAATTATGGTTTAAAAATGTTCAATTAAGCTATAAATGCTGGCAGGTTATAATTACTAAAGCTTAATCTCTGGTGTGAAAAACAGGTAATTTGTATTGACTTATAATTAAATTGTCTCAATGGCTTTGTAGTTCCTTTGTTTGTTCTGAAACAAAACACTTGTGGTTTTTAGTTGCACTTAAGACTCGGTTTTGAACACATTTTGCTCGTATTTCCTACAAGTATACAAGGTCTTCATTTGCCAGGTATGTGCATGCAAAGACCTGACTTTAACTCTGTAGTAGCTTGGAGACATTTATGAGGAAGCTACATTTCAATGTAATTTGTGGGGGGGGGAGAAGGGTTTATGTGGCCACCACAAAGTAGAACATTATTGAAGAGGAAGTAAAACTAGAAAAAAGTTGCTGTTCCTAGCGAAACAGCTGTCAGAATGCATATTTGCAGAATGATTGCTGCAGAGAACGCAAAACACAGCAGAACACAGAAGAACAAAGCAGAACAAAGCATAAGAAATAGGGAAAAAAGCAGAATAAAGCTACAGTCATACATGGTAGAAGTCTTTTGCTAAAGAGTGAAATTCAGCCAAAGACATAGCATGAATTAGCAGAAGCATTATTTTGAATTCAACCTGAAATATTAGAAAATTTTAAAAGTAAAACAAAGCAAAAGAAATGGCATAGATTAGCAGAAGCATAAATTAGTATGCCAACTGAAATAAGTGAGTAGTGAAACATAGCAAAAAGCATAAATTAGCAGAAGCACAAATTAGTATAAAACATGAACTAGTTTAAGAACTTGAAAAGTGAAACTTTGCAAAAAGCATAAATTAGCAGAAGCAGGAATTAGTATAAAACCTGAAATATTTGAAAAGAAAACACAACAAAAAAGCACAGATTACCACAAAAAGCAGAATATTTAGATATATGAATTGCTAAAATTGGTTAAAGTTTGCAGAAGACCTTGGAAGACAGTAAAACCAGTAAAAGCAGAAGGCATAGGTAGACAAGCAGAATGCTGACACACAGATAGAAACAGAGCACAAGAGAGAAATACATTGAAAGAATAGTAGAAGGTGTGACATGGCTGTACTCCAGTAGAGTTTGACAGAAAACAGTAAGACTTGTAGCAATGATAGTAATAGTTCCTTAAAGTAAACATACATGGCTACATTTTAATGCATAAATAATTCTTGTACAGTGAAATGTGTATGAACAGCATAATTTTGTTTGTCAAAAAGCATGGGAAGTTCAAAAATCATCAGTTACTAAAGGTGAGAATCCCACCTTGTATTTCAGTGGGGCAAATATTTGCACAAAAGGGCAATTATTTCAAAAAAGTACAATAGTGAATTTTAGCAAAAATCATAGCAGAAATCTCCAGAAGAAGCAGAACGTTTTGATATATGAATTAGCACAATTAGTTGAAGATAGCAGAAGTAGTTAATGACCGAAAAATGTGAGCAGAACCAGTGAGAATGCATTGGATGCATTCTCACTGATAATACTTAGTTTTGTTTTTTTAATTATTACTAAGAGTCTAAAAAGGGTGGCACACCTTTGTATTTAGCCTCTGTAATCTGATAACCTGAGATATAATTAAGTGCTTCCAACTTCCCACAGAAGTCGACCTGTCTGTGTATTAATCCCAGCATAAATCCAGCTGTTCCAGGAAGGGCTTAGAGGTTTGTAGGGAGCGCGACCACAAAACACAGCCGACCGACCGGGATAAAGTTGTGGAGGTTTAATGCAGGGTTCGGTTATTAAGCAGCATTCCCATCTTTGATTATTTTTATGGAGTATCATTCAATTCATCAGCTTAATATAGAAAAGGTGTTGCACAGGTACGACCCTTCCAGAACATGGCTTCCCACCGCAACTGGAGGAGAGCATTTTTCTGAGAGATAACCAAGAAGCCGTTAGTTACTAAAGGACTTGTGGCAGAGCAGTTATTAGTTCTGCACTCCACAAATCTGACCTTAATAGAAGAGTGACGACAACAACACAGTTGCTGAAAGAAAGGCATCAAAGTACCACAGGTAGTTTGCCACAAGACAAAGACGCTAGACGAAGCTCTCATTAGTTTTGGAAATCCGGTCAAAGACTCATTTTATTTAAAGAGGCAGTATTATGTAAAATCCTCTTTTTGAGCCTCACGTCATGTTACAGTATTATTCCCATCAAAAACAATACCTAGTGTTGATTTATTTTTTTTTTTTCATGCCTATTTGAGAAATCCTTTGATCTTCTGTGGCACCCATTAAGCTCCGCAAAACACTTAGTGGAAGTGAGCAACACCTTTGACAAAGCTCCTCCCGAGAGCTGCAGTTTCTAATCTTCCAAGCTTCCGCCTCACAGTGCACCCGCCCCTGCAACTTCCTCACTCAGTTCCTTCAGACTATCCAGCAACAACTTGCAAATACCTGGTGGATCTGCACATCTGCTGAGTTCATCCTGGGCTTCTTCTTCTTGGTAAAAACATTGTTAAAGTGTTGAGATATATATATATATATAGGAGCTCACAAGAAATAGAGGTTGATTGCCCTTTGTCTGGCCCACATAAATGACCATTACTGTACAGTTCAAAGGCATTTTTTGACAAAATCAATTAAAATGTTTGTAGCATAGAATGTGGACACATGTTTGAAGTTGCTGGTTGACTTATTTTATGCCCTGAGGTTCTCCCAAAGGCAGCAAAGACTACAATCTCCAGGAACTCACTCATTCAGTAAAAATCTGTTTGCTTCTTACACCTTGTAGGGTTTGCCGACTCTCACAAAGCAAAACAGCTAAAACTGCTTTCTGGGATTTATGAGGAACCAGGATCCTTATTTTGAATGAGGCTACGTTTCACTTAAGAGTCTTTCAGTGAGAGCCTTTCAGATTCTTTCAAAGAAAAAGAAGCAAGTTAGTACAGATAGCAGTTGTAACATTTCATCACACTGGTTATTAGGAAGAGCACCTCATGCGTGTGACACTGAAAAGTAGAAAAAAGAAAAATCAAGGATGTGAGGATTAGAAGAGAATACTTAGTAAGAGGTAGAATTATCTGCAGCGTGCCTAAATGGCTGCGGCTATTAAATCAAACAATAGGGTGTAATATGGCTAAGCTGGTCTGAAAGCCGCCATTGAGTACAACATGCACAGTTTAGTTTGATTGTAGGGAGGAACTTTGTGGCGTAATTGAGTAGAAGTCATTTAAGACAGAATACCTCCATCTCATAATGAAGTCAAACTGGGTGGTGGACGGATGCCAGATGCAATTAGGGAACGAAAACGGCTGCTACCGCCGCACCACGGCAGCAGAAAATTACTCTGCTCTTTTCTATCTAACCGTACTGGGTGAACCACATGTTTGGTAATTATCTGTAATATTATGCTGCAGGCTTTGAGCTCGAGAAAGTGGAAATTGACATTCTGGACCTTGTGTGTCATTGTTGTCATTTGAATACCTTTGAGGAACTCTGCCGATCAGAGCCGGGCTGCATGGCTAAGGTGGTTGGTGCTTTTCTATTTGTATTCAGGGATCCTGTGCAATTTGGATAAGTCTGAAATTTCATTTACAAGTTTACATGTCTGGATAAGCATGGTAGAGAAAACAGAGTAGGGGAACGTATCAGTATCTCCACTTTTTGTTTCCTGATTCATAATCTAAATCCACTCATCGAATTTTGCACTCATCCATCCATCCATCCATCCATCCATCCATCCATCCATCCATCCATCAAAACCATGCCCTCTGAGGAAATATGAGGTATATTCATTTTGAACTTTTGTATTTATCCTTTATACAAATATTGGCAAAAATGAACTGGGAATGGTGGAATATGGAGTCTCCGAACATACAGAATTTTGACATAGAAATGTGTAGAAAATCAGTGTATTTGTTCTTGGATTAGAGTCTCTGTCGTAAGCTTTTTTCTACGTGTTTGATTAACTCCTCCTGTGTTGCGTTCAAACAACTGCTCTTTGTTGTTTGAAAGAGAGAGAAACACTGCATCAGTCATACTTCCAGCATCTGTGGTAACATATCAATGACCTAGTCCTTGGAGAGTGGAGCAGAGAGACAGCCACGCTAAGTCCAGCGACAAGAAAGCATACACAGCAGAATCAAAGAATCCACTGGGATTTCAGAACGCATCAGAAGCCCTTGGAAACATATGGTTCCAAGGCTGCACCTATAGACACATAGAAGTTGTCTGAACTTGGCAGTTGATGTTGGACTTCATTTTTTGCACACTGTCACACATGCAGGAGTTTACTCACACGCATGTACCCTCCAACACTGTTTATGCTTTATTTATGTCTGCACACTCAACTTGCTCTGAACTGTCACATAGTGTGTGTGCGGAGAAAAAAAAAAAAAAAAAAAGCAACGCATACCCAGCAGAATGAGAATGGATAGGAATACTGCAGGCACCACGAGGAGCAGAGGGGTTGTGATGGGAGGAGCAGAGCTTGGCAGAGAAGCACCTCTGCAGTGGAAGCAGAACAATGGACTAAAACAAACACAACTCACTAACAATTTAACTTAACTCACAGATGGATGGGGTTGGAACAATGAACGTAACACAGTGTCACTCTTAGCTCGGGGGGGAACAAGAGGAAGAGAGGGCAATAATGTAGCTCCTCTGTGTTTGTCTCAGATAATCTAATAAGCCAGTTCCACAGCGCAGGCATATAAGCAAATTCTCTGCTGTATTACTAATACTGCAGCTTGTGCAGAAGTTATTTTACTTGGCCACTTCAAAGCACGATGCCTCAGTCACTCTCCTGTACGTTCCCGCAAGCCTTATTACCACCAGTCTTATTTGCAGCAGGGATTATAAGAGTCTGTCATTCCTCACCTATCCGGGCCAAAGTCTTTGTCGTTTGAGCTCCCCGACAAGGTGCAGGCTGCGGAATGAGTCGTCTCGCTAACGGACAGCTTACACTTGGTGTGTATAGACCATGCACAGGCATCGCTGTCTGAGTTAGTGTTTGAGTATACGTACGTAATGACTCCTACGAACAAAGTTTTCACACGTTATCTTCTGAAATAAAACTGTACAGCCTTGATTTCTCCTGTTGAGAAGCACACAATAGTGTTTAATGAGTGTGTTTGTATTTCAGCATAACCAACATTGTTTTAATGATCCTTTTACAAATGTACAAGCTTGTCTTTGTGAGCATATTCTTTTATTTTTGACTTAAGGACTTTTCATTGGCCTATCTTCTTAAAACCATAATGATCAAAGCACTGTTCTAATCAAGTTTACCATCATTTTTGGGGTTAATGTCTGGATTAGGTTAAGCCATAAAATATGGTTTGTTAATTTCTGCAGGAGTGGGGTTTGGTTATGTTCTGGATAATCAAAAATAGTGTTGCTCAAATGAAAGGACATCGATATTAAAGTCTGTATTTTTGTGTTTGTATCTGCATAATGATTTCCGCAACTTTTTTAATCTTCTGAATGTTTGTTTTATCAAGGAACTCATAATACTATGTAATGAGTGCATTTTTGTTTCAGTATAACCCACAAACTCTGGAGCAATTTAAATTCCTTTTGACTACATATTTTTTTATTGACTTTTAGCACACATTGACCCAAATGGTTTTATTTGTATTTTTATGTCCTTTTACCCCACTAGCAGTCTTTGTTATTTTAACAGCCTTTTACATTCTTTTTTCTGTCTTATGTTTGGTTTTTGATTTTTTTGCGTCTTTTATGCCTTTTAGGTTGGTTTTTCTTTTAAAGCATTTTACACAGCCTACGGGGTTGGAAAACAAAAGACATTCACCTTGAATTTCCTCTAATGTCCATTAGAGGAAATTCAAGGTGAATGCCTTTTGGACCGAGGACCAATAGGTCTTTTCTGGTGCTGTCTCAAATGTAGTTTTAGGGTTGTGGGTTATTGGTTAATACTGGTGCGAGGTCTGAGTTGAAGCTTAGAAAAGGAGCAGCTACTTTGCTTGACAATGTATTAGCCTCCCTTTCATCTTTCTTCTGTTTTTCCTCTTTTTTGTTACGTTTAAAGCAGGGGTGCCCAAGTCCAGTCCGGCAGCCCACAAAAGCTCCTATCCTGCAACTCACAGGTGCATTCTTTTTCCAACACAGTGAAATCAAATGAATAGCTTGTTACCAGGCCTCTGCAGAACTGAATGACATGGTGACGAGGAAATCAAGCCATTTGATTCTGATGAGTTGGAGCAGAGATGCATCTGAATGTCTGAATGTTGGCAGATAGAAGCTCTCGAGGACTGGACTTGGGCACCCCTGCTTTAAAATATCAAAACATCAGAGTAAGTTTGATCTCAAAAAGGTAATGGTAGCAAAAACAAAAGCACTTTTAAAATAATTTAAATTTGTTAAGAGAAAAACGGTATATAAACCAATTTGGTCATCTGTCAAAAAGTAAAAGATCCATAAATATTATAACTAATCGTGCCACCAATGTCAGCTGCCTTAAAGAATTTGTGAAAACTTTCATCGAGTTTCTCACATTGCTTGTGCAGAAATGTTGACCCACTCTTCTTTGTAGAATTGTTTTTACTTCGGCTACATTGGAGAGTTTAGAAGCATGAATGATCGGTTTAAGGTTAGCACCATTTTATTTATTAATATAATAATTTAATTCATATTTTTATGATTATTTTTTATTTCTACCTTTTCATTAATTGACATGCTTGTGTATTTTATGGCGTAGCCCAAATATTCTAGAGCTTATGGTCACAAACAGATGTCTACATGTCGTTTGGGATTTTCTGGTTGGGTGCAGAATTAAGATGGGTGAATTGAACCAGGTTAGTTTTGGATAACTTTCTTTTTTTCCCTATCAGAAATTAAAGAATTGTTTAAAAACAATTTTTTGTGTTCACTCAGCTTATCTTTATCTGATTTAAAAAAAAATTGGTGATCATTTTAGTTTGAGAAAAAAGCAAAAACAGAAGAAAAAACCGTTCACAGTGGAATATATTCTGATAACGGCTAATAAGTTAGACAAGTCAAACAGTCATGTTACTAAAATGAATGGAATCACTACAATGTACCCATCAGAAGTGTGTGTATGTGTGTGTGTATGCTATATCAAACAAAAACACTGAATATGTTCTTGTTATAGATATTGAAATGGATTTACAACAAAAAAGCTGTTAGCTTACAAAGCAAACCGAAGACCCTGAGAAGGCCCAAAGAGAAAAGAGCTTAAAAATCATTATATAGAGCATTACATGTTTTAAACATCCTCCTTTTACTCCATCCATTGAATTCTCGATGCAAAAATTGTGAAAACAAATCCTTAACCAATCCACGCCTACACTATCGCTTACAAAAGGGATATTGTTTATTGATGAGACAGTAGATGTGTTTGTGCCTCAGGATGAAGTCATAGTCTGCCTCTTGCCTTCATTTTCACAGTTATTGACTGTTTTTGCTTATTTAGCTTCTCTAGCTGCTCCCGACCTCAGGATCTAAAGTTTCCTCTGATTTTTCTCAAATATGATTTAATGCGGTCTAATCCAATACATTCCTCATACTTGCTGTAGATGTGATATGATAAATTTGCAGAATTACAGGAGCAACCTGAAATGCTGCAATTCGAAGGCAAGAGCAATTACATATTTAGTGACACTCTATGTTTCTGGGAATAACTGAGAAGCTCCCACACTAAACAGAATGATAAGTTTAATTACGATGAAGATGCTGTTTGATGTATCTCTGTGGCTCACACCAACTGTGCCAGCTCTTCAGAACGATATTCTGGGATTTTCTTTTCTTTTGCTTTTATTAATATGCAGTTTGTTTAATCTTGTTTATCTTATTTTTCTGTCTGTTCCAAGGTGGCCCGTAGCCTGATGGCCCCACTGTCTTTAGACATTGCCGGGGACCCAGACAGTGAACGTGCATTGGGAAAACAGCGCCTCAGCGTCGCCATCGGGGTCCTAGCGGGAGCAGCGGCAGTTATCTTGGTGATTCTTCTTGTGGTCACAGCCAGGCAGTGTGGCGCGCAGGGCAAGAATGGCTACGAGGCTGGAAAGAAGGAGCCAGAGGAAGACTTCTTCAGTCCGACGGGGGCTCAACCGCAAGCCAGCCGAGGCAGTGGATCCGACCGTGGTCGCAAACCGCGGCGAGATAAACGTGGCGGAGGCGGCGGAGGCACAGCTGGAGGTGGAGGGAAATCGGACAGATCTCTATACAGCGGCATCGTCACAGTCAACGGCCTGCGTCGTCACGTCAACGATGATGATGAGGAGGAACTGAGCAGTGCTAGTGAGCGCCTAGCAGCCCGCTACTGCGCTGTGGATGGTGATCCTGGCAGCCCTCGAATGGGCGGTGGGAGAAGACACCAGTCAAGCCCCGATCTGGCTAGGCACTACAAATCCAGCTCACCTCTCCCTGCAGTGAATCTCCAGCCTCACTCGCCCCCGGCAGAGGGAAAGAAGCACCAGGCGGTCCAGGAGCTGCCTCCCTCCAACACCTTCGTGGGCAGCGGTGGGTGTGTGGGGAGTGCCGGCTCCAGTAGCAGCAGTACCGGAGGAAGTGGCAACGCAGATGCCATGTCCCTGGGATCGGACCAGTGTTCAGATTACAGCTGCCAGGCTGCAAACAAGTACAGCAAACAGGTAGGACCTCTGGAGTGGGATGATGTGGATTCCCAATCGCACTTTGAGCCTCTTCCCTCAGATTGCAGTGCCCTGGAAAATATTTTTTTTTTTACAGTTCAGTACATTACAACCACATATTGTAATGTTTATCATTGAAATTTATTCTATACATTAACACAAAGTAGTGCATAATTGTGAACTGGAACAATTTTATTTTTTTTACATGTAAAGTCATAAAAAGTGTGGTATACTTTTACCACACTTTGTGTAGATGTAAGCCAAAAAATTATGGCTCTTAGACTTCTGCTCTAAATATTGCTTTTCTTGACCAGCCTATTATTTTAGGTGAACAGCCATGTCTTGTTCTGGCCCTAGTAATGAAAAGCATCCCCATAGCATGATCCTGCCACCACCATGTTTTATTGAGTGTGTGTGTGTGTGTGTGTGTGTGTGTGTGTGTGTGTGTGTGTGTGTGTGTGTGTGTGTGTGTGTGTGTTTTTTGTTCAAGATGAATTTACATCTATGTTGGCATAAAGCTGGTTGGTCATGGAAAATGTAACACCATACCTCCAGAACAGAATATTTATGTAACTAATAATTGAAAACAATATTTTTTATATTATAATTTTATGATAATTAATCTGTTAATATGATCATTTTGGAGCAAAATCAAAATGTAACAATAAATTAGATTTATCTCACAGCCAAAGGATTGCCTTTGTGCCATATTTGTTGTTTTTGAATTATAGATTGAACAGATATCTGTATGAAGTTCTAGTGAGGTGCTCTGGGGTGATGGTGGCAACATTGTTAGGAGTTTGTCCTGTAACTGGGACACTTATCATTTATCCTTCTGTGCTGCTGCAAACTGCTCTACAACTTTATCCCTGACACGTCTGCTGTGTTTCTTTGGAAGTCGTGAAACTGTTTGCTCAATAAAACCTTCCAGCAAACATCCGAGGCCTTTACAGAACAGCTGGATTTCAACTGAAATTAAGTCACACACACAGCTGGGCACTAGATTTTATTTGATAGAGCTATCAGATTAACAGATAAGAGAAAGAAAATACTCAAACTTTGTTTTTGTTAGAAGTTTTATCATTTTACAATTATGTACTACTCTGTGTTGATCCATCAGAAGATAACCTAAATCTATTGAAGTTTGGTAGTTGCACAAAAAGTGGAAAAAGTTCAGGGGGCATAAATTATTTTTCAAGGTAATGTCCATCTCTCCTAAAACTCTCAGCAGGCTCGCTTTCTGACTCTTTACCCACTCTGCAGCTTCCATCATGGCTTCATCTTCTCTCCCTCCCACGTCTGCTGACACTCGTCCTGCACACCCCATCACTAATGTCTACAAACCATTTTATCTCCACAAAATAGCTGTCAGAAAGAGTGTGTGCCCGCATGTGTTGGTGTCACCATCCTAGGCTTTTGAGCGACACGCTGCTGTCAGAGTTTGTGTGTGTTCTGTGTCAAACATTAGCCCCGTTTTTTTTTTTTTGTTTGTTTTTTTGTTTTTTTGTGCAAGATCCACTGCAGGGCACATGAGTCAATGTAGCCCAGGGATATGTGAATGTGGACTTCTGCATCCATGCACAGTTGTGTGCATTCATGTGTGAGACTGTTAAAATGAACCCCTGATGAGCTAAGTTAGAGCAAAGACATTCAAAGGAGGAGGAAAGCACCTTATCCCAACAGAGTAATTGGCCATTCTGTGATTCTGTGTCCCTTTTCAAGCTGTTGCCTTTTTCAAGTTAGCCTATGCATTTGTTCCATAATGAATATCAGTTGCATAGATAATGGATGCAGTGACTTTGGTGGAAGCCACAGGAGACTGCAGTTAAAAGCTGACAAATAAACGGTGCACAGAGACGGTCAGTCAGCCCACACGCAATAACACACAGACACAGGAACCATCTATCACTGAAGACATACCGACACAGCGGGGGTTTGTCTTGTCCATGGGGAGTCTTCACAAGAGTGATATTTGAGCGACAGCTAACCCTACTTAAAGGGGCGGCGTCTCATTTCCTTGACAGACAGCTCTACATTTATCCAGCTTGTGCTTTGGCGGGGTATGGGGGGTGGGGGGAATGCTGATGTGGTCATTAAAAGGGAAGGAGAAGAGCTTCTTAGGCTAATCAATTCATACAGGGGGTACTCTGATCCTGCTCAAACATACCGCGCACACATGCGGGGCCGGCCGCTTGTGCACGCACATATGCATACGCACACAAAACTCCGGAGGTTAATCCATTACGGAGTCAATCCTCTTAATCTGCCATTCCCTGGGAAAGAAACTGCTTACTGGGGGAGTTTTGGCACTCATGCTTTACGTGCTCTCAAAACATGCCAGCACACATAGAGAGGCACGCAGACACACAAACTGACAGTGTAATGAATTATTGATCACATGGGGTAATTAACTACCCTCGGTGAAGTGAGGGTGCCCCCCCCCGCTCCTCCCCTTCTACCACTCGAATCATCACAATCCAGGGGTTTCAGCCACAGCTCAATGCATGTGTGTTAAAGAGCTTGTGCACTGAAGCGTGACCTTGCTCACCTACATTTCAGAATTGGTTAATTCGCACACTTTAGAGACACTTGCAGGTTTCTGGGTTCCTATCTCAGAGCTTGAGGGATTGCTTATTTTAAAAACTCATATGCATTTATATATAAACGAGTGTGGGTAACAGAAAGACCCAGGGAGTAATAGGTGACATGCATACGTGCCAAATGAAAGAATCAGGATGCCAACAGAAATTGGGATGGTGTCAGATGAGGAGTGGGAGAGATTTATAGACGTTTTGGAGGGGGTGAGAGGAGTGTGGATCAGGGGAAAACAAGAGTTAGAGGAAGTTTCAAAGCTACTTTACTGGGTCGTTGGAAGCATTAAAATGCCTTCATCTGAAGTCAGCACATCAGGAGATGAACTAGGTTACTTGAAATGGTAACGGGAAAAGAAGAAAAACGGGAAAAAGGCAAGTTATGAAAACACAGCGTCATGGAAAAAATGCAAGATTGCATCAGAGAGGCAATGAGATGACACGATATCTTGCTTAATGGCATTGGTTATGTTTTCAAATATTAGCTGTTCACTGAAGAGAGAGAGAGCAGGAGGGAGGAGGCAGATTCATATCAATGGGAATAAATAAATCTGAAAATGAACAAGGGAAGTGGGTGGAAAGGTAGACTGAGCACACCAAGACTCCTACTGTTTAATAAATGTGGTTCATTCAATGTCAACTCAACCACTTCACACCTTCAGCTCTTTTTATTTTGATCTTTTTATTCTGGTGAAAACACATATGATACCTCTCAATATACATATATATATTTAACTTTGTGTTATTTTATGCAAATCAGTTCACATTTAATTAAAGTATCCTTTATTTGAAATTGTTAACCTGAAAAAACAGAACTTTTGTAATAAAGGAAGGTTTATTAGTATCAACTTTGGCGATTTCTAGCACTGGGAAATTAATGATTATGCCCTAGTTAAAAAAAAAAATCTTTTGGGTTACACATTTTTTATTTTCTTTTTTCTATTTTTTCAAACTACTGCTTCAAACATCGCTATTGTGATTTAATGCTATAAGCTCAAATTTCAAAGTGTAACTACATATCTAAAAAAAAAGTGGGATATGCATTTGTATTCAGCCCTCTTTAAATAAATTTTACTACAACCAACTGTTTTCAGAAGTCACATAAATACTAAAAACATGTTTCAGAAGCTTAATATTACACATCACTACACCATAAAACAGTCAGGGTGGTATCATGTCGGGGCAATGCTTTTCGTCAGAAGCTAAATGGGAGCTGGCAATAATTGGTGGGATGATGAACGGAGCTAAATTAAGTGCAATCCTTGAGGAAAACCTTCTAGAAGCTGCAACAGACTGGGCCAGACGTTCACTTCCCAGTTCAACAACTACCGTAAGAACACAGCCAGATAAAGAATGAATGCTTTAGATCAAAAGTTTGTGAGGAACATTTTCATCTTTAGATTAGAAAAGCCGGTAGACATATACTCCTACTGAAAATAATATACAGATAACAGTCTCAAGTAAAAACCATGTAAAACTTTGGTATCCCAATTCTGCACTTTTTTCTAAGAGTCTGTCTCATGAAATGCACTTCACATTTGGTGGTTGAAAACTGAAAAACAAGGATCAGGTTCAAGGGTTATAAAACTTTTACAAGGCACTGTAAGATGGTTTTTGAAGTACACTTATGTGGAAATGTGCTTTACATTAACCTGAAACTTGCAGACTGAGGAGAAATGTTCCTACATAAGCAAAAATGTTATGTCTGCAGCTTTTCTAAGTAGGTCCAAACTCCTAAATTGGCTCAATAATTTAAAAAACCTGTAAGTCAGAGCCAACCTTTTCTAAAAGTACCTCATAGTTGATAATTAATGCCCACATTGCTGCCATGTAGATAGTTTTCCACCTTAAAAAATATTTTTTTTTTTTGTAAATTGACATCAAAACTACATCTATTCCCAGCTTTTAGTCTGAAAAGATTCCAGTGTCATTAACAAAATAGGGTGCAGGCCGGTTGCTCTAATGTTGAAAGCATACAGAGGAAGGTTAGAGCACTTGCATCCAAGTGGGGAGAGGCAGAGAAACAGCATAAGATAGAGAAAGAGCAAGTGAGAGAGGTCTGTATTTGGGCAGGAGCCAGACAGCGAGAGTGGACTGCTGAGATGTGGGTCATCAGGATACCCGTTGGCATCAGGGCACGTTAATGATCATGGCAGTCACATGGTACTGCAGTCAATATAGGGAAAAATGCCCTGCTTCTCCGTTGGGTGTATTATTGCGCATACGCAATACACGCACAACTTCAATATTCTCCTTATGGCTCCCACATCAGTCAACCACAGCAAAAGCTTTTGAATATTTAAGTAATGATTTGTGTTTTAGTTGATAGTATCATATTCATACTGAGCTCTTTGCCTTTTTCCATGACTTTCCATGTCTCTTTGACCCTGACCTTTCGGTCCTCTCTGTCAGTCTCCCGCTTCCTTTACCATATGTCTGATCATATATCCAGACCCCCTCGCCACTCCTCACATTGCGTCTTCCCTGCGCCACATTGACCTCTGAATGTATTAACTCAGCGATTTCACTAGTGCCACTTCTTTTACTGTAGTGTGCACTTTCCCTCCCCTCTCTCTCTCTCTGGACCCAGCGGGCGTGTGAAGGGGTGGGTTAGATCGCGGTGCCACAAAGGCTGAATCGAACTAGACACACACCCACTTCCACACACACACTCCAACTAATTGAGTCCAAGTCTAATCAATGCCCCCGCTCTCCCTAACAAGTCCAAGACTGCAGTGAAAACAGGTGAGTTGACAGAGCAGCTTTTTTTGGTGCATTGCATGCTTCTGCAACATTTCGTGAAGGTCGGCGTTGGATGCAGTCGGATTGGGGAATGAGATTTGCGGTGAATAGGACTCATCCGGACAGACGTGTTGGACTAATTGGACTGTACGGGGGGAACGTGGCTGCAGAGATTAGGTCTACGGGATTATAAAATTGAAAAGCAGCTTTTCATTTCCACAAAATCCCCTCAGGATTAAATATGATGAGCGTCTGTCACCGGCTGACAGCCCATCGGCGCACTCATGCATCCACACAAACAACTCTTTAGATATTGCATGCCCCACGTTTGGCTCACAGGAGTTGAGGCCATTGTTACCTTGAAACAAACAAGCCGGCAGTGGCCAATTGTGCTGTTACCGACCCGTGACCCCGGTCATGATGATACCAGCTCTCCAAGTTCAGGCCGCACAACCCGCCATATGCTTAAGGGGTAAGTGTGTGGAGAGGTGAAGAGGTGTGGGGTAATCAGGAGGTGAGAAGGACGAGGTAACCAAAGTGGGGATCAGCCGCTGAGCCAGACTGAAAGCTGATCCAGTGACCCTGCGACGGGGAGGGGACACGGGCACAGCGAACCGGTGGACATCAGAGAGGGAACCCGAGCCACAGAAAATTAAGTCAGAAGGACTTTGAGACATGACGACGTGAGCTGAAGAAAGGCTCAGACAATACAGAGGGAAAGAGACAGATGTGTGTTTCTGCTAGACGCCCGGCGCTGGAGGTGGAACACATGCTTACCCTGTAAACATTGATTTTCCACTTGAGCAGGATCATATGGATTTGGATGCACGGCATCAGGAGGCGCTTTCTTTTCTGCTGAAGAGAAAGCGTCAGAATGAAAGAGTAAAGACTGTTTTTGCTTTTTCAGATCTGCAACTTTATTCCAAATTGATCTGAAAACACTGGATTCTGAAAACTGAGGGCTAAGTTTGTAATTTTATTCCTTCAGCGACGCCATATGGACCTGCAACAGAAGCATTAAACATTGATTCGGTTCCTTCAACACAAGTCTGGCTACATTTTAATTTGCTTCCGTCCACTTCGCTTATTTTAGTGTGCACTGTTCAGATGCAGCATTTAACCAAGTATGCTGTTTAGTTTGTGCAACTCAGATCTGGAAGGTAATAAATTCTGGGCCTTAGTGTGCCCTGTTGTCTCTGCCACTGTGTTCCTGTGGGTTTTGAGGTGGAGACGCCATGAATCTGGCTTGCTCCAACACATCTTTAGAATGCCTCATTAAGCTCAGTCCTTGGAGCTTAGAGGCAGGGTCAATACATTGGACTCTTTCTTCTTTAAGTTTCCAAAGCGGTTTTTATGGCCTGGGGATAGGGATGGGGTTATAATTTGGCCATAATGTTTTGGGGTACTTTTTGCAAAATTGATAAATGTAGGAATAAAACATATTTTTTTAAAATTTATCACACTTTTGGGCATTAAATCTATAATTTCATGCAGTCAGAGCACCACAAACCACCGTTGCAGAATGAAAAGACATATCCATTAATTTAAAGCTACTTTACCACAGCAGTGACATTAAAGGGACAGTACTGATTATTAGCATTAATAGTTTTCTTACTTCATGTCATATCACATTAATTTGTAGGAAAAGGGAACAAATTCTCAGAGGCGGGAGGCTAATAGATGCCCCTGTTTAAACTGATCTTTAAACAAGAAGCTGAAAATGTTTCTATTCATAGGATACAATAATATATTAGCAAATATTAAGTGTCTGCACTTTACAGGAGGCTTGAGGGTTTCAGTGTTTTCTCACATCACTGTTGCGATGTTAAAGTTATGCTGATTGAGGCGGCCAGCTGTATTAATCAGCCACATCCGCTGTGACCCTCATTTTGGAGTAATAATTTACATGTATTCAACAACATCACTGCTACATGCTTGTCTAGGTCTCATACTTGCTTGGACAACTACAAAAATAGTAATCAATGGCAGCTTTTGCCAAAAATAATTTGGCCGTTGTTTGGCTGAGGAGACTGCGACAAACCTGTCTGTGGTATCTTATATGAAACTACAAAAGTTTCTAACTACTACCGTAGCCTCATATCACATAAAAATGTTCACGTTATTATGTTTGTTATTAATTGACTAAAATTGGAATTTATCTCACTGGCATTTACCACAGCAGACTGACAATTTACTCATTTTCTAACAATCCTCTGTGGTTTTGAACATCTGCATACCACAAGTAAAGGAGTTTCTGCTGACAACTTTGCAGACATTCTTAAAAACATAATCACATTTAATAGTGCAGCTCTACTGCTAAACAGTAAATAATAACAGCACACAAACAGCATTTCGGCTTTTCAACTTTGAAATACATTGGTTTAAAAATATGGATATTGAATGATTCTCCTGCAAAGAAAATTGTGTCTGAAGGTCAAAACTTTACAAAAACAGATTAAAAAACAAAACTACACAATTTTCATAATTACAACACAAAAAATGTGTAAATGAAATGTGTACATGGATCCTGGCAGCAGTCATTTATAATACAGACTTTATACACAAAGAAAACAAAACAATGTCTAGAGATAACTGAGGATGACATGTACATCATCTTCACTATTTACCACATGGTTTTTATTTTCAGAACAGTGAAAGATCAATGTTCTGATAAAGGCAGTAACATTAGAGGTCTAGGTCAGCTTTGAGAACTTTCCATGACTGGTGAGAGATGTCTTCAAATACACAATGATGAAGCTGGAAAGGTGTTGAAAAAGAAAATTCCCTAATTTCCTTTCCCACCTAAATCCTGGAGAGCTGGAATTAGACTGGAAGCTCCTCGTCTATGTCATCTGTTTACGTGAGTTACTGGAAGACTGTTCATCTGATAATGTTACAACATTAACAAGTCCTCCCTTCAGCTTTTGTTTCAACTTCTCGGTGAAATGGTAAGAATGTGGGAATGTCATTCCCACACATGTACGCACTCCCAGGCAAGCTGAGGCAGACGCTGTCAGCCCTGTGATTCTAACACACTCAGACGTGCCCACTGAAACGCGTTCTTGTGAGTCTGTAATAGCGCGTGATTATAATTACTCACCCTCCCAGATCTTTATGCGTATACATATTCCACTGAAGGCAAACGGAGGCTGATAAGAATATGATGGCACATGAGCTGATAGGAAAGTTTTCCGTCTCTTACATCACTTTCTCTTCTTCCCTCTGGATCGAGTCATGTTCACAAGCCCGGGTGCACTCCTTCTCCTGGAATCACACTCACATCCGCGGAGGCTTTTACAAACACACTCTTTTTAACTCAGGCAGACGCAGTCTTGGGTGCATACAAAGGCCTACATAGCAAGCCCCTCACCGAGATGCTTCCTTTTATTTGCTTCTCGGAAACTCTGCTCTGTATTGTACAGTTCTGCATACGACTCATCTGCCTTCAAGCATTACCTTAATAGCTGTCTGAGGGTTGAGCAATTTCACCCAATATTGCAAAACAAAAGTGCTCTTCCTCAGAAAAAGGCACATGTTTCAGACAGCTTAGAAGCCCTGTGACTGGTTTCACCCACCGACACAAAAGAACCTTTTTGTGGTTTCGAGTTATTCTGAAGTAAATTGACTGGAATGAAATTGGAACTGAGTGTAGATCAACCTAGCTAAATTGAATAATTCAGATTGTATGAAATCCAGATGTATTAATTCAGCTAAGACCAAATCAAATTGACTTGATTTGTTGGCCGTGCAAACAGATATTGTGGGTGACAGTTCAGGGAAAAGTCATTTACTTTCTATACGAAGCCTACATTGTAACGGAACTATTTGATTCAAATATGTTAAAAATTTACTTTATTTAGCTGTCTGTCTATAAATTTTGATTTTTTTTTTACTGGCCCCTTAAGTGGACAGCAAGTTGTGGCATTGGGGTTTAACTGGTAAATATGATGTCAAACACTGTTCATTCTTGTGAACAACAAATCAAAAATTGGACCTACAGATTTGAAAATCCAGAAACCAGATTGTCATGTTTTTGTTTCTAGTTCTATATTCAGCAAGTTTCAAGAGAAAATCCTGAAGGACTCAAGCAGGGTTTGTTAGCAAAATGGTGGCAATTATTTCTCCACAAAACTAAAGAAAATGGACAATGTATAAAAGTCACTGCATATCTAAAATATTATTTAGATGAAGACATGTTTTTCAAAAAGCTACTTTTTCATAGCTTTCAGAAAAAGATGTTTATGGATAGTAATGTAAAGCTTAAAAACCAATAAAGGGTTAGTTTGAACTGTTTGATGTGTAGCACAAAAATATATTTTTTGAATTAAAAAAAACTTAGTAGTGAAAAGTTGTAGCTATTCTGACATACGCTATCTATTTTAGCTGACTAGCTATTTCAATATTTTTTTATATTAGTCAGCTAAAACATTATGCTAACAAAAAGATCAGAGTACAATCTCACAGCAAATTGTAATTTTTTGTGATAAGTTCAACTGAACAATATTCATATTTCTATGTGAATTAGGTAACTGTCACCTTCAGTTATAAAAAATTCTACACTTATCAAAAATTACTTCACACAAATTTGACTTCACATCAAAGCCATATCTGATGCCTTGAAATTAGCTTCTGTCTCTTTAAGAAGCTCCTACTCCTTCTGACACTCCCCCTTTAGCACTTCATCACAACAGTGCTTCTTTATGATGCCATTTACAACCATTCGAACATTGGACTGAGAAGTAGTTTGTATAATAAGCTTAGCAGACTTGCAGTTTCACCAGGTGTTTGCTAATTGCTACTGCTGCTAGTCTGGCATGTGGTGAAGGTAAATATGTGGCACATTGTATGAGTAAGCAGTTAGGCACCTTTGAATGTCTGCTACAGGAAATTTATTCATGAAATAATCAAAGCAACATTCCAGGTATCTGTTTGATGAGGGGATACGATTGATTGTTGTTTTGCATAGCGCCTCCCCCCCGTCCCACCCTTCTTCTTCCAAGATGGTGATGCAGCAGAACTTCTGTCTTCATCTTCTTCACAAAAGGGTGTTAGGTACTATCTCATCCAGTTGGATGGGAAGCCAGAGAAATTTGGTGGGCAAAACCAAAAAAATATTCTAACATATTACCATTTTCTTTAGTTTGGACACCCAATATTTAAACTTTTTCTGCTACTTTTTCTTGTTATGAAGTGCTACAAGAAAATTACGGCTACGCAATGAGCTGCAATTATCTGGAGAACCCTTTCTTGTCTGCAGTTTGATTTTTAGTCTGTTGTCGCTCTGTGCAGGAGATTTTAGCACTGTTTACTTGAAGGGTTTTATCCAAGCCAAGGCCTTGGGGCATAGAGTTTGGATGTTCTTACTGTGCATGCATGAGTTCTCTGTAGGTACTTTGGCTTCCTCCTGCAGTCCAAAATCAGGCATGTTATTGTCTCTGCATGTTGCCTTTATTCTCAGTGCATGGTTGTTTGTCCTGCATGTCTCTCTGCGTTGCCCTGAGGTAATCTATCCTGGGTGCACCCTGCCGGTGAACGTCCTCAGAACCCCTCCACCACCACATATCCATTCGTTTTCTTTTGCTTTCTGCATGCGTTATCTTATATTCCAGGTGTGTTTATAAAATGCAGCAATGAATTAAATTTTCTTTATCAGTTTTTAATTTCTTAGTTTTGTTTAGAGATGGAACAACTTCACTGCTGAATTTGAGGAGTCAGTTGTAAAACATCACCACATGTTAGATCAGTTTTCCGTGTTTGCAAGGTGACTATTGGCACTCACAATAATTGGGACAGGTGTTTGTGTGCCACTCAGAAGGGCGGAACCACAAAGCAAATCATATCTAATTACAGCCTACATGATAGAACACAAGTATTATCTGTGGGCAATATTCAAAATGTCTCTGGGTGGCATAAGTAGCAAAAGAAAAAAAAATTGACCTCATAAGATGTATCAGTTATTTTAGATTGTTCTTTGAAAGAGAATGACGGATCTTGATGTGAATTTAAGATGCTACATGCGAAAATCATCCATTCACAAGAAGCTACATGGAGCAATTAAAAAAAGAAGTGAAATAAAACCTTCAAAGGAAATAATCATTAATTAGTATCACAATGACTAGCTGTCTGTTATTGAGGTCAGTGGTGTGCAAATCACCCAGTAAAAAGCATCACTTTATACAGCCCTGTGTTCCCATTGTCTGAAGGCCGCTTCCCCCCCGGCACACCCACACACTCACGCATACACGCCGACACACACACGCACACACACAATAATGTCCTCCTCCTCCGTCTGTCTTCCTGCTGATTGATCTCACTGTTCCTGTTAAGTGGTTTCATCTCCTTTCATCACACTCCATCTGGATCTATCTTTTCAAATCGTGCTTTTAATGCTTCCCAACTTTTTTTTTTTTTGCACCACACTTAATAGTTTCTTTAAACTTTCCAAATGGCTCATAACACCCCCTTCCATTCTCCCGTCCTTATCTCCCTCTGTTTTCAGATGGCTTTAATCTTTGTTGCTTTTTTATTTCTTTTTTTTTTTTTCCCCCTTCTTGGTAGTAATTAAGCATGCAACCGAAGAACAACCGGAAGGTGTGAATATCTGCTCCACGCAGTATGGTTTATGCATTTTTGCTCGTGGCAAATCGGGGCAGATTTCTCGCCGGGTATCTGCTCATTATATCTTATGTGAATGCAAAACAGTGGCCCCGGTAGTGCTGCAGTCCAAAGCCAATGTTTTTGCCGGAGGCTAAATGTAACCATCTGTTTTGGAATTGTTGATAAAGGACAGATAAATCAGAAGATCAAGATTAAGATAGAGGAGAGAAAAAGAAGCAGGGAAAGAGGGTAAAAATGTGTGGAGAACAGGGCAAAGAAATTCCTGGTTGGCAGCCACGGCTTAGGGAGGGACGGGGGGGGGGGCAGAGAAAGGAGTTGGGGGGGACAGCTGGGAGATTTAGGTAGGTAGATGAAGAGGTGACCAGGATGACAGAATGCTTCAGTGAGTATTGAGTGAAGATGTGAAGCTACAAAATGAGAATGCATTCTTAGGTGTTGCCCGAGGGTGGCAAGCCGATGGGGGGAGAGTACATGGAAGGAGGAGATGAAATGAAAAAGACAGAACTGAGGTATGTACGTCTGGGGTTAGAAGAAGAAGGAGCTTCTCTTCAAGAGTTAAACCAGCTCACCCTCTTCAGGCTATCCTGGTACGTGTGTGCGCGTTTGTGCGTGTGTGTGTGTATATGTGTGTCTGAGTGAGGGAGGGGGAGAGAGAGAAATGAGAGCTTTCTACCTGCCCAGTTAAAGAAGTTACATAAATCTGAGTGGGCAGGCCACTGCCTGCAGCAGTGCTCCAGATTACACCACTGACCCAAGCCTCTTCCAATATATGTGTAAGTGTTTACATGTGGATATGAGTATTTGCTCAATCTTTGCTGGGTCCCAATTGCCCAGTGATATCAGAAATAGACCTGATAAGAGATGCCCACCTAAATGTGAACAGACGTTCAAATGTGAACAACCATGCAGAGCGAGAGACGTATCAGGGATGAGATCAAGCCGACCCCCTTCCGGCAGAGGCGTTAAAATAGTTGAACTATATGACCCTCACACATACTATGTGTCCGTGTAATCACACGTTTTGTTCTCATGGCCGTCACACACGCACCGCCTGCATGCATAGTGCTGTGGAAAATATTCACACCACTGAAGTTTACTCACATTGTCTTGACATTGCCACCACAAACTATGTATTTTGTTGGGTTTTTAATGGCGAACCACACAAAGCAGTTGTGACGCACGCTTTTTCAAATTTTACAAAGTTTGAAAAGTGTGGTTTTCATTCGTATTTAGAGTTCGTGCCTCGAACAGTCAACTTTTTTGGTGACTTTACTCTCAGTATAAATACGGCTGATGGCCTTTGAGGCTTTGTTAGAGAACATTGTAACTCTGCAGGAGCCCAAATGAGAGAATATGTTGACAGGATGACTATTAGTCGAGCATTCTTTTTTGGAAGTGTTGCACAAGAAAAAAGCCATAAGGAGTTGTTTTTAAAGTTTGCCACAAGCCGTGGGGGGTAAACTGGAAACAAGTGGAAGGGGGTGCACTGGTCAGATGAGTCCAAATAGCAGCTTTGTGGCTGACATACGAAATGCGATATATGGACAAAGCTAAAACAGCACATCATGCTGAGCATAACATCCCCATAGTTAAAATGATGGTGCCAGCATCACACTGTGGGAGAACCTTTATGTTAATGAGATAGGGAAGAGTTCACGAAAAGATGGATTGACAATTCTGGAAGAAAGACGGTTGAGTGAATGTTACACATACTTTTTACTGGACGACAAAATTAACACATGACCAGAGTCTTTTGAGTAGCCCAGTCAAAGTCTTGATCTGAATCAAATTGGCAATCTGCAGCAAAAACTGAAACATGCTTTTCACATGGATTTACTTCATCCAGTCTTTATGAGCTCAAGCTGATTTCCAAAGAACATGTAGAAAATTATATCTCAGGATTTGCAAAATTCATGAATACATACTGTATCCCCCCTAAAGACTCTCAGCTGTAATCAAAGCCAAAAGTGTTTCAGCAAAGCGTTGACTCAATCTTCTGATGTTTTCTTTTCTAAAAACTATTGAGAACCATGTGTAACTCCACTCCTAGGTCATGATTTACATTGAGCCAGTAAACACCATTAAAGATGTGGCTGTAATATGAAAAGATGTGAAAATATGCCAATTGTTTAAGTCCTTTTGTAAGACACTGTAAGCCAGGAGAATTTTAATATTTTTACTCATTCATATAGATGCTCACAAAGCCAAACAAACTTTGCTTTAATGATTCAAGCTACACTCGAAATCAATGGCTTGTTCCTAATATATCACAGTAATTGCACTGCATTACCATAAAGCTGGTTCTTAATATCCCAACAGTGCAGCGGCACAAATCAGACATACATTATTTAAGAGTCTCTTTCCTCTTTTTGAACAATAGAGTAGTATTATGAGAATGGCTACCAACAGCACTCAAGGAAGAAAGGAAAACAAAAAAACTCCTTTGTTGAACATCACTCACACTCTTAAACTTGAAAATAAGCACACAGAGCCCCCCCCCAAAAAAAAAAAAACTGTAATCAAAGTAATGCAAATCTGCCTGCCAATTAAGGCCCCAAACAGCTTTCCGTGAGGATGAAACGGCAACCTCTAATTGGCTGGATAAGTGAATGCTTACATCTGAGCCGAGAACCTGAGACGGCTTGGAAAAATATGCGCATCTCATGTGCCTTGCATGGGTCCGTGCACATAAACACACAGCTGTAGCGAGCGTAGTGTTGAGATCACAGACAATTCATGCACAGTCAAGGGGAGTCACACAAAGTATCGCCGGTAAGATGAGACGCAACGGCTGAGTGTGTCGACACAGATATGGCGTATTGTCTGGTGCGGGTACACACACACACGCAACACATGCTCATTGACCGGTCAGTCCCTTTTAAAAGTGTGAATAAAGCTTTGGTCGCAGTGTCGTGTTAACATGAAAGCTTTCACGGTTGTTAAAAAGAGCAGGCTTTGATTAGAATGTGATGTGTGAAAGTGTTTCTTAATGCCGGCCCGTGCTGACAGCGGCGTTTTTAAATCCAGCAGAGCCGATGCAGGGAGCCTTCCGTCAAAAATATGTTGAATCGACGGTTTCACCTCAACAAACTCCCCTTGGGTTCTTTTACTTTTCAGTTTTTTTTTGTTTTTTTTGCCTGAATTTGTTAAAAGACAGGAGTCAAGCGTGTTCACCAAGCGCATCCACATTTAAGTAGATCTGAACCACAAAGCTGCCGAGCAGTGGGGTTTCAAGGATGATCAAACACTGAATTTGAAATTGTTGACTAAAATACTAACTGGATGTAAAAAACCCCACTGGTTTTATTTTCATTTGAGTTATCAGACACTGTTGCAAAAAAAAAAAAGGATCTTTGTAACTTTTACTAAAGCAGTGTTGCTAAAAAACAGATTGATTATTGTGAGCAGCTCAATAATTAATCCGTTACCCATATGAGGATTTATGTAGAATGTAATTAAATACATTTAAGGGCTGGATCTCTACATTTATGTAGGCCTCAAAGTTTACACTTCTCTGTACAATGTTTGTCACAAATGACCAATATGAAGGCAGAATATTTTCCTAAAACTTTAGATAATATGTTTGTATTCATACTTTAAGTCAGAAAACATGAAGGTCTACCTCAGTTGTCATTTCAGCGAGACGCAGCAGCAGCTTCACAACCAAGCCCAACCCTATAAGGCCACCCTATTAAGGAAGCTCATTTCAGCTGCTTGTATTTTGTTCTTTGGTCATGAACTTTATTCGATAACCAGATGTGTGGATTAGGACGTAGATAGGCTTGTAAGTTGACAGCTCCGTCTTTTGACTCAGCTTCTCCGTCACTATGGCAGCGCAACCCTGAGTCAATAATTCCTTTCCTGCTCCGTCTTGCTATTACTCATGAACAAGACACCAACGTGTGTGAACCTTTTAGTTGTGAAACACCTCTGACCTGGACTTTTTAAAAATATAATTTTAACATGCATTTACGATAGGCTCGTAAGTTGACAGCTCCGTCTTTTGACTCAGCTTCTCCGTCACTATGGCAGCGCAACCCTGAGTCAATAATTCCTTTCCTGCTCCGTCTTGCTATTACTCATGAACAAGACGCCAAAGTTTGTGAACCTTTTAGTTGTGAAACACCTCTGACCTGGACTTTTTAAAAATATAATTTTAACATGCATTTACGATAGGCTCGTAAGTTGACAGCTCCGTCTTTTGACTCAGCTTCTCCGTCACTATGGCAGCGCAACCCTGAGTCAATAATTCCTTTCCTGCTCCGTCTTGCTATTACTCATGAACAAGACGCCAAAGTTTGTGAACCTTTTAGTTGTGAAACACCTCTGACCTGGACTTTTTAAAAATATAATTTTAACATGCATTTACGATAGGCTCGTAAGTTGACAGCTCCGTCTTTTGACTCAGCTTCTCCGTCACTATGGCAGCGCAACCCTGAGTCAATAATTCCTGTCCTGATCTGTCTTGCTATTACTCATGAACAAGACGCCAACGTGTGTGAACCTTTTAGTTGTGAAACACCTCTGACCTGGACTTTTTAAAAATATAATTTTAACATGCATTTCTTTAAAGCAGTTGTCTTTTGTTGTATTTACACCACAGAACAAAGTTACTGGAAGAGCTACAGAGTTGTGAAAAAGTATTCTCCCCTTATTCATTTCTCCAGTTTTTGCTTCCTGGTTGATCTTAAGTGTCTCCAGTCACCATGCAACAGTTCTGCTGTCGGCGAATGATGACCAGAGTCAATACAAAAAGGAATTTTCAAATCAGAGATTCATTTTAATATCTTTTTTTTTTGTCAATTTTACCTTTTATGCAGACAAATATCTTTGAGACACAAGGTCTCATTTTCAAGAGTGAGCAAATTAATCTGTCCCTACGCATGTCAAAAAATAATCATTATGGAGAATGAACAAATATTTAGAATCAAATATTTATGTGCTTATCTCGTCCGATAACACTAAATAGGCTGATAGATCTCAAAAAGACCGGATAACATTTTGATATAGAGAAATTCAAAACAGAAAGAGAGAATGTTTTTGACGTCCATCTCTCTGGAAATGATTTCAAACTTATTTCTAAGGTTTTGCGACTCCAGATAACATTAAAAGCTGTCATTTGGAGATAAGGAAACTATGGAACATTGGTGAACAACATTAAAGCATTAAAGCCTCACTTGCTGCTGTAAAGGTTAATATTCAAGCCATGCTTCTGCTTGTTTTTCCTTTGTGTGACTTGATGCCTTCACCACACAACCGCACAAAAAAAAAAAAAAAACAACTCAATAACTCTTCACAGGTTTTGGCTAAAGTAGCTTCCCTCTCATTTTTATCCTTCACCCTGCTGTTTAATAACAGCATTGAATACAGTGCTGATTATTTACAGTGGTGCTGTAAATAATCTTGTGTAAGGTTTTACCGTATGATCAACCACCATCCCATACAACTTCAGTTAATTGGACCGCTTAAAAAAATAATTGACATTACATTCCACCAGAACATTATATAGTGAATGTTCCATCAAACCTCTCTGGATGTGAATTTGCATATTTAATAATTATTACTGCCAGACATTGAAATAGGGCAGACTCTTGAGCAAATGTTCAGCTCTGAGAGACTCAACTGCAAATGACTTCTCAGTGGCCCTTTTCTAACCCTGATACTTAAAAATAATTTTCAAAGTGGATTGCAAAAAGGATCCAATGTACACATAAATTCTTGAAGTGTTGTGCAAGGTTATCGATGGGAAAGATTTGGATTCTACCCCCGCTTTCCTCATTAACTCTGCTCCTTCCGCTCAGTGGCCCAACTTTGCACTCTGTCTCTAGTGTATCAAGCACATGCACACACTCAGTGCGCTCACATATATTCACACACTCACAAGCAAGAAGCCTGTTTGCATACCAAAAGCATACTTCATAGCTCGGAGAAAATGAAAGCCATATTAATTATACCGTCCACATTTGTGCGCGCGCATTCACACAGCAGACTTACAGAAAAAGACAGAGCAAAGGAGAGGTTATTTTATGTTTTTCCTCTGCGTCAAAGAAGACAGAGTGTGAATGATTGAGTCTCTCTGCGTCAGGGAAAGAGGGAGTGAGAAATAGCGCAGAGGGAGAGAAAGAGTGCACTGTCTTCCTGCTTTAATGTGTGCATGTGCGTGCGTCTGTGTTGGGGTTTGTGTGTGTTTGCGTGCATGTTGTCTACCCAGCATAACGCCCCCTCTGTGTCCCCGAGCCACTCTCTGTCACTCACACACACTGAGCCTATTGTCAAGACATTGGGCGAGGTGCCCCAAGACATTTCGGTGGCACTGTGTCTGTCACAGGGGCGATAGGGCTGAAATAGGTTCACACAAATGCACATACATGCACGCTTTGAAGTCATGCTTTCGTCACTCAGCAGGACATTCCACGATCAAATGCCCTTGATGCATCAGTGTGCACAGTCAGCCCCTGAATCAATTAAAGGTCACTATGATTTGAGCACATAAAAATTAAGTACGTTCATAAAGTAATAGATTTTAGAGTTTAGAGTTGACCTACGTCAACTCTAAACCGCCGCCGTATACTTTTAAAAAGTCGAAAAGTACACCGCGGCGATGTTCAACAAAGGTTCTGAAGGACCCATCTTTTGCAATTTTTTGATGTCTAAAAATTGCACCTGAATCAAATGGGTTAATTGCCTCCTCGGTATGCAGTGAAGTTCTTTATTCCTGCTAACGACCTGATTATTTGACTCATGTTTGTCGAAGCAGAGACACACCTATAGGTTGCAGGATACTGGGAGTCAAGGATTCAGATTGAAGACTCTGGTGCATGGGTAAAACAATAACATAAAAGCAAAACCAACCTTTACCCCCTTAACTGTCAAGAGGACAGTGGCGTTCTTGTGGACCCACTGACTTGCATGTAAGTGATTTGTGGGTGACAGTAAAGGGGTTTTAGCAGTGTAACAGCTAATCTAATCCAAAGGTGTGCATGCAGCACGAACAAGAGGCCTTATTAAATGTCCGTCATCCTAATTTATGCTGATCAGTCCATCTTTTTCGTGAACAGAAATACCTCATGACAGATTAATTTGTCAAGAAGCATTTCTTGTATCCCACTAGCTGACTGTCAGCAACAAAGCAGTTTCTCTGCTGGAAATTGTGGTGATTTTGAAGCTTCATTTTTAAAACCTCTGTATACGTCGATAGCAAGGGCACCCACCCCCTTCGTTTAATAACAGCGACGAAGACAAAACCACAAATACAGAAACTTCTGTCTGTGTCGTAGTTTCAGCACTCATGTTTTATTTTTTAATTAATTTTTTAATCTTGTTGCACACTGCTTGGTTGGAGCAAATCATCGCCTCAATTATGTTAGCCAGGAATGAATTTCTTACCAGGTGTTGTTACTCTGTAGCAACTTTAAAACTTGAATAGTTTCTCCTAGCTCCTTGTTCAGACTGCAGTTAAATTAGATTGTATTTCTTCTCAGAACAGACTCTGTCAGTACTTATTTACAAGTGATCAGAAAAAATGTGTGTTTAGACACCACAATGCTACCGGCTCAGGTTGAAAGCAGCCAGGACTCCATAGCTGTAATGCAGCTTTCCAATGTTCGGCTCCTTCCAGATTTGCTTGTACAGGAACCGCTCCCGCCAAAGTGGCAGGAGCCAATTTATTTCGACGTCTGTCCATTGGCTATTGTTCTTTGTGGCTTTTCTTCAAACTGTAACGGTCTGCTGGCAACAGGATTGATTCATGCTCGGCTCTGTCTGGCACAGTTGCACACAAAGCAGGAAATTGAACTGAGTGGCCAAAGTACACCAGGCCAAGACGTAGCTGCAAATCTCTATTTTCTCAATGAAGTTTAAATATGTGTTTAAGAAAGACAATTTTATATTTTGTGTTTATGCTGTACTGTTCCCGGATTTAGGCGTTTATACTGGATAGAATTGTAAGTAAATGTATTTGAACTGGATCTCGTAACAGTTGTTTAAAGCCGGCACACGTTGACATGGGTACGTTGCAAGATATTTTTTGTCGTGTTTCTGTGTTTTGTTCAAACTCTTAACATTTTGGTGTAGTTCTTAAAAACCTTTACAAGAGTGGAGTTTTTTTTTAACTCTCTTTTGACGGGATATTCAAAGATTATTACAACTGATAACTTTGAACATGGCCACTCTCGTTTTTTGTGATAGAAACCATAACAAGGTGGAGTTGCGTTCTCTGGGTTATTCCAGAAGCACTTTGCTTTGCCCGAGTCAGTTGTGATCAAATTTCAAATGTAAACTGAAGATGACTCAAAGGAGAAATTACGCAGAGAACACACACTTTATAGTGGTTTTGAGGTGATATTTAACCTGGAACTTATTTAACCAAGTTCACATTTTAGCCTCCAACATTTTTACAGTTCTGCCAACTTAGAAAAGTAGCAAGTTGTTGTCCTAAAAGTTAATTGAATTAACGTCAATCACTCAATTTTCATAATTTGGCCATGTGTACGTGGGATGATCGCTAAATATAGCAACAAGGTCAGTAAGCTGTTGTTAATGTCAAAATTATCACTACCTCCTAGCTTGGTATTGGTATTACAGCATTGTTTTCATTGGCTTACCACAGAGGATGCAGGAGTACTAACACAAGTTTCTCTTCTGTAGTACTGGAACCAAGTTAAGTCTGGTCAACTTTAAAACTTATGCCACGTAATTTTCCTCATGTCTCTCTACACACTAGAGTCCAGTATTCAGCCCAGATTGTGTGATTACACTGTCTGCTCATACAGATAGTGGCAATAATACTACCATTCAAAGAGTAGTGCCAAACAAACAGTTCTAGCAAATAAAGAAAACTGCATCTCAGCACAAGTCGAAGAAGAAGAAAAAAACAATAAGTAGCTTTTTTTAAAAAGAAATGCAGAGAAAAATTATTTCTCCTCTTTTCCCGATTTGGATGATAAACCTATCAGGGTCTACAAAAATGTAAAAGATTGGATTATATCTCGGTTAAAAAAATCAATCTGTGCCTTTTTTAGCTGAATAAACAACTTATACGTCATCTGATAAACAAATAAATTGTACAAAAACAGACACCTGTGTGTTCCCAGGCGAGCTCATGGGCCTTTCTTTCATGGACACGGAGAGGTTCTGCATGTCGAAGCCTTTAGGCTACGGGGAATATTGATCCTAAGCTTATTGCCGTAGTGCAAAAGGATTTACAAATATGCTGTATTTCCATTTTTTGGTCATGTCAAAATGCAGATTTAATGCCGCTGTTCGCTGCAGTGCAACATGTGTGTACTTGTGTGTGGCTGTGTTGGTGTTTTTGTTTGCCGGGGCCATTGTGGAGTTCATGTTTGTTTGTGTCTGACAGCACATTAAGCAAAGCTATCTTTAACCTTGCAAAAAGGAGTGACACTGATTCTAAACTGACAGGATGGATTTCAGTTTGACACAACAGAGCGCCATGGCAGCCCCTGTCAGCTTAGCCCATACGCCCATTTTTACAAAAGACAGGAGCGCCACAAAGGGGCGCGAGTATCTGTGCAAGAGGGAGAAAGTCAAGAAAAAAAAATTGAGAAAACATAAGGAGAGCTGAAAAGAATATGATAAAGAGGATAGTTTGGAAAAGGGCTCAAGTGGAGACTGAAGCAATATGGTGTAGAATGAGGTCAAATGCTGAAAAAGAAAAGCCATGAGGGACGGTGGCTACGTAGAGAGGGAGGGGACTGAGACCTTGCTCTTGTATCCGGATGTCTCCGAAGTCCCTTATTGACTCTGTCTATTGTTCACTGCAGCAATCCTAATCGCTCTCAACAGGGAGTTTGTTTTTGCCGTTTGCGCCTGCTCATCTGTCATCGCCGTGTCTGTGAGATCACGTATCTATAGCCACGTCGTCGCTTTGACTTTTCCATATTCTTACCCCCACAGAGAACTTATTGTCTGCTCCTCATCTGGTCATCCTAATGCACAATAGAAGTGGGTGGTGAAAAGACTATTGCTCACATTGCTCTAAAGGTCCAAACAAAAAGCGCACACACATTTACACACAGAACGGCTCATAAATTCTGTCTAAATAGCACACATGCATATGCATGGTGTTCTCTCACTCACGCATGCACACAGAAGGCCAGTTGTACGCCACCATCATGTTTGCATCTTTCTTCACAATGACTCCTGTCAGGCATAATATAGGAGATGACTGTTTTAAGGACAAGCAGTGGAAAGTGATGAGTATCACCATCACTCACACAAGCAGGAACGCCAACAAAGAAGCTAATCAGAATCACGGGTATTTGTCCGGAAAAGCCTAGCTCTATATCTCACTCTATTAGCTTTTGTTTTGTTTTTTTTGTTTTTTTGTTTGTTTTTTTTTCCTCTAGCGCGCAGACAGCCAGAGCTACACAAAGGGGGATAAACATTCAAAGGGGCCGATACTGTGAATAGAGACAGTGATTTCCAGCGTGTATCTGCAGGCTGGAGAGCCCAGATGGAGACAGGGAGAAGGGAGAGAGCGCATGGTGCCAGAGTGGACAGCTTGATGGTAACAAAGACGATGCAGTAGATCCACACTCCCTCTATCTGTCTCTGCAGAAAAAAAAAAATCATACACACGACACCTGCAAGCAAACAAACAAAAACAAAACAAAATAAAAAAATAAAAAACTGAAACTCTTTAGGGCGTCACAATGGACATTAGCAGCAAGGTTTTAATAAGTGAGAATTGTAGTCTCCCCTCGAGAACACGTTTTGTGGGACAGGTGTGCCAGAAGGCTGTTGGGAGTGGCAATCCCAGAATTGGCCACAGGGTGGCCTGCAGAAGACTGCAGCAGTCTGAGGAGGAGCGCGAGGAGAGAGAAAGAGAGGGTCCGCATAGTGTCGATCAGATGACCTCGCTGCTGCAGTTAATGTTCTCTGGCGCTCAAACACAAGGCTGAAGCTCTGCCGTATACTGCAGGGCTGCTGTTCTACAAGCTGGCGTGACGGAGGGGATGGTGGTTGTTGGAATGTGTGCGCGCGAGTGTGTGTACGAGGGAGCAGAGAGATTAGCAAGGTGGAAAAGTAAAAGAGGGAAAGCGAGAGCATGACACCAGGAAGGTGTCTGTTAACCAAAGCAATTCTGCGTTTCTGTTAGCAACTCTTTTTCCTTGCATGGTTCTTTGTCTACTTCATCCGCTTTTTCTCTTTGTCCCGTTCTGTTGCCCTCATCACAATCCCCCTCTCCTGCTGCCGCACTTGCCCCCCTTTTCCAGTACCTCATGCCCCTTTCCCTCCCTCTTTTCCTCCCTCTCTTCTTTCTCTCTCTGCAGTGCAGCACAGTGATTATCATTCCTCTCACAGAGTCAGGCCTGATAGTCAGATACTGCTGAGCACCCTTCTACATCACCTGCTTCTGGAGGGAGAGACTGAGACAGAGGAGAGGATGGAACGGGTGGGAAAGGGAGGAGAAGACTACTAAGATAGAAGAAAAGAAAGCAGGGAGTGGGGAAATGAGAAGAAAGTGTGCAAAAGGTGGAGCAGCTGCAGAGATTTGTGGCAAGAGGGAAAGTATTGCGGGGGGCAGAAGTATGCGGAGGGAAGGAATGATCGTACTGCAGAGGTGGTCCCACTGCAACATACTGCTGCATAGTTATAAATGTGTGCGAGTGTGTATATGCACACCCGCACGTGTGAGAGGCAGCAAGCAGGTGCGCCTAAATCTGTGCGTTTATGGTATTTGCATGGAGAATGTTTGCGTGTGTTGTGGTAATAAGGCGCTTTCAACATCTGGGAGTTAGACTCGCGGAGGAAACGCTGCTCATATTGCTTCATCCTTCCCCGAGCGTGGTTCCAACCTGCTGCGAAACGATTTTCCGCATTCTGAAAATACCACAAAAGACCACTGTTAAACACAACTTTTTTTGTCTCTTACTTTATAAAAGCAGAATGTGGTCACATTTTATTTTACTTTGTTCCCGTGTCTCTGTTTTATTCGTTTCCATTCAGAGCTTAATAGGTATCTATTTTCCTCTTTGGGAGCTTTTATGCCTGCAGTTTACTTGAGTGACATGCAGCTTTAAAACTTTCATAGTCCAAATTACTCCTTCATCACTGAAAAAGCTGAAGTTGAAAGTGACATTTTTAAAAGCCTAAAACTTATGTGGTTTTTATTCTGATTTAAAACTTTTCCTTGGTCTGATCATGTCAAAACGGACGTAGTCTTCTTCTTGTTTGGAGTTAATTTAGATTCATTCTCTGACTTGTTGCTCTTTTTCAGTCAATTTATTTATAATGCACATTTAATTTTTTTTAGGTTTACTTTGTAACTAGTGGCCATTTAAAGGTGCAGTGTGAAAATGAACTGAACCCAATGATCACCTGAGCTTTTTTGTCAAGCTCTGCTCAACTGAATACTAAATACTGGTGTGACAGCATCCTAAGTTACCACAGACTGTTGTGCAGCAGATGTAAGTCAGCAATAATTTGTGTTATACACCAAGAAGAAATTTTGTCAATAGTCTTGTCAATCAGTTCAGTTTAATTTATCTGACCATGATAGCTTTTTGAACAGCATAGGTTTAAAATGAGGAACGATAGTTCTTTTTTTTAATGCATTTTTTCCCGGTATACTGAATAGAGTCTAGCTGGCCCGTTACACACAGCCGAGCATCAGTGACTGGGTAAAATTTCAAATTCAACGCAGTCCACACCTCGAGCAATTAACCATTTCTCAGTAGCCGACGGTCCAGACAGTCTGTAGGAAGCAAAGCGGTTCTTACCTGGGCTAATTTATAATAGAGTAAAGAATAAATAAACTGGAGGAAGCCGTGTCCCTCTGACAAGGTGCTTGTATTATTGTACCCAATACCGAGAAAAAAACTTTTTAAAAGACCTTCAGAAAAGCTTGAAGAACAATTTAAGAAGGCCATTTTAAAATGATACAACAAAATTGATCTCTTTGACAATAAAAGATAAAGAAATTAGGTTAATTTAAAACCTTTGCATTTGGATATATATTTTTAGGGACATTATGATGTTTTCTCCTTTTTTCACTTAACTGAAGTCAATGCTGAACCTGCAGGCACTTTAGGGACTTTGGACTTTGCATCACCTTCCCTTCTGGCCACTTGAATTACTTTTTGCAGACAGAGACAATTTGTGTTGAGGAGACAATGTCTTTGAGTCGGTCTTGCCTCTATTTTGTATGCTTGTCTGTTCAGCCTAGTTAGTTCATGGTGTAACCGGGGCATTATTCTTTTTGATATAATATGTAGAAACTGCATTTTATCGCCCATAAATTCAACCCAGCTTTAAGACTAATAAAAAAAATTTAAAAAATTAAAAAAAACTATCGCAAACATTTCTTCAGGATACTAGCCCATCAGCAGCAAGATATTTTTATTTTTGATTCCACAGCTTTTTTTTCCCCTCCTGCTGCCTATGATGCACAACAGTTGACAAGGAAAATGTTTTAAAAGACTTTCTCACATTTATCAGTAAATGCTGCAGAACAGCTGAGAAGACTGACCTGTTAACTCAATCAGTGACTCAAAGTTTATTTTAGTTTTATTAATTTTCTTACTCGCCTTGCTGGTATGACAAAAAAAAAAAAAAAGCACAGCAACAGAGACGTGTTGATAATTGTTGAACTGTATTTGCATAGTTGGGAATGAAACACCCTAGATAGTCAGGAAAAATTTCTCACCATTACACTTCACACTTAAGGCGCTGGTGTGAAAATCCCTAAGCAGACAAACAAGACACCTGGAATGGCTAAAAAAATTAGGTGGTGAATAAAATTGTAAGAAAAGAACAGTGAGAAATGGTATGAAAAAAATGAAAGTGAAGTCAAGTGAAAGGAAGTGTTAATTATCACATACTGTGTATTATGTATTGTGGATATATTACAACATATAGCAATATTCACTTCGATTCAGCTTTTTTTCTATGCCACCAACTCATATCATCTCATGGTACAAGATGGGCAAAATCCAGTTAGGTCCAAATTCAGTTCAACATAATCCAACTCAGTCTAACATGATCCGATCGTATAGTAAGATTCACATTAAGTTGCATATTACAGCTCAACCCTAATCATAACTGTACACAGTCAAATTTGGTTTATTGTCCAGAATCAATTAGGGGGGAAAAAAATAACCCTAACCCTAAGAAAAGTCCAGTTGAAAGTATTGAGCCATTGACATTTTAATAAATCCCTCATCAAAAGCAAGAATGTGGCAACTGTGGAAAGGAATGGCTCCCTTTTAACTGAGAGAGACCTGCAGCACAGCCAGGCTCAGTGAGAGCAACCATCTGTGCAACTGACGGGGGTTGAGAGGACAGAGGAAGGCGGCGGAGCGAAAATTAGCACACACACACGCACACACACTCAGCAGTTGTTTATGGGAAGCAAAAAAATTATCTGCGTAGAATAGAAAGCAGGATATATCATCAGGATAATTCTGTTTGTCCAGGAATGAAACAAATCTAAACCAAGAATTACTGATCGATGGATACTTTTAATGGGGAAGAGTCGCAAGCAGAGTACACACAGTTTGTGGTAGCAATAACTCCATCCGTGGATTTCTCCAAAGAGACAGAGGTAAAAATATAACTAATAAGTCAGAAGATGCTGCAGTCAATGCCAGTGATAGCTCTGTTTTAACCTCCTCCAGCAAAGAGACACAGCAAAGCACTCTGAAGAATTGTGGTGTTGGGAGCATTAAAACGTCCTTACACAGAAAGCATTCATTGTACCTCTTTCAAAACGACATTAAACCTTCATAAATGTGTCAATTAAACAATTAAACATGTCATTCTGCAAATATATTTAGATTCACGCGCGCTTTATTTGCTCCACCTCACTTACTTTTTACAACTCGCGAAGTGGGCGGACAGTCGGTTTCTGCGCTCATATTTGCCGTCAGCGTTAACGGAACATGATCTCTAAACAAGAGAGTGGAAGTAAAGGTCATTTAGGCTGATCAGCATTCCAGGTATGAACTCTGGACTGCGTCCATGTGGTGTCAACACAAACAGATTAGTTTTCATTGTTTGCCGTGGGAGCAAAAGGCCTGGATCACCTTACATATTTTCGGAAAGCTAAAGCTGCAAAGTGTTTATGACTGACACTTTATCAGCAACGCTGTTATTTGGGGTTGTAAATAAGTGTGAATGCGTGTTATGAAGACAGAGTGTTGGGCTCTTGCGCTAATCTGTCTCTGAAAATATCTGGTTGTTGGGAATCACATTATAAACACATTTTCACTCATTTCATTAGGTTTTCTGCAAAGTGGATCTTAGTTTCTTTTTTCTCGCATTAGATTTGACTGTTGGGGTTATTGGATCCTTCTGTCCAGCAGAACTGATGAAACTCTCACAGAATTCCTTCAGTCTGGCCTTTTCATTATTTAATGAGGGTCACAAAATCCAATTTCTGGCTTAAAGCAAAATCATATTTTAAAAGTAATGCTGATGCTTGGCATCAACATTATGATGTCCTCCCAAGCCCGAACCATTAGGGACAATTGGCAAAGAAATCACAAAGCTAAGCTGCTCATTCAACATGAGGAAAATCTGAGATGTCTGCGGGGAGAGATTACCAAAAGGATCTCAGATATCTGCTTGATTTGTGTGGCTCACTGAATTGTCAGATTCAACATACACACACAAAACATTGCTGTGACAAAATACCTTCATTAATTCTGAATTGTTTTCTGTTATTTGGACAAAAACAAATGCAAACACGCAGCTGCTGCATGATTAGAGAAAGATTGATGTTAGAGAGTGACAGATCAGACATTTCCTTATCTTGTGATTTAGTAAGACCTTAATCTCCTGCTACTGATTTTAGACAATTCTTTATTCTTTTTAAGAACTATATTAAGCAACATACAGAACCTTTTTTTTTGTTTGTTTTTTCTAACTTACCTGCCATGAAAGTCGGTAATTAATGTGACCCAGCAGAGGCTTTAACCAAATGCGTGTGTAAGAGAGCAGAGCCTCTAAGACAGCATTTTACTGATCTAAAGCAAGTCAGAATTATTTGGGGTTGACAACCTAAATAATTGATGTTTCACAAATCAGCTTATTTATCTCATGTTTAGGCCTGTATAACACCTTTCTCTAAGCACCTCCGCATATGGCAACATAAGAAGCACTGTAACAGCTGCTTCAATATGGCAAAAGCCCTGGATCTGGTTGTCTATTATGCAACGTTCGCAAAGAATAGGGAGCTACTGTTTCACATGACACCAACATTGTGTTGCTTCCCAGCTCTAAGCTGCATTGCTGGATGACACTTACTAGCTGAATAAAATATAAACAAGTCAGAGGGTTGTTTGTCCCAGAAGCAGAATTTTGAAGCAAATACTGCATGACCTCCCTCGACCTCTGACATTGTTCTTTGGAGACCAGCCATAATATGAGCCTAAATTAACCCGACCAGTCAAAATTCTACGAGATTCATTGCAAAACCCCAAAATTTATTAGCTCATGTGTTCTTGGAATTCTGAATTTGGACCAAAAAGAGTGTCTGGCTACGGTAAAGGTCAGAGTCCTTAGTTAGATATGAATTATACATCATGTTCTCGGTATTTTTCTGCTTGCGCTAGAGGTAAGTTAACAACTTGTAACTTTAGTTTTCACGTTTGTATTCTGACCTGCAACCTGACCTCAGTTGGCATTGTTACAAGCAAGAAACATGCGAAGAATGAAATGAGAGTTACAGCGTACTATATATTTATAGCCAACTAACGACGAGTAAGATCAGTCACTATGGAGCAACTCTGTCCCGATATTTAGATGATGTGAGGCAGGAAAACGAGCCAAGATCCAAAGGGGGGAAATGTGGCTCTTGTCCTACAACCATGTTTGTAGTTCTGGTTTATGCATAAGCCGCATCCTGTCAATTCATTATGCAGACCAGAATGAAGCAGGGCACAGTCAAACAAACAGGCACTCAAGTCCAAATACACTAACACATGCACAAAAACCAAGATGCACTGATCCACACACACACACACACACACACACAAATGCATTCAATATGCAGACACATGTAAAGAGAAGAGAGGGAGACTGTTAATTAACTAGAGCTCGTTAATTCTCTTTGAACCGACAGCGTGGAGGTTTACACACTAATTACCTTGATGGCTGAGCCAACCTGTGCATGCACACGCATATGCCGGTCTTCACACTACAAACGCAAGCGCTCTCGCAGGCTGACATAACACATCTTGCAGGCTTTTAGACTTTCACACTCGTACACGGCCATAAAACACAAACATAAAGGTGTGAAGTCTCACTCATACACATGAACATATGCACACACTCATGTGTACTGCTGAAAGAAAGAAAAAAAACTCTTGCCCTGAAATGAATTCTATATTAAGAACTTTTTTTTTTTTCCTCTCCTTCTCTTTTTGCTTCAGAGCAAGATTCAGATGGTTGGGTTTATTCTTAGCTCAGATCGTGCGTCTTTTTGATTCACACTGATCTAGCAGAGTTAGCCTCAAACTAGCTCCCATAGTGGAATGGTCCGCTAAAATGTTTGCACAATACTTGCACACATAATCATTTTTACATATTCACCATGTCAGAGAACTGAGGCTGTCATGTCAGCACCGAACTGTAATTGACTGTGTCAAATTAAGAGGAAGTATTTTTATGTCCTTCATCAAACTCAATTAATATTCCATCAGGGATAGATTTATAGCCCATACTGGACCTCGGCCAGTTTATACATATGTTCATGTGTGTTTATGTGCGTGCGTGTTATCTCATAGCTACAATAATTATGGACTGAGATTTGACTTTTAGTTTCCAGCCTTTATTGCACATTTTTAGTCCAAAAAAGGAAGCACACATAAAAAAATAGTTAATATCATTTGTAAGTGAAGTTTCAACTCTGAATCCAATTTAAGAATTACAATACAAGAAGAAGGAAAACATCTGAACAACATTGTTTGTTGTTTTTCCTGTTGACATTCCCCATTATTACTCATATTGAAATAGCTCTTACTATAAGAAAAGTCAATATGAAACTTCAGGTTTCATATGAACTCTTCTATTTGAAGCAACACCTTACTGTTTGAAACAAGCACAAAAATATAAAGAAATGTACATTTTAAGCAGTAATTATCATTGTTAACATTCCAAGTAATCAGTGTCTGTGCATTTTCAAAAGCAAATGCAGCCTCCTTAATTGTTATATTTCCTAAATATTTCACAAATTTCCAAATGCATCGTATTCCAGGTGGTAAAACTCAAAAGGACAAAACTATGGATTTGATGCTCTGCATTCAGCCTTCCTGTTGTCTGCTGTGTCTTGCTCTCCCTCTATTGCAACCTAAATTACTCAGACATGCATCTAAAACTGCGGGGAAAAAAATTCTAAAATTTTAAGTTTTAACTGGAGTTTTCACATCATTTTAAATGCCTTACCCATGCTGAAAATAGCCAACTTAGAGTTTCCCCTGTCTAGAAACGTCCACGACAGAAATTATCGATGTAGCCACAACTTGATAGCGCTTGGTATGTTGAGTTTTGAGTTCTGCCCTTTATTTCTTGACAAAAGCTGAGAAATGAATATGCTAAAGATATTGTCCTAAAAGACAGAGTTCGAAAGAGACTCTAAAAACATTTGGTCAGAAAAACATATGAATTGTATGAATGGAGTCAAATATGTGTCGACAAGTTAAGCAGCAATGAAATCAAGCCAACAGGACCAGGGCAGAAGGTCTACAGTGTACAGCTGCTCAGATGTAATTAAACTAAAAGTAGCCAAAATATGGCATTTGGCAAAAGAAGAGAAGGTTGTCAAAGAGTTCAAGACTTTGAGATTGGAAGGAGAGCGTGAGAGGGGAAAAAAAAGAGGGGAAATGGGGTTTGGGACGGCGGAGGAGTTATGGGTCAATAAACCCTGCTGTGGGGGAAGTGGAGAGGGACCTATAACGAGGTCAAGGACTTATCATCGATCTGCACATCATAAAGCTGACTGGCAAGGAGAGAAAGGAGTGGAAGACGAGGAGAGGAAGTGAGCCAAAGGAACAGGGAATATGTGGGTAGTTGTGAAAAACAGAAGTTCAGCTTTAGGGGAAAAAGTCATGGGGAGAATAAATTGAGAATAACATTATTATGATGAAGGAAGGAGAGGGGGCAGCTATGGCCAGTATGGAGGAAATTGAATTAGATGGATTTGTGGCAGAAGAGCTGAAATCTGTAACAGAATGCTCACTGAGAGCAACCACATCCAGACTGCCAATACCAGTAACTCTCCCTCGGTCGATCGAGGCCCGCCTTGTGTTGCAGGTTGGATCTCACTGCAGTTTTTTTTTTTCTCCGACGCAACATCACACACAAGTCAAGCTTAACAAATTACACTTAGCAAACAAACTCTATAGCTGCGACAAAGTACATATTTAATTTATTTTTTTTTTTAATGTAGTGGACTTTTAAAAAAACACACTGTCGCTACTTGATGGATCCCAACAATAATCATAAGGAGTGTCACAATATGTCGCACCTCAACATCTCAGACGCCATTTTTTTTCCCCTCGTCAAAATTAAGCCCGTTTGATGTTGCTTTTCAGTTGCTGTCACAACGTCACTTCCTCTGCTGTAGTAAGTTTAACCTTACTTCTCATTCTGCAGAAAGGGAGGAAGTGGTTCTTGAATTGCCGTTTTTTTGTTGACGTAGTCAGAAAGACCCGTTTGCAGACTTCATTACAGGAGCATTGAACAGGACAGCATCACATTTACCATTTCATTGCAGTTTAATGCTTGTCTATTTGAACTTTCAGTGCAAACAGACAAGTATATAAAGAATGGACTATGAAGTACTTTACATTGATGACAAAGTCTTTAAAAGCACTGTTTGGGGAAAACCAAATTTGTTTGAGAAAAATGTTGTTTCAATCTTTTCCTAAATATTTGTCAGTAACTCTTTCTTCCTTTTTAACTCATATGTTGCAAAGAAAAATATGTACTTGGTAAATTAGCAATTGTTACAATGTATTCACTGAACGTTGGCAAACTTTGCACACAGCTGCTGCTGACTGTGAACATTTTAGTTGCATCAAAGCAAGTTTTGCTAAAATGTAGTAAAACTATGTTTTAGTTTTGCAAAAACATCAGCTGACCCTGTTGTTCCTGAGCCTTTATGCATCTTTGTGGACTTTTCCAGAATCGTTAACCTCGATAGTGAAAATACAACCAGTTTGCTACACAAAAGTATATTTCTTGCTGTGGATGGAACAACTCCATATGTCCTTGCTCTTTTTGTTTTATACAGATAAAATGAATTTGTGTTTTGCAAAATGTGCAAGGTGAAATGCTAATTTATTTTTATATTGAGGGGAGTATGGAGTATATTTTATTTTGTATTCAATTAGAGTTTTTATTTTTTTAATTACCTTTACAAGAGTCCCTGTAGTTGGCAATAGCAGAGCACATTTGAAGAATTTCTATTAGGTGCTTTGAAAATCCAATGTCAAAGTCCTATTTTAATCATTTAATAATATGTGAGAAACACAAAAAAAAATGGGTTAATCATCTTTGATTAAGCATGTTACTCTTATTTAGAAATATAATTTTAAGTCCGTACAAAGCAAAGTTATGCAATGCTGTCACACCAAGGAAATGGTTTTGACAGCCTTTTAAGTCAACCAATAGTGAAAATATTTGTGTTGACATTTCTTGTGTAGGAAATCCAACTGATTATGATGAGATCTCAGATTCACTTTCACTCAGAGTCAAATTCCTTCATACACTTTCCATTTCACTCTGAGTCACATTCTTTTGTGCATTTTCTGTTTATTTACCAGAGGCTCTCCTCTCAAGAGGTTGCACTATGCTTGATCAAAGCTGGTGCTCTAAAGTGAAAGTTTTCTTCGTTGAAAGTCGAGATGAATCCATTGAGATGTTTTTTCGCCAGACTTTGTTATTATGCTCTCTATTACTGTTGTTGGAGTCACTTTTATCATCTAAATGTTGCTAGCAAGTCACAGACGATATTAGTTCACCATTAATCCCCTCTTTCTGACTTAATTCTGCTATGTACCATCTTGTCTTTTTTCTTTTTTTCTTTTAGTATAAGTATTTCAAATGTTTAATTTCCTTCTGTGCTTGGTGGAAGGAAAAAAAAAAAATTGGCACCGGTTTAGCTTTTTATACGAGCCGTCCATCAGCTTCCCAGCAGATTATCCAGAGGTGACATTCAAGGCTAAAGTTATTCCACGGTAATCTTTTTCTTGTCTCTGTAGCCTTCACTTCCTCACCATACACTGCATGTTTCAAAGCAGATCTAGATTTAAAAGCTTGTAATTTTGTAAGCAGATAAGTGAGTCTGAGAGGAGATAGGTTGGGTGTCATATAGAGATGGGCTTCCTGGTGCAGAGCGATCCCTTCAGGCCAGACCGAGTCATTTAGCTCTCTGATATTTTCTCAGCGTGAACTTACAGTCTTATTTTCCATCCAACCTCAAAGCCGCTGTGCTAACAAGACTGGGTTGATTTGTGTTTGAACATCACAGTAGTCGTGCTGCTCACTTTGTGTGGATGATGTACTGAAAATGTTCACTGAAACCACCTCGGCTGCATACTGCATAGATTTTAGATGCAGTTTAACGTTTCACAAACACCGTAACACTCTTTAAAATAAATATATATATATATATATATATATATATATATATATATATATATATATATATATATATATATATATATATATATATATATATATGAGAGAAATAATAGAGAAATCGAAATTAAAACACAAAGTAAAAACAATGGAAATAGAATTAGTGGGGTTTTTTTATGTTTTTTGTAAATTATTAAAAAAAAATAATAATTTTGTTTTATATAGTAGCAAATGTAACCCGTATACTGTGGAATCATGTCTTTTAAGATATCTCTCATATCAGAATTTCCAGATTCTCCTAATAAATTTGTGGAGTTTCTCCAGGTACTTTGGGCTTTTCAGATACTTTTTTCAATCATGAAAAACTTCACTCCCTGAGGAAATCAAATATCACACAGACCTGTAAACTGCAGGGTTGCGCTACATGAAGAATTTAACACTAAAGTGTCAACAACTTAAGACGCGCATGACGTAACTATGGGGAGAAAGTTAGAATACACACGGGGTTTCTTCAAGAACTCCAGGTTTTCAAATTTGTTTTTGAAAATATAAAAAAATACTTGCCAAGAAAAACAAACCTTGCACAGACCTGTGAATTGTGAGCAAAAGCAGTAAAGACAAACTTGGATTAACTTCTATAATTTGTAGCATACCTGATTTATGCACAAGCAGAAACTCTTGATTCTGTTGGTCGGGGAGTAAATGAATTTTTTCTTAAAAAAAAAAAAAAAAATCATAATTTAAAAGGCAAAAGGAGTTTGTTTGTTTTTTCCTTCTATATAAGTTCTTTTTCTGGATGGTTTCTTGGTCCAAATATATACAAGACTGCCATTTGGTGTGAGCCCATCGTCCTTGGTCATATGTCTTTTTTGTACATGAGCTGGCCCTATGATGGTGAACCGATGATGGTGCTTCTCACCTGTAATATGATTAAGCTTTTAGAGAAGATTGATTCATGGATCTCTGAACACTTGAGTTTCAGAAACACAAACAAGGCTTTTTATTAACATCAGCACATTATGCTGCATTAGCTGACCAAAGGGAACTTAAATAGCATCAAAACGCTCATCGTCTATCTGTCTTCACTTATTTCAGTAGAGCACAAAATAAGTGTTTTTGAGAGTGGACTCCATACTACGCAGCTGTCACGATTAGACACCAATCCAGATCAAATGTAAGAATCTTCTGGGCAGGCCAGCGGTTTGTAAACACCAGACATGTCCAGCAGCATTAATCTAAACTGGGATTAAAAGGCATCCGAAAACTTTGATAGACCCCTGTGATTGGTTGATGCCTATTACACTGCATTGTAGCTGCTAAACCCATAATCAAGGAGAACATGATCAGATAATCTCAATATGTCTTTGCAGACCCTGCCCAACAGTCTAATCCTCAGATTTAGAATCTCAGATTAGGAATCCTAGATGATTAATCCCATATTGTGTTTGTACGTTGCCTGCAGGGGACCCTTCGCCGGGTGACCTTCTCGGTCGTGAGCCAACCTCAGGACGGTGGTTGCTATGACAGTGGCCTGGAAGATTCGGAGACACCAAGCAGCAAGAGTTCATCAGGACCGCGGCTGGGAGCTCTGCCGCTTCCCGAAGAAGGCTACGAGCGCACAACGCCGGAGGGCAGCGTGGGGGAGGAGGAGCACGTAGAGAACGGTATACTGGCATTCCGAACACAATTAACCATTCTGCCAAATTAATTTATTGAGCTTAAGACGCTGCCAAACACATTCACTGAAATATTTCCCCTCTCAAGGCTATGTACTTTATGCCAAGAAAGGCTTAGAGATATTTTGATTACACACTCTCTTTCTATCACACACACAGAAACGACCCAGAGAAAGACTTTCATTGGAACCTTGACTTGCTGTCAAGGTCCCAGGAGTCTTTATTCTTTCTCTCTTGATGGAAATGTGTTTTACACTATAAAGCAGTTGTCCTTTGTGTGTCTGCAAGCACCGCACATCAGGATTTCTGTGTGAGCAAGGCCTCTGTGTATTATGTGAGGAGATTTTTAGAAAAGCTAATGTGCGGCAGTGTCTTGTGCCAGAGTCTCATCCGTGGCCTTAAGCCTCTCTGTCAATGACAAAAAAATTCCCTTTGTTCCTTTTTCCACTGCAAGTCTTAAAAAAAAGCTAGAGCTGTGGCAGCACAGCAAGGTCACCATGCCCATGGTAGCTGACTAATTGTAGGAGGGAGGGGGGGGTCAGTGTTATTCTGCTAAAATCATGTTTTTCTTTTGTGTTTTTTAATCAAAATTTTAATTTCTTTTGGACTGTTTTTTTTTTCATGGTCAGAAGAAGACAGGCTTCATAAGGCAGAATGTGTTGAGTATTTAAAATGCCTTTCAGAAGACCTTTTTACAATTTGTCACTCTACAACCTCAAACTTAATTTTTTTTTCTAGGGATTGGGTATTTCAGGAGAGATCAACACAAAATATTTTTTTCCTACTAATGAAAACCTGAAAAATGTCCATGCATTGAATTCAGCCCCTCATCGCCCTTTCACCCTCCCTCTGCCCATAGTAAACACTCCTTTGACCTAAACTGGCCTTTTCCTTCAAATACAGCAGCAAATCTTTTAGGGGTAACTCTCTACTGGGAAATCTGGAGGCTAAATGTTTTGCCCATTCTTTGAATAGCTCAAGGTCAGTCAGATTGCATGTAGTCTGCAAAACATCAATTTTCAAGCTTTGCTAAAAATTATTAGGTCAAGACTTTGGCTGGATCATTCTAACTCATGAATGTGGCTCTGGCTTTATATTAATGGCTCCTGTGGCGATGAAAGGTGAACCCAGTCTCAAACTTTTTGTAGCCTCTGATATTTTTTTATTTTCCCAGGACTGTCTTGTATTTAATTCCCATCTGTCTGACCGGATTGTTTGTCCCTGCTTAAAAAAAAACAAAAAACAAACATGATGTTGCCACCACCATGTTTGGTGGAAGGGACTACAGGCTGATGTCCAGTGTTTCCAGACATAGACACCAAAGGGTTGATTCTGCATTGGGTTATGTTCAATCCTAAGCAATGTTCTGTTCTTTCAGCAATGTCCAGCAATGTTTAAAGGCGGATTTTTATTTTTTATTTTTTTACAGAATAAAGGGGGCTTAATATAATGCTGATGACACTTTTCAGATTTTTAATATAAAACCCCTGAAAACCATAAAAAACATTTTATATCCCACTTCACAATTATGCACACGTTTGCGTAGGCCAAGCAAAATGAAATGCATTGACAGACGAAATGTTGACTTTGAAGTTCAAAGGGAGTGAATACTTTTGCAAGACACCATATGCATTTGTTGAAAATTGTCAGTTATGTTTAATGCGGGTGTCTCAGTCAGAGCGCAAAAACTTAATTTAAATATTGCGTCAAATAAAACATGTTTCTTGGCTGGCCTGGAAAAGCCTGGGGAATCTCCTGGAGGAGCAGGGCCGGGTGCCTCGGGCTGCTCAGGCTGCGGCCCCTACAACCTGACCCCAGATAAGCAGTAATGGATCATTGAATGGTTAGATGAATTTAATTGTTTTTAAATGTTTTCCTTGCAGTCTCAATAAAGAACAAATCCCAAGCTATGCAAATCCAATTTATAGTTTGAAAACACATCACAATATGTGTGCATCATTAAAGCTGCTGCCTGGAGAAAAACCAAAAAAACAGAATTTGATAGCATTTATATCCGTTTCTACAGTGATGAGAGTATTGCACGTTTTCAGCCAATCCATATAAAACAGCTATTACTTTAACACAAAATGGCAGCCAGTGTAGGTATTGTGTGGTGCAATTTAGTAAACCATTGCTAAAATCACCCATAAGTGCTTTGTTTAACTGTTTGGGGGGGGTTTTCTGTTGGGGATGAAGATACGCTCATATTAGCCAGCGCTTCTCTTTTACTCTGAAACAAAGTATTGTCCAGCACGTTCTTGCCACTGGAGCCCTTTTAGCTGCGACATTTAACCTCTCGGCTGTGTTTTACCCAATAAAGTGGCTCACAAAAATCAAGTACCAGTTTGCTGCAAGAAGACAAGCGATTGCGTTATTGCATTGCGTAATGATAAATATGTAGGAGCGCTCCAAATATAGGTGCAGCTGAATCTACACAGTTAAAGTTGCAATGACTGCACTCTCTCTAGTGAGCGCAGCAGCTCAATAGCATATAGAGGATGGGAGGGAGATAGGAGACCTTTTGTTGCTTACATAACGATGAACAATCCAAGTATAACTGAGAATATATAGAAACACAACCACAGTGCCACATAATTACCAAGCGTCTTCACACTGCAGTCTTAAAAGCGTACGTAGTCATCAGAATTTATTGGTTTAAAAAATAATATTTCTGTAATATTTTCCTTTTCATTAATAATACCCCTGTTAATGTAAAAAACACCTTTGCTGGAGCATCTTTTTTTATTGTCGCTAAAACCCTATGCTGTAATTCCCGAACGTTCTCCTGAAAGGCCCATTCCGCCTTATTTAGCTAGAGTGTCTGGCTAACAGGTTGCCCACGATCTCATGTTTAGTTTCAAGTGTGTTTTATTTAATTACGCAACAAATAAACAACAACAAAAAAACACTTCAAAATTAGCAATCGGCTGTGAATACCAAGTGAGGAAGTTTTGCTTCAGTGTTACTTAGTTTCTTCATACACAAAAGCACACTGCCTTTAAAAATTCCTGGTATAAAAGATGAAACCTTTATCCACCCTCAGCGTGACTCATCCTGTGAAACCAACTTGCTTCTTAAGACAAAAAAGTCAAATAAAATACTTGCAAAATAACCTGATTGCAGCGATTCTCCAAAACAGTGGGATTGTGAGGACCTATGTTGTCCACAGACCTCTTAAGGTGACTTCACAGTTCTCTTGTCATATTTTTTTGTTGATTTGGATGTTTGCTTTGACTTGGTGTGATGATGAAAAATAAAATCTCTCCTCAGCTTCTGCTTTCTAGCACAACTGAAGGTTTGGGGTTAAACCTGTCTGATATTTGGAACTGCTCAGGATTTTATCCACCTTAATAAAAAAAAAAAAACTTCAGAAAACTACGCCCAGATCATGATGCTGTCCCCACTTTACCTCAGAGTCGGTATGGTGCTTTTCCACCAAAAATGCCTTTTAAGATTGTAGGCCAAACATTTCAATACGTTTTTCTTGAGACGCTAGCACAGTCTTTTTCACGCAGTTTTAGAATACTATAGTCGCACCTGGATATTTCATTTTGCAGAAATGTTTTCTTCCAGATAAATCAAGAATAAAGTCAAAGTTGGATCAGATGCATAAAACTGAGAATTAGTTTAAAGGATTATGCCTTTTTTTTTAAAATTGTCCATCTTTTACCCTACTACTCAGTAGGATAATACTGGATGTCACATTAAAAGGTTGGGAAGGTTTTGAAATGATCTCTCATGAGCGCTTTTTTTTACACCACAGAAGCTTCACATTTTGACACGGGTGTGAAAATGTCTGGTTTAAAAATCCACAACCTTTCATTCCTTTGAGGAAATCCGCGTCCAGTCACCGGTGTCCTCGTTGATCTTTTACGTGGGATGTGGGTTCACATGGGATTTGAAACATGTAACCTTCACGTTACACGTACAGAAGTGTAGATTTTACCATTCAGAAAGCTGATAATTACATTCCCCAAGGCTCTGATGGTTGCTTTGTCTGACCTCACCTTTCACCTTTCGTGTAGTGCTGATCGCAGCTGCTTTCTCCCTTTTTTTTTTAAACATTCCTCAGAAGTCAGCAATTTGCATTCTGCTCAGACAGCATATTTTCTTCCTTTCAGGCTCCCCTCCCTAATAGTCTCAGTCTAATCTTTTTCTTTGTTTTTATCAGTTGTTTTCTTTTACCTGTTTTTCAGTTATAAACTCATTTTCTGCAGCTGTTTCCATTTGGTTGCCAACTTTTTTTTGCTAATTTGGGATAGCAAAGTGAAATATTTATTTATTTATTTATTTTTTTTTACCCATTGTTATCCACTTCCTGTTTCCAGATGCTAGACAGCTTCCAGACGTAGCACTAACTGGAAAGTGCACCAGGGAGTGCGACGAGTTCGGCCACTCTGACACATGCTGGATGCCTGTGCGCCCTTCGCCACGGCAAAGGCAGCGGCACGGTAGCGACCCTCCGCGCCTCTCTACCTTTGCTCCAGGTGACGACAACAACAATCTCCATGGCAACGACCGTGAAAGCGACAGCGAGAGTGCCGGCAGCGCAGGGAGCTCGGAGCCTGGAGTCGTGGTCGGAGGAGAAGGCCAGAGGTTACCCCTAGCCAACGGAGACCCCCTCGGCACCCTGGGCCGTGGAGACCGCAACAGAAACATGGGCGACCACAACCGGAATCTTCTCAACCGCAAAATGACTTCCGCGTCCTACGACACGTTCAGCGGTGCGGGCCTTGGGAGGCGCCAGCCCGAGGAGGAGGCAGGCGAGGGCCAAAACCCACCTGAGGTCATACCACTGGCGCGGACTGGAGGGGACTACAAGACGACGTCATGCCTCACGTTGTCACGCCGGGAAGTCTATCTGTAACAGCCTGTAGGTGGTGCAGTCCTCATGAAACTCCTACGTTTGTGTGTTGGAAGAAAAAAAACAAAAAGAGGTTCCAAGGTGCACTGACAAGTCGTCAGTGTGGTTGGTCTTTTCAGCCTTTGAAGATGTGAAAAATGACAAATGGATGCTTTCAAAAAGCTAAAATCAAACTGTAACTTCAAGACTCGTACTAACAATTATCAGTACTTAAACTTAGGCAAGTGATTGATCAGGTCTCGGACTGGGAATTCTTTCCAAAAACACTTTTTTTTATTTATATATAACTGCTGAAAGCTACCTAACAGGCGATGACTGTGTGTGTCTACGTGGAGGAAAACAATCTTTTCTTCTGTTTTTTTTTCTGTTTTTTTTTTACTGAATCCAATGCATGCCTGACCCTTCGACCGTATATGTATTTATGTGAAGAAGCCCATATGAACTCTGATGTCTGGTGCATCTACACAAACTAAGGCTTCATCGGGCCAGAAATGGACTCCTCTGGTCTGACCCAGCTAAGAGACAACTGAAGTTTCCTCCTGTGGGGAAAAAAAATAGACAAGAAGAAAATGTGTTTTCACAATGACTTGATCTAATTCAAAGTAATCAAACTTTCCTATGCTTTACAGTGCCTTGCAAAAATGTTCATACTCCTTGATCTTTACTCCATTCTGTTACAACTCCATTCTTATATGTATTTTATTGGATTTTGTTTGTGTGTGATAATCCATTATAAAGTAGCAGGTAAATGTAAAGTAGAAGGATTGATATACAATTTTAAAAATATAAATCTGATCAAACCTTTTGGTCTACGTTAAAAAAACACAGCATCTTCCTGAACACACCATTATGGACGCATCATGCTGCGGGATGCGTTTTTCAGCAGAAACAGAGGAACTGGCCATAGCTGATAATAATAGCTGATAGAGGGGAAATCCAGGAAGAAAACCTGATGTAGGTTGTAAGATACTTGAGTTTGGTGCTGAGGTTCACTTTCAAGTGTAAAACCACAAATCTAAACAGTCAGAGTGGTTTTGACCAAACCGTATTCCTATGCAGTCTGGGAAAAACTGGAGTTTCATTATTGTTACCATGTCTGAATAAAATGATAATTAAGTTCAGCTAATTGAAGTTTCTCCAGATGAAAAAGAATGAATTTGCCCTTTTCCGTTCTTCTAAGTAAGAACTGAGGCCAGTCAATGTCTAGACATAAATCCAGTAGAGTATCTGCAAAAACGGCTTTTCACATCAATACCAGAACTCTCTGCCAAGAGTGAATAACACGCAGACGGACTAACGAGGTGACATTTGACGTCAATTGTTTGCACTAGATTTTATTTAGGGGCATTAGAATAATGGTTTCTACAAATGCAACAGTTTTAGATGTTTGTATGTAAATCATTTTGAAAGCCACGTATTATTCTCCTTCTGATTCACATCCGTGCATCATTACTTTTGGTTGGTCTATAACATAAGATCTTAAAAGAGCCCATTGAGGTTTGAGGTTGTAACGTGATAAAATGTGCAAAGGTCCAATGAGTATGAATAGGTTTGTAATGCACTGTAGCTAAATGTATCATAGCTGAGGTGTGGGGTGTTAACCAGCCTCCCCTCCCCCCGCCTCCCGAGATTCTTACAGTGTGAACAGAAAATCAGAGCAAGACAAGACTTTTTTTATACAGCGATCAAATGTAACTACTCACAATACAAGGTTGTCATCGCGTGTTTCTAGTGCCAGAGTATTCTGCCACGAGTGAAGACGTATGTTTATGATTTTCCCCTCACTCCCCACTCTGTATGTATATATTGTATGTGCGCATTGGATCAAGCAGCAGTGTTCTCTTTCTGCTGCTCTCCCGTAGTTTCAGAGTAGACATAGGTGCCAACTTCATTTTGCATCTACACATACACACACATATTTATATATGAATATATATATACACATGCAAGCATGCAGTTGCAAACACATAGCGTACACACATTAGCATGTACCCTCGAGCTCATGCAGAGCGTTTGTAGAGCTCACGTAGGGTGAAGAGTTTTAAGGTAAAGTCTATAATAACCTGCATTCACTTCCATGCAGTAAAATCATGTAAGAGACACAAACGTACACAAATCAAGTTCATTCGAAAGAAACAAAACTGAGATTTTTGCGAAACACTCGGTTCATGTGTGTTTGTGCTTTCCTCCACGTCTTTTTCTTTTTCTTATGCATTGCCTCATCAAACTAGCTGTAGCGTTTTGCCTGCTCCTCTCCAGCCAGTATTTAAACATGAAACGTATTTAAATAATTACCCATCTCTCTCTTTCTCTGACTGATCCGCAAGCCAAGATTAAAGAGAATTCCAGTGGCATCTACTCTTAAAGTAACGATAGAAACCGTTGGAGTTAGAGATATTCCACATAGTGTAAGTAGGACTCGTAAAAGAACCACGTCTCTGTAATTCCTGTAAGGTATATTAAGGAAAGAAAAAGAAACTCTGCATGACAGAAAATGTTTTTTTTTTTTTCTCTTTCTTTTTTTTAAGATACAGCTTGTGCTTATTATTTTTTGGCAGCACGACTGTTTGGATACATCTGTACTAAATGACTGCGCTTACAAAGGGGGTAGTGGAGATAATGATGGCGGACGGAGGAACTGAGCTGCAGTTGGGTCAAATTGGTTGGGCCTTTTTCTCTCGGAGTTTTTCAGAGTTGAGAGGAAGGGTGTGCCAGGGGGTGGAACGAGCAAGTCGTGCGGCGGGAGAGCGACGTTCTGACCTGAACACGCCCATGCTGCTGTGCCGGTAACAGACTCCTTCATGTCCCAGCCTGCCCGTCATCTACTGCGGCAGCCTCTCTGACACACTCGGCTGCGTAGTACAGAGGAGTGGGTGTGGATCGAGGCCAACGCTTCTTAATTCCCATCATCGGAGCGTGTGTGTGTGTGCGTGTGAGCGCGCGTGTGCGTGTGTGTGTGCAGCTCCATGGCGTGATAGGGATAATAGGGTTAGGTCGTCCCTGTGGTCTTAATGAGTTTCCTTTCTCCTCTCCTCTCCTCCCTCGATCTACACTGATCTCATTAATGTCTGAATGGGCGAATGTAACTCTGGTGGAAACTGCCAGTAAGTCTGTCTCCTATGTTTTTCTTGTTTTTTTTTTTTTTTATCTGGTTGTTTTGGATCAGACTAGACAAAGAGACAAGATTAAAAAAAAAAAAAAAAAGAACAGCAGCAAACTCAGGTGTGCAAAGACATCTTACCTTTTTAAGAGGGTAATTTAGATGTTCTACTTAAACTCCTTGTAAAATTGTACATACTTCAGACTTTATTACTGTAATGTACTACTGTACTGCACAATCTGGAGTTTTGAGCCCACTGACGTACCTATTTAATCCCCGGCCTTCATTACCTCCAACACCCCCCACCCGACCCCCAGCCTCTAGTGTTGCTGATTTAAAGAGCTCTGTTCTTGATGGACTGCGCTGAAGAAGAACCAAAAAAAAAAAAAGTTAAAGCTTTGGAGACTCTGTTGTTGAGACTTCACATTGCAAAATGGACTGCTGGAACGAGGTGTACGAGGGTCCCCACTGCGAAGTAAAACACTCGGGATACCTTTTAAGAAAAAAAAAAAAAAAAAAAAAAACAAGAGTTGTCTAAGAAGCGCTTTTGTCTTCAGACTACTGTTTTATGGCAGTTACATGACGATACTTTTCAAACCCCATCTGATCTGGATTTCACGGAACTTGCTGTATATGAAACTGTGTGGGTGTGTCCATTTTCTTTTTATACTGCACGTTTAAACCTGAATATGTTTTAGACTACTGGAAAACAAAGAGGAAAAACCGAGCGGACTCAGATCTGTCATCCACAAAGACTTTTATAAAAAAAAACAAGAAAAAAAACTCTTTTATCTTGTCTTCTCCTGGTGTTTTATCCTCGCCTTGTACATAGAAAACCTACACTGTAGAAAGACTGTCTGGAAACCCCGAAGAGAAGATGGCATGCTTAAGGTTCAAATCTGCACTCGAGAAAAAGAAAAAAAATCAGATGAAAAACTGTTTTTCTTTTCTTTTTCATTGTTTTCTCATCTTAGGGGACTGTCTCATTTTTTGCTTTTTTTGACTGCTCCCTTCCTGTAAGTACATAATGAACTAATTGCATTTGCTATGATGATTAAGAAGAAGAGGAGGAGGAGGACGAGGAGGAGCAAATTAATGGTTTGGTAATGAAGATGAATCATGTACAAGTTTGACTTTCACATTAAAAATTTCAAACACTCATTTGGCTTACAGCTCTCTTACTCTTTTTTTGTCTTTTTTTTTCTTAGATGCTGTCAGTCAATCAGTTTTGAATTTTAATGAATACAATGAGAGAGTTGCTTCAAGTCAAATCAGCTCTTGAGTCATTGACTTAGACTGGAGTCTCAAATAAGATGCAAAAAAAAAAGAAAAGTCAGGCATATCTGCCTTTTGTTTCAGTGACGTTGGAAGAGCGTGCCTAAAGGAAACAGGGCTTCAATATCACCTTATTATTCATCTCACATTATACTGTACACAATTTGATCAACAGAAAAGGCATACTGCAATAGATCTTTTAGACATATTGGAAAATTTCATTTTATATGTGCTACAGATCCGATGTGGGTGTAACCCAATAACAGTACTAAATCTTAGTATGCAAGAGCTTCCCTCACTTTGCTGTGCAGGATTCTAGAAACTGAAGGTAGAACTCATTGATGGCCTAGTTTTTTTTTTTTTGTTTTTTTTTTTTATTAATTCCGCAAACAATTATCTAAGTTTTTAAGGGCATTGGAAATTCCTTTTCAGATGATGAGTTGATCTTTAAGTCCTTTCTGCCTAATTTTATTTCCGTTTATTCAAAAGCATTTGCTCTTTCACAGGTTCTAGTTCAGATTGTCAATTCGAACGTTGAAGGTACAAAATATATAAATGTTAGCTCAGTATCTGAATTAGTTTAACTGGGCCTATTTAGGGCCCTGTCCACTGTAAGGCAAAGGTATTCCAACATGATTAGTTGATGAATATGTATCTACGGGCGTTGGAGTTAAGCATATAACACATTTGCTGAGTGGTGGTTTGAAGTGAATAAGCAGCATAAGTTTACTAGATCGTTTTTCCCCTTTATTTTTAACCTCTAGAGGTTAAAAATAAAGGGGAATAAACGATACACCCTCTCATGGCAAAGCCACACCATTCCACACCCTTCATACCAAGACCACAGGCGCTATTCAAAACTGGAGTAAATCAAAAGAAAAACATATATTATCAGAGACTTGACACAACTTGATGTTCCACGTAATCAGATTAGTTATCTTGTTTGAGCTTGTTTCTCAAAACAACATACAGTCACAAGATAGGAAGCAGCAGCTTTGGATGTGCACTCCAGAAACTCATCTAGAGCTCAACATCTGGGGCTCAAGTTTCTTAAACAAACTTTACTTGGTGTAATCAACTGTGACAGTAAGCCGGTATTTGTAGATGCTGTGAGTAAATGATTCATGTTTTCTCCTCCGAGTTATATATAATAGACTCTGTAAATGCTGGTTTTGTGGGTAAAGTCATGCACAGTACGTTGGGATTCTCTTTGATGTTTCTCAAAAGCAAAGTGAATTCAAGGCAGATTCTAAGTTCCTTAAATTTTTGTGTTTTCTGTATTACCTTTGAGCAAACACTTAAGTTGAGTCAAGGCATGGCTTTGATAGAGACCTGCATCTTTTCCACTCCAATGGTCAGTTTAATATACAAATCAGAGATATTGAAGAACTGCAGGCTGGTGATTGCAACATGCGCCTTTATCTTTTAATAAATGACTTTTGCTTCTCATAAAGAACTAACAGAAATACAGAGCCGGTTCTTCATGATACAAAAACTGCCTGACTAATTAATTCAGACATTGTGCATTAACAGGTGTGCACTCTTACTATTAGTTTTCTTTTTTATGTAAATGCATCTTTTTATTTTAATAGGGTACATGTTTATTAATTTGTAAAGCAATTTTCCGTTGTGCATAGCAGATTGTTTATACATATGGAATTTTAATTTCTGAAAAAGATATCGATTTTAAAAGAGAAATTGTTAAATTAGGTTTTGAACTTACAACTTAAAGCACTTGTGAACATCTCTGCCTCAAGAAATATAATATTTACTTCAACCATCAGATGCAAGTGGGACCATCGGTGTGGTTGTGTACTTCAATCTAAACACAAATTCATGTTACGTGTAGCCAGTTTGCATCTGCAGATGAAGGTCATTTGAAGTAACTAAGACTCGAGTCAGTCTTAGTCATCTTTTTCAGGGTCGTCAAGAGGCCGAGTTCAGTTTCTGAGCAGTTAAGAACTGATACATTCTGCAGCACGACTCTTTATTTTAATGTAGATCTGTGATGTAATTCTGCAGCACACTGACATATCTGGGATAGAGTACGGAGATGTGGCGCTGTTCATCATTTTTAATCTTTGAAAGGTGAATATTCCTAAACTTGATGCTGCTCTGTGAAAAGTTTTCAAATGTGGAAGCAATTTGGACTTAAGACTTATCTTACAAAACGATTCACAGGTGTTAACAGCTGTAAAGATTACTGTGAAGGACTCTGAAATGTCAAAAAAATGGAAGAAAAAAAAAAAAATCCCGCAATGTGTATTCTGTTTTTCCAAGTATTCAATACTGACCCCATGTGGTCATAGCTGATATATTTCTATTATTATATTCCTCATTTTTGTTTCACCCTCCTACAGAGGACAGGAATACTGCTACTAAAATGAGACAAGTAAATTAGCCAGAAAGATTTCTTTATCTGCAAGAAGAAAATTACATCGTCGTTCGTGTCACATTCTTGTGTTCAAACAATTCATTGCAAGTGTAAACACTGTGGACAGAACCAGTCAGCCTATATCTGAGGCTGAGTCCAGCCACCCTCCAGATGAGGGATTGCAGTCTATCGGTCATGATCCCAGGTGAGGGTTGGAATGTAGCCAGGCTGGTGCATTGAGAGCTTTGCATTTTGGCCCAACTCTTTTTTTCATCACAACAGATCAGAGCAAGCCCCAGTTTGTCTGCACATCTACTATTCTATCCTACCATCACTATGATGCGCCATGCCACCCAAACTACTGCTTCACACTCATCGAGCAAACTGCTTCAGTGCACACTGGAGGTCACGACCTGAAGAAGCCAAGAGAACCACATCATTTGCAAAAAGCAAAGATAAGATCCTGAGGTTTTTAAACCTCAGGACACCCTCTCTTCTTCATAACTACATCTTGAGATCCTCTCCATGAACACCATGAATACGATCACGACCAGGGCCTCGCAGTTATTATAAATAATATTATAATAATAATAATAACATTATGACCATTATGATTATTGTTGTTGTTGTTGTTGTTTTTAGGGTTGGACTATAAGTTTGAGGCCTTAAAACACCAACTTGTTTGCATATTTCTCTCTTACAAAGTAGATGTTTTTAAAACAACAAATTATGAAATGCTGAGCAAGCCCCAGTTATTTCTTTATTTCAGTTATTGTCATCTGAAGTCACCAATGAAGTCATAAAAATTGCATGTGAAAGAAGAAGTAATGAATTCACTCAATAGAAAGATATTACCAGTAGTGTTGAAAATGTCAAAACATCAGGAATCGTCCGTCAAACGTCCATTTAATAAAAGTCTGTAAGATAAATCACAATGTTGCGCCATAAAGACGTAAGGATTCCTTAGCACTGAGGAAAAAAAGATGTCAGCTATTTTTAACTATGGATTAAATTGAAGAGGTGTTCTCAGCAGATGGGCATTTTATTGATTTTATAAACCAAACGTGATGTTACCAAGGCTGCTGGTAAAATATGTCCTGGGTGTTAATCTACACATACACTGTCCAGTATATCAAATGGTCTCTTAAACTGTCGGAAGCAGCTCTCAGCATGTTTAGCAGGCTTTTTTTCTTTTCTTTTTTTCCCCCCCTGAGTGACAGAAGCCTCAAGTGGATTGCCTTTGAAAAGAAAACCTTGGCCTGATGGCTCAGAAATAAAAAGATGCGCTCTTGTGTAGCATTGAAATGTTCTCCTCTAATTCTTTTTGTGTTATCTGAATAGAGAAAATTACTGCAGCTCTCTGGTCAGTTAACATCTGTAGTGGCAATTTTGAAAGACCAAAAGAGAGATTTGGAGACACTGCAGCCAAGCATATAAAGCCTGGTGAATAAAAGATTCTCTCAGTGCTGTGTTCCTCTGTTCAGGAAAGACTCGCAGCAGAGCTGTAAACACTCTCTCTCACCAACAAGCCATGACAGATGATATGAGAGTTGATCCTCCCTGTGCTCCTCCACAGCTCTTCATTTATGTCTTTTCATCTTTTCCTGGTTAAATCAGTTAGGGCTTATCAGAGCTGTGCGATCACCACGCATGATGCAGTGGCAGAAAATAAAACGTACACAACATGGATTTGCATAAATGTATATCCAGTCGATGTTATTGTGTGATTCCTTAATTTCTTTTGTTTTTTGTTTTTTAATCTAATAGTCTTGCATAAAGCTTATAAACATTTCCATTGAATACCAAGTTTCCACTTTCTGGGACAATAACAGCTAATTCTATTCTATTCTATTCTATTCTATTCTATTCTATTCTATTCTACGTTATCTCATTAACTCTAATCATTCATTCAACAGCATATTTTTTAAATAATTTTTTCCATAAAGGCCAAATTGATTGTGGTTTTGAACAAACAAAAAATATTTCTTAAAATTGTTTACTATTCTTAATACACTTAGCATTTTCCTGCACCATATGTTTTATATAGCCAATGTATGAAAATTACATTGACCTTGATGGGTTGGATTTATTTATTTATTTATTTATTTATTAGGTCACTGAAACATTTTCACAGCCTTTAGGTGTCCTTCATGAGTGTCAGTAGTTAACACCCAGGAACAGAAACCAGGATTTGTTGCTGTCCATTTGTTTGCTGAGATAATTTGGCCTTTTAAGCTCACTAACTCATTGGACGTGCCTGCATCGAACCTGAATGGATTCTGATTTCATTGAATTTGACAATCAGGATCTGCAGTAAATGGGAAGGCATTAGACTGAAGAGGATTTAATTTGACTAATAATTGTGTTTGAATTGGACCTGTTTACTTTCTCTGCAGAATCCTTCAGGATGACTTTTGTGTTGAATTAATTTAAGCAGAAAGCTAATGAAAATGGAGCAAATAAATAAAACATTCCTTTGAAAAAAATAAATAAATAAAAATCTTTTTCCTTGTGCCGGAGTAGTTGTCCCGGTAAACAGTGTGAAGTTGATCCAAATGGGACTTCTGTTTTCTGACATAGCTCAATGGGGACACCAACTGGAGGAGACGGGGTGTTCCAACTTGGAAGATCTCTAAAGTGTTTATTGGAAATACTCTTTGTCTTGAGTCGAAGAAGCTCAATAGTAACTGTAAAACTAATTCTAACAACACTTCAAGCTCTTTAAGACATATAACATAAAAAATCTGTATAGGTGACATAAAACCGCAGACAAAAAGCCAATCTGCACCATCTTTAGACACAAATCCATTGGGAGACACTAACTATATGTTCTGACTGAGCAACAGATAGAAATATATCCAATCATATTGCTAGTTTTGGAATGGTTAATACTCACAGTTTGTTAAATTCAGAAGAGAAATAATTTTATTTTTAGCATATAACTCGAAGCTGCTCAGATGTGCACAGATGCTCAAGTTAATGACATGACTGGGAAGAAAACAACACAACAAACTCTATGATCGACCTGTAGGCAGTCATCCACCTGTTCTATTTTTTAAAGCAGCATTTTTTTGTGTGTTTCAAAGGATAAAAAGGTCATTCAATTATTAATATGGCATTCTCTCCCTCTTCTCTAGGAAGCAATATTCCTCTATACAAAATGCTGTTTCATGTTCTGCTGCAGAAGAAGAAGCAGCACATAATTTCACCTCAAAAGCTCCATATTGTTGATTTGTTTGATTTGCTCTCGGAGCAGATGGCAGTGGCAGGATGCAGGCCTCTGCTGCTGCCTGTGGAGGTGGTGATGATGTAGTCAGTTCATCTGCACCAGAAACCAGGAGAGAGCTTTTCCCATACAGCACAAAGGGAAAGTTAGGAAGAAATACACACCTAGTAATTACGTCTTATATCATATAATAGGGTCTCAATAGAAAAAAAATTACAACCTGAGCATGCTTACCATATCTACAAATATGTTTTATATCTCAAGTCCATTGCAATAGAAGGTATAAATATACTATACTCACACAATCGCCACCAACATTTTCTTTTCCAAATGCATATTTCCCTGTCAAGTCTGTATATGAATTTAAACAGGCAGCTCAAATAAATTTCTACACTGTTTGCAGATGTTCTTAATGTTATTCCTTACATTTTTCAACATACAGTGAATGGCAAAAGTTTTCACACACCTAAAACTTTCTCACATTTTGTCACGTTGGAGCGGATGAATGTAAAGTAGTGCTTACTAAATGGAAGCAAAATAATTACTTTCAAGCCGGGTGAACGATTTAACAATTCTGTTTCATTCTTTAGTTCCTTATTGCAAGCATCTGAATGTTTAAGTTTAAATCTTTGGGCAAGAAATGGATAAGGAATATTTTAATAAACTCTGAACTGATTTGCATAAGATGACACAGAAAGTTTAAATATCAGGAGAAATAAGTTAATTTTCGCAGAAAACAAAGAGCAAAGTAAAAAGCTGAATGTGAAAATTTCTGAGTCGACATTGGATGAACTACATTCATTAAACACTAGGAGTGCTCGGTCTGCTATTTCACCCACTTCTCTTGTTCATTTTCTGATTTATTCATTCCACTGATATCTCTCTCTCTTCAGTGAGCAGTTTAGATTTGAAAACTAATTTGAGAACTAATGCCACTGAGTGGGTTGTCATATAGTCTTGTTGCCTCTCTGATCTTGCATTTCATCCATGACGCTGTGCTTTAAAGACTTGCCTTCTTTCAAATCTTTCCTTTTCATTTTTAAAGTCACATAAAATCTTAATAAAATACATTAAGGTTTGTAGTTATAGTGTGACAACATGTAGAAATGAAAAATGTTTATGAATACTTTTATAATAGTTAAATTTACCAAAAGGATCACTTTTAGAAACGCAAAGCCTAAAAGCTGTCTGAATATCTGTGAGCGGTGACATTATTGTAAATTGTGCACACACACAAAAAAATAAAAACTGCAATTACACTTTTATACACAATTGTGCTAGAGGTGATTTTATAAGCAGTAGTTCCTTAAAATTTTACTTTTTTCCACTGAGTAAAAGTAGAAGTTGGAATTTCCAAAGTTTTTTTTGGAAATTCAATAAAAGATTAATTTCTCTGACATTTATTTCCTATGGTAGCCAATAAATATGAAGTGCAGTCTGTGCTAAGGCCGTGTCTCTTCCCAGAACCTTCAAAGCCTTGAAGGACTGAAAGACAATTTGGCAGTAATGCTTCAAGTCTGATGTTGACATCCATACAATAACCTCATAGATGGATGCAGAGAACAGACCAACCAAATGAGAGTTCTGGTAAAAGATGAAGTACACTGGCATTAGGGCCAGGGAGAAAAAATACATTGAAAAAATGACAGAAACAACAACTGATCAGGAATTAGATTATAGCTTTTACTATAACTATATTAAAATGATTTTCATATTTTGTTATTTCAGAGCACATCCAGTTTTCCCAATAGCCTAAATATAGTACAGATAAAGCAGAAATGTGTTTAAGAGCATTTTTTTATTATTATTATTATCCAGTCTCTCTATTGCATCTCATTGCTGAGCTATGGAGCTCATAAACAGGATTTGTCAACTGGAACCTGATTTAATTATCTAAGTAACCAGGAGACACACTTTTGTGGTTGAGGCAATTTCATCTGAATGTTCAAGAGGATATAAAAACCTTCTTTAGTGATGGAAGTTGTTGAAGAGTGCAGCAGGCCTCTCATGGGGAAATAAGTTGAAACCTCCAACAGATTTCTTAGATCTGGCAGCTCAGCCAACCTGAACAGGAGGATATAAGAGGCTTTGGCAAGCCAATAATGGCCATCATAAATGAGGTCCAGTGGTACTTTGCTGAGACGGGAGCGCTCACACCCATCAGGCCTTTATGGTACAGTGGCCAGACATTCTGCACTAAAAGGCACATGACAGTCTTTCAGCCTAGCGCTCTCTTAAAAATAAAATGTTAAAATGTATTTTTACCCCCAGTAGAATAAGCCTTGTTTTATCCGAAAACATGTTTTGTTCGTCTGTTGTCTTAAACATGAACTAATCTGGAAATATGTTTGAGAAGTTATATTTTCAAAACTATGACTTAGAGCAAAATCGAACCTCACAATTCAGTTTCTCAGAAAATTAGGCCACATAAGAAAACAGAGCAAGCATTTAGAAATTTAATATTCAGACCTGCTACTCCTACAAAATCAAAAGGAATGCTGCAGTTGTCGATGTGAAACAGGAGGATAAGCCAAGGAGGTGGTAAGCAAATACTGCCACATGAAAATAGCAATCAAAAGTTGAGTGGAAGAAAAATGTTGAAAAAATTGAAAAGGCAACATGGATCATCACAGCTGTGAAGGATTGTAAAGCAAATTCCAGTCCGGAGTTGCTGGAGTCACTGCATACAACTATCTATCCTTAACCCTGTCTGCTGGGAAGAAAAATAACCTGACTGTTGTTCAGTTGACCAAAGGCTTCTTTTATGATAAAAGTAAAATTTGCCTTTCACTTAGAAAATCAAGTTCCAGTTGTCTGGAGGAAGCTTGAAGAGGCCCAGAACACAATGAGTAGAATAAATGCAGTGAAGTTTGCAAGAGATAAGAAAAGGCAGAATATCTACTACTCTGAACTGGAAAGTGTGTGTTCCTCTACTTTCATGGAATGTAAAATTAAGGCACCGAGCGCAAACTTGTGATCTCTTAAAATGCCAAGTGGGTTGCTTGTCCTGAACAAAACCTTCATATCTGAAGACAAAATGTCAGGAAAGTGTTCTCCATCTACTATACTCTTGTCAACATGTACCAGAATAATATGTGTGTCTATTTGATCAACTAACATAAACAAGCAATGTTTAAGTTAGAGTCGCCATATTACATCAGTTTTTGATTTTTGTTGTTAATGCCATTTTTTTAAATATTTTTTTTTATTGTTCACAAATTATTTCAGTCATTTAATTCAATCCCATTTGGTAATATTTGTTCAGCCTTTGCTGTTATTTACTGCGACAACAATCTATAATTGGCTTCACAGAGAGAAGGGGATCCATTTAAAGTGTTAATGTTTGGTGCTGTTAACGTTCACATATACATGCATCTCTACCTGTGTAATATTCTTGTGTTTCTTTGTGACCATTTGTGGTTGCGCTGAAGTCTGTCTCTGTCAGGATATTCTTGTAATAAGGCTTCTAATATAAAAGGATTAAATCAAATGGTTTTAAAATAGCTGCGCGCTGATGTTTCCCAGCCAGTCTGCTGGAGCTTAAATGATTCTGGCGAGCAGAGTCTGAGAAACTTCCAAAGGAAAGGTGTGCCAAGCATGTAGAGGAATTCCAGAAAGACGTTATACCACCTGCTGCCCAGAGGAAAAAAAAACGGAGTCGGATCACTTACGCAAAGGCAAATGTGCATGTGAGAACATTTGAATAGCTCAAGTATATTATGCATTTATTTCAAAATGTACACTGAAAAAAAAAAAAAGCTTCCCAAAGCTCTGAATTGTGTACTATCATTCTATATATGGAGTTTATTAGATTACTGTGAACAAAAATCCTTGGAGAACACAAAAACCGATCTCAAATTTAATCTCATTGGTTATTTCTTCAGACTGAAGGTTTCAACAGAAGCCTGGATTGAATGACTAACTGCTATCTTCCAGAAATAATGTATGGGTTAAGGTTGTTCATCCAAAAAAACAAAGAAAAAACATAAAAAAAATGTGTGAGCTATAAGAAGAGCGGGGGAGGAAACAGAGGAACAACAGGAGAAACAGAAGGACAGCCCCAGTAGTGCTGAAGTTAATGCTAAGCTAGCAATTTCTTACAAATGCAGAGACAACAAATATGTTGCGTGAAAGGCTCCCAGAGGTAACGAATGCAGAAACAGAAGATAGGTGTTTTAATGTGCCTATGAGTAAGAATAACTCAGAAATATCCTAGTAAAGAAAACTTAGATCAAATCCAGAGATCAAATCCAACAGAATATAATTTTCTATGGTACCAGAGCGAAAGCTTAAAATCATACAAACGCTCCAGCACAATTTACCAGCCATGATGTGAAACAATATTTTCTTAAAGTTGCCCATGCCAACCCTAAGAGAATGCCACACTAAACAGAGAGTCATTTTGCACAGATTAAAAACTCCCACTGGTGTAAAGTATAAGAGAGTTTCCCTGTGGAGAAGTACATCCATGAGCATGAGAAGTTGTGTTACCCTGCTTTAAACCACCAAAACCTGTTATTTGCTCAAATAGAATATTTGGTCACTATACACTTGTTTTGGGTTCCCATAATGGAATTTAAATGTTTGTTGTTGTTTTTTTTAATTATTTTATTTTATTTAATAACACTCATAAGATTTTTTTTTCACAATTGGTTTTGACAACAGTGCAGTCTTTATTTATAATAAGAGGTACCAACAGACAAATTGGAGCACAAGAAAAATGGAGCAGATCCAAAACACTGAATGTAACAAAACAAAGAAAACACCTAGAATTAATCAAAATAAGTATAAACAGAACACAAAAATTGATTGAAAGAGCAAGGAAGGTTTCTGAAGCCCTTTTTACAGCTTTGAGCTCAGGGTTTATTATAGCAATGATCCATTCCTGGCAACAGTGATTGGCAGGAAACTCACAAACAACATCAAGTATTTGCTGAGGAAGCCTGTTATGTTGGTACACAAGTCTAAAGCTGAACTCTACAGTTGTTTTCATTCAGCCACTGAGCTACTTTTACATCTTATTGGAGAACATTAACACATTTGCATAACGTATCTAGTGGAGGACGCTCACTTTGTTTTTATTGCATTTGCAAGAACTTCCCAGTGAAGCCTATGTTTTGGATCTGGAAGCAGCCACAGTGAATGTGATTACATCATTAAAGCATCTACATTTCCCAGGATACAAATATGTTTGTGCTGTTGAATACAAATGTGCTTCTAGTGCAGTTTCATGTGTAATGTGTTGCCACAATTAACAACTAGTGCAACATTTAAAGATTTGTCCATGCAACAACCTATGTAAAACAGATTTTTTTTTTTTTTTAGTTAAACTAAAATAAATTATCTAAATGTGTTCAAACTAAGAGCAGATGAAATACAAAATAAGTTAGATCTTCTGCAGTCCACCTGGTGGTGGAAAAGTAGCACCATGTCAGAGCAGACTTGCTTAAGTTGTGGACAGTAAGGAAGTACAAAGAGAAAGTCGTGAAGGAAAAACAAAACAATATCATGACCAGTGTTACTGGTGTTACGTTTCTCCTGAAAAAGGATTTTAAATAGGTTGTCTGATTGTGAATTATACACTCTTAAATTTAGTGCAAAGCTGTAAAAACAACAATTATGGAGTGGATAAAAAGGTAATGTTTTGTGGCAGTCATACTTTTACACTCACACACTCTCAAAAGGTGAAATCCCAAACCAGCAGTGGCTTATGAAGAGCCAAGCCTTTAGCCAAGGCTGGTGATATTGGAGCGACCACCAGGGGGTGCTACAATGCGGTGGCCAGACCTACGAGGGATGTTGTCGTCAATCTGAGCACCTACGGAAAAAAACAGGCAAATTAAAAAATATATATTAGCTACAACAACAAAACAAAAAAAAACTTAACAGTTTAGACAAGCTTTTTATTAAGTTGTCTTCTGCCCAGTAATGATCAATAACCTATCCATTTACCCACAGTTTAAGTACACCATGACAGGGAGTTGTGAGGAAAGTTAGCGCTAACTAAATATAGCTCTATAGATAGACTGTTAAGACATCTCAAATTGCAATGCTGTTGGACAAATAGAAAACAACTGATAGCTCCATTTTAGTATTTTCTTTTGAAAACCAACCCTATCAATCACCCTTCCAATCCGAATGTGGTTTCTCTAATGAATATACATCCACAAGTTTCAATAACAGGACATGACTTTGACCAGACAGACATGTTTTTATATTTAGAAGAAAAACATGTTTTGTTTTGTTTTTGTTTACCAAAAAGTTCAACCTTTGGAGATACAAGTGTTTTTTTTCTGACAGTGACAAAATGTTTGTTTTGTTGTGCTGTTGTCTTTATCAGGACTCCAATACTAAGAAGACGCTGAATCTCAATAAGAATGCACTGTTTAAGGAAATATACATAGTTTTCTATAGTTTTCTATTATAATTAAAATTCAAATGATGCATGAATTAGTGGATAGGTGGAAAATAAGTGTCTATGATATTGCAAGAAACAGTTGATTTTGTCAGTGTACTCTTATTCAAACAATTGTCCGCTTCAGTTACTCTGACAAAGGGAATATCAATCTGCCTCATCAGCTGTGGCTCATCTGTCCACTTCACTGGTGCAGAAATATTTTGGATTTTGCTTCAGAATTTCATTTGCACAACTGCATCGAAGATGACCCATTTTGGTACTACTTATGTAATCTTAAGTTCCTATTTTTTATAGAAATCGGCCCAACATAATTAAAAAAATTAGATAGATAAAGGTGATAGCCTCCATTATTTCTGTTGTTTCACTGAGAAAACATCTATAAATGGAGATAGTTAATATATTATATCTCCCAGACATAAACATTTGATTTGTTTTAAATAGTTAAAATCAACTAAATCAGGGGTTCCATTTAATTAGCTGTTCGCTGCTTGAAACTTCACTTACAAACCCACTGCAACATGACATCTTTCTACTGCAGGTATATTGCTGATAATAACTTAGAAAACAAAAATGTTTCTATATAAAAGATATAGAATTGTTATTTATTGAACCTGAAAGGCTGAAGTTGGATTGGTGAAGGTTGCGTATCGGTGGTGGCTGGTGAGAGGTGGGTGAAGTCTTGGCAGACGGAGCGGGGGTGATGTATTTGGGTGTAGGAGCAACATCGTACACAGGGCCATCATATATCCCTCGGGTGACTCCCTGCTTGCTCTTTACCTATTGGAGAAATGTCCTCAAAAATTAGGAAATCTAGGAAAGGGAAAACTGTTAATCATTCAAAATCACTCTACATGATGCAGTTAGTCAAAACACTGTAGTTGTATACTTCTTTGCATTTCCTTTACGTATTAATCTGAAGATCACTGAGTAAGCCGAGGCATTTTCTGATTACCATAAATATGCTAGTCTAAAATAATGCAAGGAGTCACTATTTCAAATTGCACACACCAATTTCAACAGATATCATTATCTTAATGTTAGCATGTCTACAAAATGATTTAGTAAAGCAGATTGCTAAATCATTTTGAATGGAGATGTAATGCTGTACTTACAATCCTTAAGATACAATCAATGTATAATGAATGCTACTCATATTAAAACTCTATATTTTACCTGATTCCTACATTTGACCCGCTGGTAAGCATAGTCAGGGAAGGGCTTGCGTGGCAGGAACCGGCCGGTGCCCTGCTGAGCCTGTAGTTTGCCCCCTTCGTAAACTATCCGACCTTGACTCATCACCAGTGCTGGGCCACCACGGCACTCCAGACCCTCAAAGATGTTGTATTCTGCAGCCTGCATTGGAAAGAAAAGGAATGTCTTCCAGCATGCATTTTGTCAAAGGAGTGAAAGCGATGGGGGGGAGGGGATATTGTGTTAATGCAGGGAACGTTGAGGGGTGAATGGGGGATTATTCACCCCCATTCACTCCTCAGGCTGGCATCAGGACATGAGGTCTTTTTAAGACCCAACATGCAGTCTGAATACATTAAAAGCAGCATTGTGTTGCTGCGCTCAAAGCAGATTTGCATGTTTCAAGGGGTTCTGGTGAAATATTTTAGGCAGCTTATCAAAAGTACATTTTCCACAGAATACTCTTGCTTCGTAGTTGTAGTGTGTTGTTTTCTTCAGGCTTTTATATGGATTTCGATTAAATATTTATTGCAAATTAAGTAGGAATAACCTGAACTTCCCTTGCTAAAGCCGTTGCAGCCACATTTTCTGATAACTTACTGTTCAGATGGTTTAAATTTCTATTTCCCTTTTTAAATAATGAAAAAATGCTACAGACGACTTTAGAGTTCCTTTAATCAATTACCCTAACCCTATAAACATTTTCAACCTCTCAAAAACATCTAAACTCTGCCTCTTACAACTGGATCAGACTTTGTTCAGTTAGAGACATGTAGGCATATATTTTTACATCTTTTGTTATTTATTCATGTTCTTACCGATTGCTGCAGTTTGGCTGTGATGGTTTTCACACTGTCAGGGTCCCAAATGACGATATCAGCATCAGAGCCCGCGGCTATGCGTCCCTTACGTGGGTACAGATTGAAGATTTTTGCCGCATTGGTTGACGTGACTGCAACAAACTGGTTTTCATCCATTTTTCCCATGGCCTTAGTATGACAATAGGTGAATTTAAAGAAGGTTACACACAAAATAAAAAACTCACCGTTGTGAAGAATATACTGAAACGACAATGTGTGTTATCGCTCACCACAGCCTTATCCCAGACAAAACCCATTCTCTCCTCGACTCCGTTGGTCCCCTCTGGGATCAGGGTGAAGTCTTCTTTGCCGATTGCTTTCTGGGAAGTGCTGTACGCGCAGTGAGCACTCCCCACCACCTGAAGGTCCCCACTGTAACAGGGAGGCAAAGAGATCAGTGGACACAATCAGAAATGCAGTGTTCGTGTTTGAAAGTATTCACAGCCCTAAACATTTTCACATTTTGTCACAAGCTTCCATATATTTCAGGTGGTAGTTTTGTGAACGACTAGGTGTCAATATGTCCTATGTTTACTTTTCATTCTGATGATGAACTGAACAGTAAAGAGATTAAAGCTTAGGATATTCTTTAGCTCTGCTTTATTAACTCCACAACTGTTTGTTCACCAATGTTCAATACCTGAATTTATGCTGAGATTAAATGTCCAGAACTGTAGGTAGAGAGGAAGCTGGCCGTAGTAGATTTTGTTTAGGTGTATTAGAGTAAAGAGGGCTAAATACAAATCAATGCCACATTTTGAGATTTGTATTTGAAAACAAAAAATGTTGACAACCATGTGTCATTTTCCTTGGATTTTTACAATTGCACACCACTTTGTTTTGATGTCTGGCATTAAATTCCAACAAAGTGCATGCTTGTCTGTATTTGTGATGGGACAAAATGTGAAAAACCTTAACAGATTTGAATACTTTTGCTGTGCACTGAATACACAAATTCAAGCTGATTCGTCACATAGATTGAGGAAGTTTTTTTGTATGTTGGCCACCAGGTGTCCTCATCGAGCCTGTGATTTAAGTGAATGTCAGGAAGAGGTTTGCAACATAAAATCAGCCAGCTGAACGAGTCTGAATGGTGCAATGTAGCTGCAGTGCCAACAACAAGAGTATCATGTAATGCATAAATATATGTTATATCGGAAGGAGCAGAACAGAAACACTTACTTAATCTTTTTTTTTTTTTTTGCACAAGACAGCAAACTCAAAGAGCTTGGTTTAAAGTGAAGCTCTGATGAGAGGCATATTACTTAACCCTTAATTACAGTGATTATTGTTTGATCAGCATACTAATGCCAAGAGAGTGCTTACTACAGCAATAATAGTCCTCATTGAGAAATGGCAAAAAGTACTCTTGTCTCTGATGAAGAAGCTAAGAATATTCCCACTATCAGAGTGACAGCATGGAACTGCCTCAAGAAGCTGGAGATACACATGAAGGGCATAACAGCAGTGTGGAAGAAAGAAGAAGAGGAGAAAGAGGAGGACGGGAGGAGGAGGAGGGAGGCAGGCACTTGGTATCCAAGGCAACAGATGATGAGAGCTTCTAGGCCCTGTGCTATTTATGGTATTGGGGACAGACAAAAGTGTGCAGCTGGAAGTTGCTGGTGGGTGTGGATGTCTGGGGTGAGAGCAGAAGCGGGTTTAGTCTCATGCACTTTTCCCCTTCCTATAGCGGGATTCTAACTTTATACAATATTATATTCAGTATTGTATTTCAGTTTGACCTGTTTCTAAGTCAAATCAGTGTTTATAAGTAAGTCTTCCCTGCCCTTTGCCTCATCACATGTCTTCACCTTCCCTGCATCTGTTTCAGTTTTTCACTGGCATTAAATATAATATCCATCAATGGCAGAATAATTTAATGTCTCTTTTCCTGTCACCATGTTAATGCACAGTTGACATTGTGGTAAAGTCTTATATTAAAAAAAGAAAATGAAGCAGACCAATACTGACCAGACAAACTAAATAGATCTGCCCATTAAAATGCATCAGAACTGATTCCCTCTTACCAGGCCAGTAGTGTGTGAAGGTGGTCTGGAGTTGTGGGATCAGGACTCAGTGGCGGAGAGGTCACATAAGCAGCTGCCTTGGCCCAATTCTTGCTCCAATAATGAGAGCCATCAGTTGCCAAGCTTGCTGTGATCGGCTCCCCAAAAACTACAGAACCTTTAAGGAAGGATAAAAGCAGACACCTTTGAGAGCAACGAGTGGTATGCTTTAAGACTGCAGTGCCCTTAAAAAGTGTAGACATCTTTTGAACTTTTATCGTTAAATTTCAGTAAAACACAGTTCCTTTTTTTTGTTTCATTGAGAATGTATGTGACAGAACAGCACAAAAGGGTGTGTAATTGTAAAGTGGATGGAAAATGACAAAAGTTTGAACTTGTTACTAGCAGAAATCTTTAAAGAAAAATAGAACACTTTCTGGTCTTTGGCTAGGCCATTGTTAACACATGCATTTATCTGAATTAGGAATATCCAGCTCCAGTTTACAGGTGCGTTGGAACTAGAGTTGGAGAAACTTGATCAGTTTCAGTTTAAAAGCATCCCATGGCATGATGCTCTCACTAATATGTTTTACATTTAGGGAGGATGTGTTCAGGGAGAGATACAGTATTCTTTTCCCAAAACGCATATCTTTCTACATCTTTATCTTCATAATGCTGTTTGTTCACTAATGTTCTTTAAGCATGTCCTGATTCCTTCAAAGAACAGAAATTAAATTACACACCAGTGTTAGTCTATCACATAAATTCCTCATGGAATATATAGACGTTTGTGGTTGTAATGAAAGAAGATGTGACAATCATTACTACCTGACTGTAATAACCCAAAAATAAGAATAAATGAAATAAAAGAAAAGTGTACCTTTCCTCCGGGCTTGAGTGATGGTGTCGGCTGCACTCTTGCTCATCACTTTGGTGATGTAGACGGGACAATTCACACGGTTTCCAAGAGTGATGGCACGAAACACTGCTTCGGCTTCCAGCTTTATGAAAAAAGAAAGACTTTAGAGTTTTTCAGTGAGAGGCTGTTCACTGAACTAATACTAGTAAAAAAAATTACCTCTTCAGGTCGACTCAGAGGATGGCCTTCAGGGCCAGTAATTCCCATTTCCAAGATTTTTCTTTGTTCCTGAAGCACAAAATGTTTAATTATTCACATTCTCTCCCGCCACTCACAACATCCTTTTAATCAATGAATCAATCAAGTTTATTTGTATAGTACATTTCAGCAGAAAGGCAGTTCAAGGTGCTTTACACAACAAAAACACAAAATGACAAAGTTATAAAGAAAAGAGCATGCAGTCAACCATTGAACAAACATTACATTTTGATGACTGTCGTTATCAGCGACAGTTTTAATTTTATTACATAAGAAAGGCATTGAAGTTTGAGTCAAAAACTTTGCTTCTGACACTTGTTTCATATAGCATCTCAGCATGGTGACTGAGTTGACAAACATGCTAATAATATTCATAACTGCTCTTTTATTAATTTAAAATACTAGTTTGTCCTGTTATAAATCACACTGTTAGTTATAACTGTTATCACTGCCGAATGCAGCATCACCACCATCACCGTTACTGTCTTAATCATCATTACATCATCATCATTAGTATATTAAAAGTCAGCAAAAATGCCAGCCAAAGATAACACCTGCCATCCTCTGCAGCTATAGTAGCAGAAATAATCCTCTGACTCTCCTTTTGAAAGATGGTGAGTTACATAACATGAATATTTCTCAGCTGTAAGGGGAGAGGGAGGCTGCGATCTAGATACCGCAGCAGTTACCTGTGCAATCAGGTCTCCGTTTTCAGCATGAACCAACACCACGGCGCCCAGCTGCTTCAGGAACGAGAACGCCTCATACAACTGAAGACAGAGGAAAACAATACAAGGAGGTTATAAAGTGTTATAAACTCAGAGGGTTATGTCACTAATTAGAAACCCTACCTGAGCATCTGTCATCTGGTACAAATCTTTATAAGCCATGTACAACTGGAAGGAGTTGATGCCTGTCAAGAGAGGAGATGGTTTTATAGTGAGCAGGTGGGAACAACAATAAATCAATAAATCACAATATCATCAAACAGATAACTTAGTTCAGTAATTCACTTCAAAATGTAAAATCCTACTCTGCTGCTAACATACAAAAAGTGATATATTTTGAGGGTTTGTTCCTGATTATGGTTTACAAACAGATGAAAAGTCAAAGTTTGTCAATATGTTCGAATGTTATGTATTGCTATTAAAGCAAACTGGGCTTCTTTAACACCTAAGCAGAGCCACAAGCCTTAGGTAATGCTCAATAAAGACAAATATGGTTAAAAAGTACATAGCAAATAACATTACTATTACTGAAATGATCAGCAGGTTACATTACTTCAGCATTTTATGTTTTTTAACAAAAGTAGTTTGATTGTGTTGTACAGCGTCTGACATTTTGTGCAAAAAAATGTTTTGTTTTTTTGTGTTTGTGATTACATGTTATTTTTACTCAAAGCTATTACAGTTGGAAATTATTTTTCTAGCTCATGCCTAATCCATTCTGATCAGATTTATGGTACATCTTTGTGACTAACATGGGGGCCTAGTAATACAGCACAATTTCACTAAAAAGAAACACAACACATTACTGTGGATGATCTGGTTACATACTTTACAGCTGTACGCAAAGTAAAATGTTTGTCTTTGCAGAGTAAAAAAGCTGCACAGTGCCACTAAAGCAGCATTGTGATTGGAACCTTCAGATCTCCATTGTGTCTTTACAATAAGAGGATTGAGCGTTTGGCTGAATTGTTTGTAAATTGGCTCCTGATGTTAATGAGAATTGTCTCCTAACCAAGAATTGTGTGAAGAACTGAAGTAACAGATCATAAAAAAAGTAACAAAGTCAGCCGAATACCTTTGTCCTGCGCCAGCAGTTCCAGCTCATCCTTAACATTCTCGTTCCACTGGGGAATGTCGACGTGCAGAGAGTAGTCACAGCAAGCCTTTTTATCTGCAGCCTCCTGCCAGCGCTCAAACGCCTCCAGCAGACTGTCACCGGGCTGAGGGGTCACGTGATCCACTGAGAAGGAGGGAAATGTTAAAGGTTATGATGGGAATTAACCTGCTTATGATGTTCTGAGCTGAAAACGTCAACACTCACTGATCATGGTGGTGCCGCCAGCAAGTGCAGCTTTGGTGCCCTGAAGGAAATCATCAACAGGCTGCGTGCCAAGGTAGGACTTCATCAGGCATGTGTTGACGTCTATTCCCCCTGGGATTATCATGCGACCGTTGGCTTCTATCACCTTGACGCCACCTGGAACAGCCAGGTTCTCTCCCACCTGCCTGCAAAGGATGTATGAAGGGGGGGAAAAAACAGGACGAGGAAAAAAAAAGCAGACATATGAAGACAGTACATAAAAGTAATGGGCTTTAACGAGCCCATTACGGAAACCTACAAGCATTGCAAGTACTCGTATGTCTTGATTTTTACTCAGGTTTTGGTTAGACAAAAGGAAATACACTGACATATGAAGGAGGCAGCATCATGTTGTGGAGCTGCAGGGGTGTGGAAGCTGGTCAGAATTGGTGGGTAATCTCACAGAGCACTCTTCAATCCACCTCTACACATTGGTAAGGCAGAACTGCAAATCTACCCGTATGAATCTCCACCCAGCATGACAGGGAGACCATCAATCAGAAAAGCACCAAAAGGCCAATGGTAACTGTGCATGCACTACAGAGATTCACAGCTCTGCTGGGATAATCTGCCAACAATTAGTGCACTCCACAAATCTGGCCTTTTTGGAAGAGGGTCAAGAAGAGAGCCCTGTTTACAGTTCATAACAAGCCAGTGAACATGTGGAGAAAGGTGTTCTTGCCACATGTGACCGAGATTTAACGTGGTGCCCTAAATGCAAACTGAAAGGTGTGGCAAAAAAAATAAAAACTGACACTGCACGTTATTTTGAACAGACCATCCCCTCTGTGAAACATGGTGGTGGAATCATCATGTTGTGGTGATGCATTTTTTAAATACCAGGTACGGGTAACTGCTATTACCTGTACCTGTTGATGGGAATATGAGGGTAAACTGGTGATTATATTGTGATAACATGGAAAAATTCAACAGGCGTAAATATTCTTAGACTCTCAATTAGTCTACACAGAAAACAAGCAGTGACAACTGAAGATATTGTTCCTTCATACATACTTAATGATCCCATCCTCAACGTAAACGTCCGCGTAGAAAGACTGGTCGTCATTAACAACCCTACCCCCTTTGATCAGTAACTTTTCACCCTGCAGGAACAGCAGATCAGAGAGAGACAGGGAGAAGAGACGAGAGGTTCAAACAAGTGTTGGGAATTAGATATACTGTGTTGTGCAATCATTTATGTAACCTATAGCTATGTATACTGGACAATTGATGCAGTGCAACAAAAGACCAACAAAAGCATGCACTGAATGAGAGCTATACATGGATAAAATGCTTGGTTCTGATGTAATAGTTCTAGAATTTTTAAGCCTTTTATTGAATGCTCAAAAAAAATTGAAAACAACTTTTCTTCTCCAAATATCACACATGCTTCTCTTTTTTTTGGATAATAACTGGTACAGTATTTATGTATGACTATGCATTTACAACACAATTTAACAGGCTTTACCATGGTGGAGCTAGTAGCTTAGTTCTTTCAGAAAGTACTCTATTAAGGTTTAAATTTTAAAATATGCAAGAGAAGCTTTTTTTTTTTCCTGGTCAAACTAGCATAAACATCCTGTTCCACAGCGGAGGGTGCCTGGCAACATCGTATGAAAAGATGCTGGGTCTCCATGGTAACCAGTGATTACCCGTGGTTCCACACAACACCCTCCATGAATATCATCTTTTATCTTTTTAAAAGGAACAATAAATCCTCTCTCTAAATAATAACAGCCCTTTTTTTTAATCAAATGTGTGACATATACAGTTATAGGATGAAGCCTCACACCGGAGCTGCTTTACTTTATTCCATGGTTTCGGCTCTCGATCTCTCCCGTCACGTCAGCTGCTTTAATCCCACAAGCGACAGGATTATGCAACACTATGCAAGCTAGAGAGAGACTATGAAGTGTACTTTATTAGACAGAGGGGAGAAACTGTCAGCTATCTTCAATTCGCAATGAAGCAACATACACAAAAGGCCCTGGTGTTCTTTGCCATTCACTAAGAGTTTAATCCCCTCTCTGCCTTGCAGCGGGGATTTGTAGGTCTCTTACCGTCTGATGGGGGATGCAGTTATTCCCCTGATAGCTGCTCTCAGACATGCTCCCTCCGTCTCCTCTGCCCCCCTTAGGCGGTCCAACTCAGAAGCGGATCGGGCTGAGTCCAGCAGCCCCGGATATATCCCGGATGGATGCGCCTCCTTTGACTTTCTTTCACTGTGACTTAGTTTAGGCTTAATTGTTTCAAAGACGGAGAGCGATGAAGCCGTCGCCGTCCGGCTGCGTCGGCTTGCGTTACGCACGTGAGTGACAGATCGAGTGACGAGATCGAGCGTGGCTTTGCGCGTGCGGGCAACGGAGCTGCACACAACAACTCACCTGACAGCAGAGCCTGACCAAGGCTGAAAGAGGCTCTGGGCAGCGTTTTATTTTGGGGGCTTACTAGACCACCACTCTCTCTCTCTCTCTCTCTCAAGTTTTTTATAGTTATACTTGAGCTCTTTACATTCTGTATTTTACAGTCACCTAGTGAGCTAATGATAGGTTATTGACTGCAAGACGAAATTAATTTTGCATGGCAAATCATTTGATAATCAGATGAATATCAACTGACTTACTTCTTGTTCCTCAAATCAATGGGGTATTTAGGGAATGCTTGGGTCTGGTAATACTCTTTACAACTGCCAACACTGCTTCAAAGAGTTTATACGGCAGTGAAGTTAGTAGCGCATGATACTTTACTTCTTTCCAAAATGTTTGCAAATAAATGTGGAAAACAATATATAACCATGTTATATAAAATGCTATAAAATGCTATGTAATTCAGATTCTGTCACTTGCTGGGCTGTAATTTAGAAAATACAATCAAAAAAGTAGGTCAGCAAAGTGTCAGCGTTTATTTGTTGTGAAGGTTTCGAAGTTGGGACAAGGAAGGACTAGTGAGTGTGAGAGCCACTGTCCAGGATGAAACATCCAAGATCCATAAATACATCAAGGACAAAGCCTTGATGTGTTCAGCGAATGTTTCAGACAATGGGGAACAGAGGATGGGGTGCTGGAGGTACCATCATGGGAGGACAAGCCCCTACATGGGATGTACCACCGACAAATAACTGAAGTGGCTGATATCAGGAAATCCTACCAATGGCTGGAGAAAGCTGGACTCAAGGACAGCACAGAGGCCCTCATCCTGGCCGCCCAGGAACAGGCCCTAAACACCAGAGCAATGGAGGCTCAGATCTACCACACCAGACAAGACCCAAGGTGTAGGTTGTGCAAGGAGGCCTCTGAGACAGTCCAGCACATAACAGCAGGGTGCAAGATGCTGGCAGGGAAAGCGTACATGGAACGACATAACCAAGTGGCGGCCATAGAGTACAGGAACATCTGTGCAGAATATGGACTGGAAGCCCCGAGATCAAAGTGGGGAACACCCCCAAAGGTGGTGGAGAATGACCGAGCTAAGATCCTGTGGGACTTCCAGATCCAGACAGACAAGATGGTAATGTCGAACCAACCGGACATTGTGGTGGTGGATAAAGAACAGAGGAAAGCCGTTGTGGTGGATGTAGCAATATCAAGTGACCACAACATCAGGAAAAAGAAGCACGAGAAACTGGAGAAATACCAGGGCCTCAGAGAGGAACTGGAGAAGGCCTGGAAAGTGAAGACCATAGTGGTGCCTGTGGTCATCGGGGCTCTCGGGGCAGTCACCCCCAAACTGGAGCAGTGGCTACAACAGATCCCAGGAACAACATCAGACATCTCAGTCCAGAAATGTGCAGTTCTAGGCACAACCAAGATACTGCGCAGAACCCTCAAGTTCCCAGGCCTCTGGTAGAGGACCCGAGCTCAGAGGATGAAAGAGACCACCCGCAGAGGGTGAGAAGGGAATTTTTTTTTCAGTTATTTTGTGAAAGGATTAAAAAAAATGTTTTAAGTTTTCCCTTGCTCTTCTCTACATGCATATTTTGAAATTCCATGTACAGATTCTGTTAAATTAACCTCAAATTGCGACTATCAGAATAACTTTCAAGATATGAAGATTTTCCTTATTATGTGTAAAACTTGCATGGTTTCTAACATGTCCTTTGACAACTTCATTTCACCGTCTTTTCTCAGGGCATTGACATATTTCACGTATACCTCGAGTTGCCAAGCCTGGCAACACGGAAACAGTACCGTGGGGGGATGGGGGGGGGGGGTAATGTACCATGTCGCTGTCCATTTCAGCACCACATATGTAGCACCTCTAACTGCAGCTTGCATCTTTATAGGAAGGAAGAGGGTTCTTAAAGCTACGCAGGCGAACACTAAAATAAACTGCAATGCAGAAAATAGCTTATTATTTATGCAGATTGAACCATAGCCTCAAATATAAGGAGGATTTTTTTTTTAAATAAAAGTGATTGAAATTACTTCTTGCTTGAAAAAGAAAAGGCTTTTCTAAGCAACAAAAATGATCGCCATACCTTTTCATTAGGACTTTCCTTCTCCGATGTAAATCGTACTTCCACGCCGCTCCGAGCATCATCTGCTTCCCCGCTTGGGCTTCTCCTCGACCCATCTGCAGCCTCCCCGGGTGTCTTCCCCACAGGGTCACCGGTCTCCAAGACCCTCTCCCGGCTCCCGCTTCTCGGGGTGCGGCTCCCCTTCCTTCCCACCGCGTAGCTATCGAAGTCAATGGTCTTGCTATCGAACGCCCCTTCCACGGAACTGAACATCCCGAAGGATTTGCGCTGGTTCGGCCCGGTGGTGATCGGACCAGCGAGGTAGACCGGCAGCTCATCCTCCCGGTTCCACTGCCTCCTGCAGTCAGACATGATGGTGGCTTCTTCTGTCTGAAGCGACGGAGACAATTCTGCTTTTTTTTTTTTTTACGTCTGTAAGCGGGTCACGGTCCCGCCTCTTCAGGCAGGCGCACTCATTCAGTGCTGTGATGTGTGAAATTGTTAACTTGAATATTTTATTTTTTTCCCACACATACCAGTAATGATGAAGCGCTCCAGTTTAAAAAACAACTATTGATTTCGGTACATGAATTAATGAGCCAAATAGAGAAGATGAATAAAAGCACTAGAGGTCTCCTGTTCTCTTGGGTTGCGGATTTAAAAAAAAAGCATGTGTTTAACCCACATCTGCGGGCAAAATGGGGGATGCAAGTGATCCATGTGTTTTCTGGATGAGTACGCACTGTGCAGCTAGATTGCTTTAAGTGAGCATAGAGCAGGTCAAATTCATTCAAGAGGAGATTCCGCAGTGAATTAAAAATAGCTCTGCTTTGTTGACTCCAAATTATGTCGTCTATAATACCCTAAAGTCCATCGGAATTTAGAATGATAAATAATACCCTCCCTTCAAAAGCATTTTTTTTTGTCTTTTAAATGTTACAAATACACTCATAGGCCATTTTATTAGGTACACCTTGTTAGTACTGGGTTGATAACCACACAGGTTCAGCAAATTTGTTGGAAGCACACCAAGGATGCAAGTCTCCAGTTCCACCACATTCCACAGCTTTTCCACAGGTATGAACCTTGTGATAAATTATCTTGTTGAATGCCATCAGAAAATGGTTAGCATGTATGCGGGCAAGGGGCTGTAAAAATTGTTGGGTTTTAATCTTCCAATATGCTTTAGATTATTTAGAAACATTTATTCATGTGTTAGACTCAAATCTCCCCTCTAACAAGTCCTGGATCAGTTTTTACCCACTGGTGTTTTGTGGGGCGGAGCTGCACTTGATTAAAATCACAGTTTGACCTTAAACCCTGAAATCTCCTTAAATAGTAACTGTTGCAAAGCTTTAAAGCACACAGCTCTATCCGAATGTGGTGACAAAATTTTTTACAAGGATTAATATTTGCGGGTATATTTCTGGTTTGTCTCTTCAAATTGGTGGAAATTTTGTACAAATGTGGAGCTCAGACATTAAAATAATTGTTGAGATTCCACAAACTGGTTAGGACATTCACAAATAGGTTCACATAACTTATTAATTATTAAATAAGTTGCTATTTTCATTGCTGTTCATTGGACCTTCTAATATTGGAGAGCCTATTTTAGGAGTGGGCGGGTCATAAAGTTGTGGTGTAGTCTGACAGCAGCCTGTGAGTGTCTCCTTACTGGGATCCTTCTGGTACAGACGGAGTATGGAGTCAAACATACGAATCCAGGAGCGTTAATCATGAACATTTAGTTGGTAAGTACTTTTTTTTTAAATAACATTGCGAGAGCAGTGTTGGTGCAGAAGTTGGTGGTTTACAGGCACTTTTATTAATTTGGGAAGTCGTTAGTGTACCAAACCTGTACAACAAATTCAAATATTATTGACAAGTTATTATTAATACTCAATTCACTAAGTGACACATATTAATGTCAGGCCTTCGTTTCCATTAATTATGACAAGTGACATTTAATATTAAAACACCAGACCACTAAAAATACATTCTTATGCAGATACGTGAATGTAATTATAGCATATAATTACTGAATACGACTGTACATCTTTCTAAATTCTATGTATCTCCCAAAATTCTAAACAGAGTGTTTTTGTTCTTGTTTTTATGTAGAATATGCACATCTAGCTCCTAAATCTAACCCTTGCTTATTCAATGAAATGTTAAATATGTTTCCCAAAAAAAACCTTACTTAGGTAAAATTTCTTAACAAGACAAAAAAATTCAGTAATTAAAAACAGAAAGTATTAGAGCTAAAAGAAAAATGTTGTACACAAAAATAATGTCAAAGACGCCACCTATTCCATATTTTAGCTGTTTTATGATTTAAAACTAAAAACATTATTTCATTATCTCACAAAACCTTTTCACACTCTGACTCTTCATGATTCTTCCTGACACATGCTTTTGAATCTTCCTGACTCTTTTAGGAAAAATGGAGAAGGATTCCGAGTCTCCATCCTCCTCTGCCAGCACCACGGGTCCGTGCCCTGTCCTGAAGGGATCCTCACCAGCGCCGAAACAGATTCCTTCTCCCCCTGCAGCTAATAAACCTGCTGCACCTTCTCAGCCTGACAAATCAACATCTCCATCAAGTCCCAGAAAATTATCTGATTTCTCTTCATCATCCACACAAGCTATTCATTTGGATAAATCAAAGCCAGAGTCTTTTGCTGAATCTGTGTCCTCAGAATGTTGGTCTGGTGACATAACTGAAAAACCTCATCCGGGTTCGTCCAACACGTCTGTCTCCAAAACAACAAGTATGTCATCTTCTGCAAAATTAAAATCGACCTGTCCTGGATCATCTTGCTCTGGCTCCAAGACTTCCCCCTCCGGAGCTGCTTCCACAAAACGCAGCTTTGCCTCTGTGGCTAAGCAGGTGATAATGCAGGAGAGACTCAGGAAAGCAGAGGAAGAGGATGCAAATGATGAAGAAGATGGTGAGAATCCACTCAAATTAAGTTAGTCACATGTTAACAAAGACAGATGATTATTACTTAAGTTTATATAACAGAGAGGTGGATAAAAAATCTGTCACTGAGCCATTATAAAGAATCCATTCTACCAAGTTTAATGGAGTTATTCATTTAGATCAACGGGAAACTATTTAGGCTATACAATTTTATTTTAAAAAGATCTCACACAAAAGCTATTAATCTAAGTCGAAGTCATTTTTGTTTGTCTTTATAAATTAGAATACTGTTATTGATCATGCCTCAAAATTTGACCAATATTTGCACACACCGATATCAACATCGTAGTTTTTTCTAAATAAAAACTCACTTGTGATTATGTTTCTAACTGAAGTTGAAAGATTGTTTACAATAGTCTTTGCCCATTTCCATGCATACAGACTTACCAGACTGAAATATGTCATTACTATAACATCAAATTTTTACAAGTTCAGGATAATTCATTGATTGACTTGATCACCAAAACAACAATTTTTCAGGATTATTTGCAAACACTCTGATAGTCCTTCTCAAAAGCTTCCCATTGCATTTCCAACGCATGAAGAACAATCTAACCAGAATGTGGTAAACTATGCAACTAGTAGAGGTGATTATTAGAAAGTTAGAAATAAGTATGCATAAAATTCACAATGACAATTATTAAAAGACAAAATAAATAGAAATTAAAACCAAAATTACATCTCATTTATAATAACTTCAAAGATAGTAGTAGAATTAGTAGTAAAATTAACAGAAACACCTAATAGCAATTTACTTTGGTCAGTTTATCTAACAGCCATGTTTTTGGACTGTGGGAGGAGGCTGGACTACCTGTAGAGAAGCATGCATGCTCAGAGAGAACACATAAACTGCACAAGAAGGCTCTGACCATGATTCTAGTCCAGGATCAATTTCTTGTTTAAAGTACGGTGATTCTTATAATGTGTTATAGATGGAGACTTCTGGAGGTAAAACATAAAATGCAGACCTGTGGTGCAGCTCATGGGCTTTATACATACGAATCTCTGGCATCTGAAAAAAAAGACACCTTTGTGATGAAGCACATTCTAGAGACAGGACCGGTTCATATAATAAACAAGTCCTGATGTGACATTTTAGCTGTCTGGTCATCAAGCTGCTCGAGCTCTTAAATTTTATCACATTATAGATTCTCAGGCCAGCAGACGTGTTTAAAGTTTCACGGTTTCACATCTACTCCACCTTTCAGGTTTTTTGATCTTGAGTTACAGGATGCATATCTGACACAATTTTATTGTCACTTAAATGTGAGTCTAGAATAATCCATGCTTAGTAACACTGATACAAGATCATACTACCTATTAGCTAACTCATGAAGAAATAGTTTTATGGACTTTACCTCAATGTCTAATAAACCTGTTTGGTGCCATTTAAGATGAAGAACTAGAAGAAGACCTGAGTGTGGAGCAGATGGAGGAGAAGGCCAACACTGGTGATGCCAGAGCTCAGAGCCGGGTCTGCACACACACACACACACACGCACACACCCACGCACGCACACACACTGACCAACACTTGGCATTGTTGTCAGTCTCACTGGATGACTCAGATGTGGGGTGTTTCTATTTATGCCACCCGCAAGATGATCTCTGGATTCCAGTTTACAACACAACTCTTTCCCTGCTGACAAATCATTTAAAAAATCTGTTTGCAGAATGTTCTAAATTTTCACAAATTGTCAAATGCTTAAATTGTGAGAGACAAAGAAAACTGAGAAGCTGCAGATTGTGTGTGTTTTCTGTGGATAATTATCTTTCAGACACGTCTTTTCATACAGATTACAATAGGACAATAGTTCTAACAAAGTCTCATGAATTAAAGAATCTGACATACCCTATAACACATGTCCATCATTGTTTATTGATGCTTAGGTAAATGTGGTCTGGTTTTGTTCATTTATCTACAAGACTTGGTAACACTGTGTGAAATGATTGTTTTATCTGTTTCACAACTCACAGAAAGGCAGAGGACAGATTTGATGACAACTGTGTGAGAAGAAAGTTACGTAAAGATGGTTAAGATTAGAAAACAGACACTTGATATGTCCTGGAGTGCTCAGCTGCCCCTGTTACTTAGTCGAGACAGAAAGACACACAGCAATGGGGCTGCAGGATTCTGTTTTTCGAAGTCATTTCTTTATGTGGCTCTGACATTGGCTACACTGGAACAAAACAATTAACCATAAAAGTTCTCCCTTTACAGAACCTTTCACACACATATTAAGTTTGCACATGTACAAACCTGTTTGTATATGTTAACAATTGAAATCCTGTGGTGAAGCAAAAAACTGCAAACCCTCTTCATCAAAAGTAACCGTCTCTCCCCCTTTCCAGTTGGGTCAGCACTTCTTGATGCTTGCTGAAGAAAAAGACCCAGACCTCAACAACCTCCTGGCAGTTAACTGGCTAATCAAAGCAGCTAAACAGGGAAGGATGTCCGCAGCGAGACTTCTTCAGCGCTGCTGGATCCAGAAAAAGGGAGTAACTCCAGAAAATGAGGCTGACATGCGCAAGTTGTCAAAAGAGGGCAAGTTTGAGCTGGCAGTACGCAAAGCAGCCATGATGATGTACTGGAGGCTCAACCCAGACAGGAAGAAAAAAGTGGCTGTCTCTGAGCTGCTCCAAAATGTCAGCCAGGTGAACGCAGTGCCAGGTAGGTGACAGAAACAGTTGCAGAATATATAGTAATGCGATATCAGTTGTGTCTGTTGTACTGTACTCTTCTCCAACTAATGTATCATTCTATAAGACATTTTAGTTATTTCAATGTTCGCAGCTGTCTTCAAGTGTCCCACTGCATGTCTGCATCCATTTATTGGATTTTTGGGTATTTCTCACCAGCAGGGGGCACAGCAACCAGAATCCCTGCTCCTACTTCGGGCCAGACCCAGAAAATAATAGAGAGCATGGTCAGCACTGATGGTAAGTATATAAATGAAAAAAAAAATCAGGAGCAGCATGTGTTCTTTTGTATAATTGCATTATATGGACTTCACAGCCAAACAGCTTGTGGACCTGGATGACTTTGTTGAAATGACGAAAAAATATGCACAAGGCATTGTCCCTACTGTCCCTCAATATGGAAGCCAGGACTCATCAGAAATTGAAAGTCCCGACCTGCTGGATAGAAAAGGGAAGGTAAAGCTGCCTTTTCCCTAACAAGTGCTTTTTATATGTAGTATTTGCGTAATGACGACAGTGTGTTTGTGTGATTATGTGTCAAAGGACAAGGCAGGGGTAGTCCCTAAAGAACATAAGAAGGTCCAGAAACATTCTTGGAGCTTTGATTACAGTGGGATGCTGCCGGACGCCAAGCATACAAATGCCATGAAGTCACACCTGATGGTAAAATGACTGAGAGAATGTGTAGAGACTTCATTTCTCTTAATAAATTTTACTTTCAAACTCTTCTTGGTTTGTACATGACACTTTCCCTCTTCTTTTCTTCCTGTCCACCTCAGATGCTGCAGTACCCACTTCATGCAGTTATTGAGATGAAGGAGCATCTGTTTGACTGGGCATCGAGGGCAGGCGTCCAGTGGCTGAGCACCCTCATCCCTACGCAACATGTCAACGCCCTCATTTTCTTCTTTATCATCAGCAACCTGACCGTTGACCTGTTTGCCTTTGTTATACCCCTGCTTGTCTTTTACCTTTCCTTCGTTGCCATGATTATCTGCACTCTAAGGATCTTCCAGAGTAGCAAGGTTAATCTAAGGCTTTCGTCTTTCATGACGGTGCATTTAGTTCAAATCAGTTAAATCAAATAAATGGACAAACATACTTCTTCTTTCCAGACATGGGAGAACTTCAAAGCCTTGACATCCCTGCTGACTCGTTTCGAACCAGGTCTTGATGTGGAGCAGGCAGAGACCAACTTTGGTTGGAACAACCTGGAGCAATACCTTTACTTTATCTTTTCCGTCTTTTTTGTCATTTTCTCCTTCCCTGTCGCTGACAAGAAATGGATCCCTTGTTCTGAGCTCTCCACCGTGGCAATTTTCTTCACAGTTCTCAGCTATTACAGCCTCAGCCCAGCTGCAGCAGCATATGCACGTCGTGCAATCTTCATAGAGGTATTTGATAGAAGGATTTAAATCACACTTTTTAGATTAACTGCAAGCGTATTTAATGTTTATGAGGTGACCTTCAAAGCAGTTATCTCACATTTAGATTGATCATTTCACTTCATTTCAGTTTTAAGTTAGACTGTGGTTTGTTCTTTTACAAGTTGAGAAGTTATTCATTTGATCGGCCTCTAGATCCAAAATACTGTGCTGTACTCTTACTATTCAACCTTAAACCTGTTCGCATTTGGTCGCAATAGAACCACAAGCCGTGTGTTCTAGTTGTGTTTTATGTGACCGTGCTTTGTCCACACCTAAATAAAACAGAGAATTGTAGGCAAATTTTCAAATTGAATATTCTGCTTTTATTTTAGTAATGATATATGACTAAAATATGACTGGGTGTTCATCTTAGGTAGCCTCAAATCTGTGTTGCCTGACACAATTACTGCCAGAGGACATGACAGGACTTCGTTTTCTTGGACACACATTTACCACAGTGCCGCTTGGGGAATCTGTGGTACTGAAGCTCAGCATCCCCTGCCTTCTGTATATCTACCTTTTCTACCTGTTTTTCAGGTGAGTGGAGTTTGACCTGACAGACAAACCGATTATATGTACTAAAAACTGTCCTGCGTGGTTTGTCATTACTAATTAGTTGAATTTTTCTTTTTTTCTTCTCACTGTAGCATGGCAAGAACCCGTGGATTTCGGGGGACCTACTGCTTCCTGATCCCATATCTTGTATGCTTCATGTGGTGTGAGTTTTCAGTGGTCCTCCTACAAAACTCCTCTGCTGTTGGATTAATCCGCACCTGTGTAGCATACTTCCTCTTCCTGTTTGCACTCCCAGCTCTGGTGTTTGGCCTTGCCATCATGCTCTTCATCCAGCTGTTTAAATGGTTCATAGAGCTAGAGTTGACAAAGATGATTGTGACCCTGGTGATATGTGCAATTCCTGTCACTCTGCGGCTTTGGACACGATTCAGCATGTCTATTTTGGATGTTCTGCGCTCATTTACGCAATGGGGTCCAGTCAAATTCATCTTACTCTGCATTTCCATGGTGATCCTGTTCTTCTCGGTATATGTATACCATGCGGAGGGACAGAAGGTGTACAACTCCACTCTGACATGGAACCAGTACAGCCAGGCCTGTGGGCCTCCAGCCTGGGAAAGCAAAGGCATGGCTCAGACTCAGATATTCTGCAGCCACCTGCAAGGGCACAGAGTCACCTGGACTGGACGCTTTAGACACGTCCGGATTGCTGAGACAGAAAACGGTGCGCAGTCTGTCATTAATATGCTGCCAGTGTTTATTGGGGACTGGATGCGCTGCTTGTACGGTGAGACATATCCCAAGTGTGACCTAAAGAATACATCACAGGCAAACTCAACGGCAGTGGAAAAAGCAAACAGTTCTTTGTCAGGTCCAGTTTCTCTGGTCACACTGATTAAAATGCAAGAAGAAGAGGAGTTGTGTCAAATTAAGGCTTTAGCCAAGCACACCTGTCACGTCAAGCGTTTTGACAGCTATCGGTTTGAGGTGACGGTGGGAATTATCCAAGATGGAAGCTCAGGAGCAGAGGATGCAGCCAGAGATATAATCCTCATGGCCAGCAATGAGTTTAGACAAGTTCTGCTCAATCTGAAACCTGGTAACATAGTAGAATTCAGTACTAAGCTGGACGGACGTTTAGGAGCAAAGGCTCCGGCCTTTGAGCTCAAGGCTATCCACTGCCTCGACTGTGCTTCTTCATGGCTGACTGGAGGTAGGCAGGTGAAGATCGAGAGAGACTTCAGGCGTACAACAGTTAGAGCCTTCAAGTTTGCATTTGACTTTTTCTTCTCACCTTTCCTGTCAGCAGAAATCCGTACCTGAGATTAAACAGACAACAAGAAACCCAATCTTTTTTTTTTTTTTTTTTTTTTTTTTTACGAAAGGATTTTAAAATATAATAGAAAATCCTAACTGGTTTGTGATTAAGTCATAAGATGATTTTGGAAAAAGTAATATCTTAAAACTTAAGGCAAGCCTTTCTATGTTTTCCTAACAAGTTTGCATGCAAACCTTTTCCCTGATAACCAGAGCGAGCAATCTTGTCATCAGCATTAGCGCTGTAGCTAAGCCAGTTAAAGCTGCACACAAACCTAAATCCTTCCTCCTTCTACAGAAAAACATTTGCAACCACCGGATCTTATGTTTAGCTGTTTACAATTATTTAGTAAATATACTGATTTAATGTACACTCCATATAAAAATACCAGCCTTATCATTACCAAAATGTAACAAAAAAAAATTGTAAATTCATAATTACATTTAAAATCTTATATTTGTGATTAAAATGATAATATTTCAAATGGTTTTGATAACCCTCTAGATTTATTTTTTTATTTTATACCTCTGGAGAGTCAGAGATGGTGGGTGGACATCTGTTTACATTAAAACATTACCTTAGCTGAAGTCCAACTTGTCAGAGTAATGTTGATGATGCTGGGTCTTTATGTCTTGTGCCATTGAGCGATGGTGGCGACCGAAGTAGGAGTTTGCCTTGCAAGTAGTCAGTAACTTGTTGTTTTGAGACACTGCCCTTCTATCTTTGTTGTTGTGTCCTTGGGCAAGACACTTTACCCACCTTACCTGCTGGTGGTGGTCAGAAGAACAGATGGTGCTGGTATAGCAGCCTTGCCCCATGGTAACTGTGGCTACAATGCAGTAGCTAGTCATCATCATCAGCATGTGAATGTGTGTGTGAATGGGAATGACTGATTACATTGTAAAGAGTCTTTGAGTTTCCTAATAAAGAGCTAAATAAGTCTGATGTCATTTCATTTCATTATTTACTATATCTGGAATCTGGCATGATGCTTCAGAACTTGTAAGCAAATATTGAGGTGGTTATATAGAAAACAGGTGACAGTCATATGAGCCTGAACCTTGTGTTGATTATAGAATATCCATAATGGAGTCACATGTGTACATCTGTAATTTAAGCTGCTGAATTTTTTGTTGAAATACCATTAAAAAATAGTCCAAGGGTTTACTTTCATAACAATGAACACTATATTTAATCTTCTGAGCCAGGATTTAACTCTAATTGGTGCAACATTTACTAACAACAAAGAGCCGAATTTGGAGTCTTGTTCTTTGTTAGAATAAAAGTATGACCCATTTAAGATAAACACCCAGACAAAAATAGACATGTTTTCAGATAGTTTTATTAATGCACATTCCTTTCATCCATGAATAAGGTTTTTGTACATTTACATCTTTTATTTTTATTTTTTTTAGTATGATAGATATACACATAAGAAGCACTGAGTAATGGTAACATGCTGCTGCTGCTGCTGATGGTGCTGCTGTGACTCTGAACTTAATGTCTCTCCCAGCTGAATGGCGGTGGGTATGACAGATTTACAAGTCACTCAATGACAACTTAAGCCATTTTGTGTGTGTTTTTTCACATTTGTGTTGAGCTGCAATTTAAAAAAAAACAAAACAAAAAAAACATGTAATGCACATTTGTGTCCTTAGTCAGAAACAGAAACAGTAAATGTACTGACAGATGTGAGAAACTGTTGCCCATTCAAAGCTCAGGTTTCAAAAGATCCAAAATTGTTCACCACTTCTGCAATAATTTTGTTTCTCCTCCATATATGGTCAACATGCAGACAGCTCAATAATCTTATCAGGACCAAGGTCACTTGAGAACAATGTACTGCACCCTAGGAAATAAAACCATTCCACACCTATAGCTTTCATTTGTCGCAACCCAGAGCAGCAACCGGCACTGTGAGGTATCAGCTATGACAACAATAATTGCTGTGATACACTATGATAAATTTACATTATAATAAGTTTTTGGACAGTAATGATCTTTCAATGATGCATACAATGAGCTATTGCACTGATGATGACCTCTGACCCTCAACCACACTAATAATGAGAACAAAACAGTTTTCAGCTTGGATACAGCTGAGTCAGGGTTTTTCTTTTTCTTCTTTTATAAACAATGTGCAAGTTTTCCTTGATTGTGAGATCCCTTTTTAAAATGTGCTTCTCCATTATAAAATGAACAAGGCTCATTTTGATTTTCACACATTATAACAGTTACATTTTTGTCTTATTCACAGTAGTTTGCCAAAGTAGTCATAAACCTTAAAACTTTTTCATCAATTTGTCATCTTACACCCACACACTTCTCTGCAAGTGAAGAAACAACACAACATAGTGCATGATTCTGAAATGAGCGGAATAAGATGCATGGTTTTCAAAAATATATACAATTAAAAATAATTAGTCAGCTGTCCATTTATATCAAAACCATTTCCTTTTATACTCTTAAGTGAAACAAAGTGCTGTCAAATGCCTTCAGAACTTATCTAATCAATAATTACACTCCATCTGTGTGCAGTGGAATCTCAGGAAAAATCCAATTGCTCTGTGAAGGCCACAGAGGGTTGTTAGAGAGAATAAACAGCATCAGAAAGACCAAGAAACAACTAAGAAACATACCAGTAGTAAAGAAGTTTAAAGCAAGGTAAACCAAGCTTTGGACATCCTATTGAGATGTGAAGAGTATTATCTAAAACTCTAAACCTATACAAGATATCTGACCAAGCCATAAGAAGTTCTGTTTGCACTTTGGCGCAAACAATGTAGGGGACACAACAAATATGAAAAACTTGGGTTGCATCACATGAGACCAAAAGCGAACTTTTTGGCCTTTGTGCAAAATGTTGGACGTAAAAACAGGCAAGAGTCAGATACAGGGCAATCCTGTAAGAAAACTTAACAGGCTGTAAAAGACTTCAGTCTGAGGTGGAGGCCCACCTTACGGCAGTAAAATTACCCTAAAACAACAAACAAACAGAGCCTTCTTAGAATGGTTTAGTTGAAAGTAAATTTCTGCTAAAACGGCTCTGTCAAAGAATTAAGTCCAGTTGGATATCTGTGAGAGGACTTAAAAATCTAAGATCACAAAAACTCTTTTTACCATCCGAATAAGTTGAAGCAAAGAAAAAATTGGCAAAAATGTAAGTTTGTTGATGTGCAAGGGTGGCATAGATACACTTACACCAATAATTGAAGCAAAAATGCTTCTTCAAAGCATGGATTCAAAAGGGCTGATTTAAATTTTTTTTTTTTAAAAACCATGTATCCCCATACCTTTCACTTTATAGACATGCATCGCTTTGTGCTGACTTTTCACAAAACATTGGAGATAGCGGTTGTGACATGACGAAATATAAAAATGTTAAGGTACCTGAACACTTTCGCAGGGCACTATTTGTTTGAATATCATCAGCCTTTATCTGGGCATAAGTAGGAAACACAACAAAAGACTAACAGTTGCATTATACTTGATTCACCAAGCCCTCTCCTCCATCCAAAACTTTGAATGTATTGCTACACAATAATAACCATGTTGGGATATCGTAACTTTTCTGCATGAGATGCTCATTTACAGTGTACACAACAAAATCTGTTTGAAGCAAAGAGGTACTGTTTTTAAGAAATCAACACAGATATATACAGCTAACTGTAAAAAGTGTACATGTGTTACCTGCCTAAGGAAAATGATCATGTTTTATAGCAGGAGTACCGCTGAACTGTTGTTGGTGATATTATCTCAATGTGAACAGATCATGTATGAATTATGTGTATAATCTCCAAGAGCACTGCTCTAAAGGAGAGTATCAATAGCTGTTGTTACTCAGCAGAGAAAATAAAGACATTGCAAAGAAACATTCACTTACACCATTCCTAACATTCCACATTTAAAAAAATAAAATAAAAATGTTGAATGCAATGTCTCGTAAAGTCATCCAGTTATGTCAGGAGCATCACACATTTCTGTACTGAAGCGCTTTCCGTTCTATGTGTAAAAGAGTAGATTAGTGAGCGGTGCAACACTGTGTGATTAACAGCACTGAGTCATTGCAGATGGAGAGGTGTCCCTGCACCTTCTTCACTGCTTCTGCAGAAGGAAATTACACAAACATCTTGGAAAAGTGGGAGTAGAGTGCAGCAAAAAAATGAAGTCCCAATTGCCACTAGAGACATGAGCACATCTCAGGGCCGAAAAAAAAAAAAACTATTAGACGCCATTCCTCAGTTATTAACTTCATTTAGATCAATAATCAGTCTGCTATTTAGTCATTAAGGATAAACCCCCATTTTCAGAGGCTGCATCTCTCACATGCACTCCTTAAACACTGAAACTGTTTCAAGTTTGTGTCTGCATTCCTGCTACTGCGTCTGCGCGTCGGGATTGACACGATCCTGAAAGATGTATAGGTTGTTGGTGGCTGCAATAGCAATTATATTCTCCTCAGGGTGCCAGGCCATGTGCAGGATTTTCTTTGTGAAGTCCAGGCTGTCGACGCCTACGTCCCCACGGCGTCGCTTCCCTCCCGTGTACACCCGGCGCGTCCGCAGCACAGCCCGAGGCTTGCTGTTCTCCCTCCATGCCTCCAGGGTAACGCCCCGGCCCGTCTCGCGATCGAACATCCGGAAAAAGCTGTTGTACGCCCCCGTCATGATCACACTGGGTTACAAGAGAACAGGAAGAAAGATTTGTCATGGGCCAGAGAAGAGGGCAGCAAGGAAGCCAAACAGGGTGAGAAGATTGATCTGATGTAGCCAAAGACTGTCTTCAACATTGATTGAGATGTCAGATAATGTCAGAACCAGGCGATTAGTAGAGTCACGGTGATTAGCACTGACACATTCATCTAATTTGCTTTTAAATGTAATTATTCTGCAAACTGTCTCCACCAGTCAACACTTACCTGTCTGAGCTGTTCCAGACACATTCAAATTTATCAAAGATGCAATCATTCTCATAGAGGGAACACAGTTTACTCCTCAGGTATTCGTGGACCTGGGAAAGATAAAGACTCGGTCAGCCACCGCCTTCAGAAATCAGCATACGCAGAGCTGTAAAACTTCATCATTCCTACATCATATACCAGATGGTGGGCATCTGAAATCAAAGTAGTATCATCTTACTTGGTAGGTTTCAACTGGGCCTTTGTCCATATTCAAGTCCCACACCTTAGCAGTCAAGTAATCTCTTGTTAGCAGGTAGCGCCCACTATGGCTGAACTTAACATCCGACACAGAGGAAATAATCTCTGAGAAGAATGAACGGCTTCCGGGATCTTCAGGCTCCTCAAAAACTTCAGAAACACAATGTACAACTAGTCAGTTACACATATACAGATTTTGCTTTGGTTTTCTGCCTGGAATTCTTTATCCCCTCTCCCATTGTTTACTACAATACATTTTTTAATTTGCAAAAACATGCTCACGTTTGGTATGTCTGTCACAGAGAGCCGAGGCCCTCATATCACAGAGGCGCAGGGTCCCCTTGCTGCTGCTGTACACAAACAGATGGCAGTGGTGAGGGTGGAACTCTGCTGCTGTGATCACCTCTGTCAGGTCCTCCATGTTGGCAGGTTTGATGTCTACAATGTCTGGGAAGAAGTTTCATCAAGGAAAATAAGGGCAACAAAAATAACAATGATGTTTTGCTATGACGTGCACGTCGTTTCTTTTTGTTCCAGACGTTTTTATTGTATGATTGTTCACCGTAAACAGCAACCAAACAACGCATCCCATTCAGCTCTAACATGGCTGCACAATCTGTTCCTCAGTTTGTTCTATTTGTGTTCTAGTGGTCCTACGAGGCTCAGCAGAAAGTGTGCTGCTGAGTGAATAATTCAAACTAGTCTTCCATAGATGTGTCTGAGATTTTCTAGGTCAGCTTCCGTTTGAATGGGGAAACACCAAAGGCAGTCTGTATAACATGCTGCAACCTGCACTGAAATCACAGTGAGCGGCAGTCTTATCAAAACAAACACCCCATCATATTATTACCATATTATTAACACATAAACACAACTCTATGATGGGTTATGCTGCTTACTGTGGCTATATTTATAATAGAATGTGGTTATATTCTAGACTAGACAAGACTAGAATAGAATAGAATAGAATAGAATAGAATAGAATAGAATAGAATAGAATAGAATAGAATAGAAAAGAACATAATTTATTGTTCCACTGTGGGAGAATTCAGGTGTCTGAGTAGCAAAGTGAATTACAAATGGAAGCATGCAAATTACAAAATGATTAAATTATAGCATACATAACAGCATGAATGATTAAGTCTTTTCAAAATGAGCATTACGGCACATTCAGTTCTGCAATGTAACAAAATTTGCTGTATATGTTGCCGCACTTGTGGTTGCTTCAAAATGTGACTAACAAGATTTAGTGCGCACAGCTAAGTCAAAGTCAAACGTACTTATATCACACATTTAAAACAACAACGGTTAAAAATGTGTAATGTTTGTGTTTGTGCCTGTCCTCTGTGCTTTTATCTGGAGCTCAGAGCAGTTCGTAGTGCTTAGTTCGCAGACCTCAGTCATCTAGCGAGATCGTACCAGTTCAGAAGATCAGGAAAAATACAAAGGTGCTGCTAACCCTCGCAAAACCTTGAAAAAAATAAAAACATTTTTGTAAATAAATTTGCTATTTATCATTATTTATTGTTTTTAATAATCTTCAAAATAAAAGCATATTAATTTAACTGGAGATATTAAATTTATTAGATTGCTTAATAACCTTCGCGTTGTTTTAAGAGACAGAGTCATTTAGACTCCAAGCAATTTTTTTACTGTGTGCAGTCAGACAGGGTCGCACTGACCCCATGTGCACTTTTACAAGGTTTTTTTGTGTGTCGTTTTGTAAACTGACAGTCTAACAGGACCTCGTCACTACCCGACCGTGACTTTGGCCGTGGTTTTCCTGGGCTCCACGCGTGAGGGTTAAACAAAATGAATTGGTTACTGCGGTTTTAAACATATCTGTTGCACTGATTTTGCTTGTCCAAATAGAAAAAAGATACATTGGTGAATTCTGAAGATTCATTTTAAATATTTATCTCTTCTTCAGTGAGAGATAAAGTGTCAAACGAAGATCTGAGATAATTTCCAAAGTAACCAATAGCAGTTTTTTTGTAGTAACTTGGTCAATCAAATTACTACAAATTATCTTGTAGTAATTTGTGTAAATCATAAAACAAACCAGGAGTGTAAAGGATACTGAAACTACGATCAGTGATGTCCAGATGCCACATATTGATGCGGAGGTCATCAGCAGACAAGTAGGTCTCCCCATCGCTGTTGACGGAGATGGAGTTGATGTGGTATGTGTGTCCATTTGCAAACACCCGCCTGGGGCGAACTTCTACCATCAGATCTGTTGGCTTCAGCACTGGCACCTTAAACAGAAAGTTAAAGAGTCAAGATGGAAAAAACGTATGCAGATGAGAAAGGGCAGAACTAAAGTACACAATGTGGTAGAACCATAAGGTAAAGAACTAATGCATGAAAGGCAAGCAAGTTGTTTTTTACATCAAATGTGTTAGCGGGTGTGTAGATGTGTGTGTGCTTCGGTACCCTCAGAGAGGTAATGGTGGAAACATCCTTGATTCGTCCCTCCTCATCTTTCAGATTGTATCCTTCTGGTCTCTTGTCCCTCTCACTGACCTTCCACAGTTTGACGGTTTTATCTGCGAAAGGAACACGGCACAATCTGAGCAGTGATATGGGGTTTGTTTAAACAGAGATGGCAGACCTACAGTGCCTTAAAAAGTATTACCACTGCTCCAAAAAGCACAAAGTAAAATGAGTTCAGTCATAAAGATTTTATTTCAATCACTAAAGAAGATTAAAACCGTTTACTCGCTGTGGGAACATAGTTGTGAAGTTTGAGAACAATGCTGTGGTCTTTTCCTGTGACATTTAAAAAGCCTCCTGCAGAAAATCAATGAGGCTTCCTGTCAGAGTTTGATCTGTTTCTTACCGTTGGTGGAAAGCAGGAAATGTGCGGCATTCTGCTGCGGCAACCATCGGATCTTGTTGATCTTCTCCTCTATCTCCAGACTCTTCAGGTAATCAAAGTCAGGTTCGTGACTCTGAAACGTGCTGTAGACGTTGTACTCTCCCGAGTCCCCCACCTCACCTGCCTCCTCTGACACGCCCTTGGACTAAAAGGAGCAGAAAAACAAGTCATAAACCACTTTTTCGCCATTTGTATTGGTGCGTTATGAAGACAGTCCTGCATGCAGAGAGTTAACATAACAATAAGGTGACCGAACCTCGGTTTCTCTTTGAAAGATGACCACTCGGCCACCTTTATCCCCTGTTGCCAGCAGGTCCCCTGTTTGGTTGAATTCCACTGTAGAGATGACATCGGCTGGAAGGGACACAAGGAAAATGGCACCAGTTACTCAGGAGGGTGGTCAAGATAAACACATAATGACTAAGAAGAATAGAAAGACAACTAAGTCGCAAAGAGCAAACAGACGTGCCGGGCATGGCAACAAACAAGGGTATGAGATTCTTATTGAACGATACTCTCGACTAAAAATACCAGGATACCAGAAATACTATCACTTTTAAAGAAAAATGTATGAAATGATTTAATAGTGTCAATCACTTTTAATCACACAGTAACTCTGTGTTGAAACACAGTAACTCTGTTTTTGCAACCAGAGATACTTCCAAACATTAGAATTTGACTGTATTGTGAAGGAAAATTAGATGATGTTTTTTTCATTCAGTTGACTCACTTCTGTGATTCAGCCAGTCAAATAAAACTCTGGTCGTTTTACCATATTCTCTGTCATCCCATTACCAGGAAATTAAATCATTTGAAATGTATGACTGGTAACTATTTCCTGCCAAGTATTTACATGATAATATCAAAATGTCTGACATCATTTAACTGAGTAGCACTCAACTAGCTTCCGTTCCATTAATGACTTGGTAATTTGTGAATTGACATATTTTCAGGAGAATTTGCTCCATACAGCTGGAGAAAAGTTTGGTCAGTCTTGTACTTCTTGGCAGGAAATACAGGGAGTTACATTAGAAAATTTGAGATATGTTGAAACTGTAGGGTTTTTTTTTAAAGATGTTTAGATGCCTTGATACTGTTCCATATCTAATCCCATACTAATAAAAAACAATGAAATACCCTCACACTGATAGCCCATGCCTGGTTTTTACACAGTGATTTCCAAACAATCAATTAGATTTTTGTTGCAGGCAAGAGAAGATACACTTTACCCAGCTTACATGGAGCAACATGTGAGGAGTAGAGAATAACATTTATCTGTGAAGCACTTTCTGGTGGTGTCTCTTAAAAACCTAACTTATAAAAACTGTATGACAGATTATTTTATACATTTGAAGACTAATTTTCTCAAGCCATTTTATACCTTAATACTGAGCCTTGAATAGTAGCTGTAGTACAAATGAAAAGGAGAAAGAAGATAGGGTCAAACGTAAAGAAACATGAAAATGTCATGATTGATGTGAAATCCAATTTCTGCTAAGCATCACATCATAAATATCCACAAGTAAATTGAGAATAAGTTTCAAAAGTAATATTTGAAATCTAACCACTAAGTGGTGCCATCACGTTCTCCCTGCCAGTCCTATGATTAACCTGTTCGATCTGTAATCTCCACAGAGAGAGCACTGACCCACCTTCTGTGACGTAGTCTCTCAGGAAGGTGTGGTTGATTTTGGGGCTCTCAGCGTCCTCGCCCATCTGAAGAAGAGGGAGGGTGGCCCGCCAGTTCGCCCGTCCTGAGGGGAAGGGTCCAATCTGTAATCTCTCTTCCCGCCCAGGCTCCGCCCATGCTGCTGGGGCCTACTGAAGCATCCTGAACCGAGGCATCCTGGGAAACCGGACAGCAAGACGGAGAAGAAGGGTGAGGAGGAGAAAAGAGGATGGCGAAAATGGGGTTTTAAGAGGAGGACAAAGTAAATGGAGAGCCTGAAGAGATAGATGTTTTTGGAAAGAAAAGAAGAAGAAGGGTCCACATGTCAAAAAGTGTCAGAAATGCACTTCCCACACTAGATAAGTATAACTGTGCTACCAAGGCCTAACTGGTGCTGGAGTAGACCCATGCACTGAGCAGAGGAGCCATGATAACAAACAGCTCGAGCACAGACACAGAATACGAGTCGTGTTGCTGGTTTCAGTAGGCATGCAAAAATGAAGACTGGGCAAATATAAATGCATTCATCCACTCATTCACCCAGAAGCTGTCAGGAGTAGGAAATAATCTCAGGGTGTGGTATTCCTTCCTCTCATATCCGAACACACACACACACACACACAAACACGCACGCACACTTTACAGTCAGATAGTCCTTGACGGAGATCAGAGGAGAATGCAATGTCTTGCCTGTGCTGCAGGAAGAGAGGTGGAGGATGGGGGGACAAGAGGGATCAGGCCCCAGCTCACCTACCAGTCTGCCCGCTGCTGCTGTTCCTGCTGGAGAGTGTGCGTACACGGCCCTCTGCTGCAGTGTGCTCCTGTCGAGGGAAGGGGAAAAGGAATGGATGGAGCAAGGATGGTGGTATGAGGAGGAGAAGCAGAGGAGGAGAAGAGAGAGAAAAGACGGAGGGATGGCGAGGTGGATGGAGGAGCGCTTGCTGCCGATGCTGTGGATGTGATCCTGTGCAGCATCCACCGATGTCATGGCAGCCTCCTCTTGGAGCAGCCTATCACAGCACAGCTGTCACCGGTGGATCCGCCCACTGCAGGTGGTGGGGAGCGCAGTTGGCCAGCAGGGGGAGCCGTTCACTGGTGAGTGCTTTATATGTAGCGTGTTGAGTAAGATGAGGATTATTATAAGGGTTTTTTTTTTATCATCATAGATTTGATTTACACAATTGGTCTATTCTGATTTTAAAGAGAATAAGAATTTACATTTGTTGGTTGGTTTTTAGGTCCCAAATGATTAAAGACAGCTGAAAGCTGAAAAAGATCACCCAGAAAGTTTGAAAAATGTATGTTAACCCTCCTGGGTCTGAAGGCACTTTTGTATTTAATTTAGTTTATTTTTCACACCATACTCCGGATGATTTTAGATGTATAATGCTTTCATTATAGGAGCTGGTTTCTGACAAGACAAGCATATCTTAATGGAGAATGAAACATTGTACAGGGAACACCAGACTCCTACAAAAAATAAATACATAAAAATATATACCTAGCTATACCTCAGCCTTATCTTAGTCTGTGACTGGTGTTTTAAATCGTGGTTTGATAAGTGTTGTTTTTTTTAGTACAAAGATCAGATTTTGTGCATGAGGACATGCTTAGCATGTGAAAATTGTACTTTCTTTTATGTTTTCAATCTAATTTTTGTAGTTGTTTTTATTGGTGATCATGATGTGCTGCAACAAATGTTATTTTGGGTCACAGCTTTGCATTTAGCTTTAGCTAGCAGAAGATTAAAAGCCTGTTCAGCGATTTCTGGCTAAAACAGAATGATACTTCCTATTGAAGCAAAGCATCAGCTCTAAATCAATTAATTTTTTTTCTGCGCTGAGGTTTAAATCAGCTCCAAGTATCTAAAACCTTTGGGGCCAGACCGGTTAAATTAAGGTCAGGGGATTACCTGCAGAGATCACCCTGTCCTGACACGTCATTAATCTTATCACCTAGCTTACCCGGTGTTTCCCATTTGTTTCTCTTTCATGTACGTGGGAGAAACTCTGAAGCGAAGGAGTCCATGGAGCCTGACAGCGGGGCTCCCGGTGCTTCTCTGCCGGCTTCGGAAGTCGCTGGTTCTGAAGGTTCTTTCCGCAGGACAGAAGCGATACAGTCTCTTTCCGTTCAAGGCGCAGGATGGCTCTCTTCCCCCCTGTGGAGCCCCCGCTCCAAAGCGAGAAAAGTGAGATTAGGAGGTGAAATATCAAACGACGGAGCGTGGCTGGATGACCACTCGGATTTTACCAGCGCGTACTTTACACGCAGAGCATCAGTGTAAGTTTCTCTGACGGCTGAGTGGAAATGTTAACTTTTAAAATATTAAATAAAATGTCCCTTAACATTCACACGCGCATACAAAAATATGGATTTTACTTTATTGTTGAAAGCTGAACGTTTTCTCAAAAGAAAAGGGTGCAAAATTCGGTTTTTCTTTAAAAACATTGGGTTTCTCACGGTTTTCCCAGCCAGTGTCTCTTCTGGCTCAGCTGGTCTTGAGCTCTTTCTACTGCTCCAAACGGACCCCCATTCCGCTACTAATGACTATAGAAAAGGTTTTGTATTTTTATCAGAAACAACAAAAACTGGGCATTTCTCTCCCTGTTATACTTTCAAACTTGGTAAGGGGTCTGTTAATATTAACACATTATAATACTGTGTTGGAGAGATTCAATGAGAAATTTAGCATAGTCGGAATTGTGAAAAAAAGGGAAATAATTATGACTGCAACTGTGAAAATGTTTAATTGCAAGTCAGCCATTTTGTTTTTTTGAGGTCAGGATTGATGTGAGGAATCAAAAAATATCCCTCTTGGTATTCAGACTTTAGGTGACTGTTTTGTTTTTTCAACCTTGAACATGTCCTTTTTTTTCTCAATACAAACAGAACAAAATGAAACTATATCATGCGATCAATACATAGTGCCAATAGGGAAAAAAATAGAAAAGGAAAGCTTTTGTGTGTTTATTTTGTGTTTATGACTCAAAGCACCAGAAAAATGCCATATTCTGTTGTAATACTATTTTTGAAATGTCTGTTCAGAAGGAATTTTTGGAAAACCCTACTTGTTATCAAAAGTAGATTTCCCCTACTTTTTTAACAAAGTAGGGGAAACCCTACATTGTTAGGGTTAATCAATTAATGATCAATTAATCAAATTGATTTTGATTGATTTGAATGATTTATTGATTCATTCATTCATTTCACTAACATGCCGTCAGCGTCATTGCAGCAGTGTTATCTTTTTCCCATTTCTTAAACTATGCTCGGCACAAGAGGCTCCAGCCTTCTGTGCAGCTCCTGAATCAGCCACTGTTCACTAGCAGCTGTGTCTCGGTTGTTTATCATTACTTTGTCTACTGTGTTCGATTTCAGGATCAGTGATCCTCAGGCAGATATGACACCAAGGTTTCTGAAGAGCATGGGAAACCTGGACATCATCTCCCACAAGGACAGATGTGACTGCCAAGTTTCTCATGACCTCCATGACCCGCTAATGATGGCTCCTCACCACAGAACGTCTGTTCCCGTTACTCCAATCCTCAGTGCTCCTGATAAGACGGATTGCTCCTTATGGCCTCCAGTTTCTCCCTGTCCTCCCATTTGTCTTTGTTCCAACAAGTTGCCCTTTGCTCCTTATATTCAGCCTACAGTTGATCTAAAGAGTGTGTCCTGTGGCCTCGGAGAAGGCTGCCCATGGATGATAGGGCTCCTGGGAGGAGGGCTGAGATGGATGGGATCTGTGGCAGAGCTCTGCCAGGGAGCTCTCAACCATGCTGAGGAGCTGCTGGCTGCTGAGGGTGGTGCCCTTTCCCTTGTGAGAAAGGCCTACAGTGGAGAAAGTGATTTAGAGGAAGTGATATCCTTGACAGCAAATGGGTGCAGCCAGACACATCAGAAAATACTGCAGGGTGTCATGGAGCTGGTTTTGGCCACAGGTTTGCCAATAAACCTGAGAGATGCTCAGAAGGTATTTTATTTTGCATAGTACCTTGCGAAGGTTTCTGAACCTCTAAACGTTTTCAGATTTGGTCATGTTGCACTATGAAAACATAACAGCTTACCACAAGGAAAACATGTGGAAGAAGCAGGTTTTTCAGATGAGACCAAAACATTTACTTTTTCAATTACTGTGTGGTGGAAAACTATCACTGACCGTAACCCTTAACACAACACCCCCTCTATGAAACATGGTGGTGGCAGAGTCATGCTTGGGATCTTTTTTTTCAGCAGGGATTTGGAAGCTGATTACTGGTAATGCAAAGATGGATGGAGCTGTTCCAGCAGGACAATGACCATAAGTATTTATCCGGAGCTACAATGGAATGAGATCAAAAATACTTTATTGATCCATGAATGTTAAAAATCCTATATATATATATATATATATATATATATATATATATATATATATATATATATATATATATATATATATATATATATAAGCATTTAATTTCCTTACACTCCCCAATTATATACCACTTTGTGTTGATCCATCACACAAAATCTTATTGAAGTTTGTGTTGTTATGTTTTCCATGTGACATAAAGTGGAATCTTCAAGTTAGGAGTGAAAGACTTAAAATCTGAATTCACCCTATTTATGAAGATCATAAAGAGTTAGCCTCATGTGTCCTCTGGTTTAGCGACATCTTTGACAACATGGTTGTCTCATGGCTAGTGGGAAGCAAGTCACAAAATCCCAGATGGAGTAGCTGCTTTTAATCCTTTTAGACTTAGTCTACTGATAAAGTGGTTTGCTAAGCTGAAGTAATTAGCAATTATGCTGTGCTTTCGGCGTGGCACCTTTTGGCTTTAACCGGGTTTATTCACCCAAGCATTCACTTAAAGTGGTGCCCAATAAATATGTGAACAAAATAGATGCTGTACTTTCCTTTTCTGTAAACCAAACACTATAAAAATTACTGGCAGACATTTGAAGTTCAGTGTAATAACTACACATGAAGAGGGTTTAGGAAACAAACGGAGAGTCTTGCTTTCTCCCAAAAACCTGCAGTGATGCAGTAAAATGCATGATTTACTTGATGACATTTGCACAGGCACTGACCTGCACCAGGAGCAAAGGTGGCAGAGGCCACTAAAAGGCTTACGGCCGATGCCCTCTCCAGCCCTCGTCTTTGCGGCCAATGTCATTAGGGATGAGAGTTATTTCCTGGTACAGTTAGAACACAGGTAATAATCAGTCAGGACGGATATGGAAAGGTATTCCAGCTATTCCAGTTATTGATCAATGATTTTCATATTTTTTGTTTTAGATAAAATATGAAAGGTAGGGTGTGCATTTGTATTAATTCCTTTTGAGTCAATATTTGTTTGCGCTTACTTTTACCAAAATAGCTCAATCTCAGCCAGATGAGATGGAGTATATCCATTTTTAAGCTTTGCCAAATGTTTTCAATTATATTTAGGTTTGCACTTTGACACTGTTCTATTCTAGAGGAAGAATATGGTTTAATCTAAACCATTTTACCGTAGCTTCTGGCTGTGTGTTCAAGGCATACAGCCAGAAGCTTGTAACATCTTAAGTGTTCTGCAGCCTGTAACTGGTTTACTTCAGGGTTTGCCCAGTATTTACCACTCCCCATTGACTATGTACAGCTTCTCTATATAGAGCTGTACAGAGAAGTTGTACAACCCCCTAAAGCATGATTCTTTGTGTTTGCCTCCCAGATAAAATTCAAGTTAAATCCCTCAAGGCTTCTGGTTGTTAAGTGTTCAAAGTGAACAAATCGTTTAGCAAGGCTCAATGTGCCTGCATACTGTCAAAATGTTTCTGCATGGAGGTTGGTTAATAAGTAATATATTCTGTTGCCAAATTACACAAAAATCTAGCACATGCAGTTTTTCTGTACATGTCTTACATGCACATGTTTTTAAAATAAGTGAGACCCTCGGAAATAATACTGTAAGACTTGTTTTATTTGTTTACTTCTGCAGGATCCCAGGTTCAAAGTAGACAGTAAACAGTGCTTAAAGATTAGGACGGTTTTGAGTGTTCCTATCAAGAACCACAGGCGAGAGGTAACATTCATCACAGTTCTATTTGTGTATTGATTTTGCACCTGAAGTTCTATCAATACTGCATAACAATGAGTTATGTGATTTGTTTTTTAGGTGTTGGGTGTGGTGGTAATGATCAACAAAAGAAAAGCCTGTGATTGCCATCCTGCTTTTACCTTCATGGATGAAAAGGTGAGAAATGGAACCAGTGGATGAGAGTCTTTGTTAGAATATGTATCAATTCCTGCCTGGGAAAAACTGTGTGTTAAATTTTTATTACTCAGGTACTGTCCAATCATATGGATGTATTGGGGATGGTTCTGGAAAACATCCAGCTGTATGAGAGTTCAAGACAAGAGGCTAAGCGCAGCCAGGTAGCAACATGCCATCTATTGTGTGTCCACGTAATAAACCCCTCAATGTTCATGCATACTGTATATCTGTGTGTCTCTTAGGCTCTGATAGAAATGGCACAGGTGTTATCAAGGGAGCATCATTCTTTTGAGGTTCTGTTGAGCAAGATGGCCGCCACAATCATGCCTTTCACGCATGCTCAATACTGCACTATCTTCATCCCCAGTGACCAAACCTCAGTCACAAAGGATGATCAGGTTGATCTTCTAATTAACATCATATTTTGCATTTTATTAGTGGTTTTGAGTTCCACATGTCAGGTTTGTATTATATCATACAACATTGTATTTTCTGCTGCTTTCTGGCTTTTACCATAGATCATATTCTCATGTGTGATACACTTGGAGTGTGAAGAGCTTGGATCAACTTGCCAGATCTACAGAAGGTATGTCCTACAGACAATGAGACCTGTTGACAATTTAACATCTTTCATTTTTAGATTTTCTGTTTAAAAAAAAAAAACCATGTGTCTATATTACTTTTTAGGGAGCATGACATCAGTGCTATAGATCTGTCACATGCTTGTGAAACAGTGAGGGCTACAAAAACTGTTAACATGGCAAAGAGCGCTGTTGAATCAGAGAGGAGTATCGTCTGCTGCCCTGTGAGAAATGAAAGGTCAGAAAACGTTATTGGTAAGTTTCTTGATTTTATATATTTATCACTTACTTTTATTTAAAAATGATTATGGAGGGACGATCAAAGTTTGAAGTATAGTTTGATCAAAAAATGAACAAAAAACAATATGTCTTTATTTCTGCTAAAGACTGAACACTATTAAACATCCTGAGTTGCTCAGTGTATGTTTTTCTGTCATTTAGCTGTGTGCCAGCTCATGAACAAACGGACCAGAGACTCAGATGAACTGGAACCCTTTAATCGATACGATGAGCGACTCTTGGAGGATCTGGCTGTGTACTGTGGCCTGGCCTTGCAGTATGCTCAAGCTGTCCAGATCACTGAAGTGAGAAGGGCCAGCATAGAGGTTACAGAAGAGGTAGGACGGTTATCCCTAACTCTTTTCCCTGGAGAGTACAGTAAATGTGCTCAGATTAATTCATAAATTTGCCATACACGGGTGTAGTTTTTGGCATTGTTGCCTCTTTTCATGATGTGAAATATGAGTTTAAAAATGTTTTTAATTGTGGTTCTGAGTATTAGAAGAGCATGTTTCTTACATTGTTTGCAAATGTTTAAATTTACTTATATGAATGTTAATCTTGCAGATTCTTGCCTACCACCTCACTGCAGCACAAGAGGACATTAAGGCACTGCAGGTGATTTCTCTTTTTTGTTTGTTTGTTTGTTTGTTTGTTTGTTTGTTTGTTCCTTTCTTTCAAAGTATAATCTACATGTTGACTGATGATATTTACAACAAACAAAAAAACCTACACCTAACAAAAACACTCCCCTCTGGCTATTAAGCAATGTTTTTTGATTACAAAAATAAAATGCACATTTGTTTGTTTATGTGTGGTGGTGATGATGGTGTTGGTTTTGCAGGAGACCACAATTCCATCAGCAGAATCACTGAATATTTTGGACTTCCATTTCTCTGATTTTGGCCTACCAGAAGACGCCACCACTCAGGCCACAGTTCGAATGTTTCTGGACCTGAATTTAGTGCAGGACTTCAACATTGATTACAAGGCATCTGATCTGCTTTGTTTCTATTAAAGCAAGCTTAGTTTGTAAAGCAGATTTCCTTCTCTCTACGCCATAATACCAATCTGTCAGTCACCTTTCTTTCCTGTACAGAGCCTTTGTCAATGGGTCCTCACTGTGAGACGTGGCTACAGGAGCCACATTCCTTATCACAACTGGAGCCATGCACTGAGCACTGCTCAAAGTATGTTTGCTATGCTCATGGCAACAGATCAGCTACAGGTGAGTGAATGTATGAGTCACACCTGTAGACTAATAAATATGGAGGGTATTTTTATATGTACAATAGTGTGTGTACACATGGAGTTAAAAGATGATTTATTCATTTGAATGACAGTCACTGTATCCACAGTCAGTCTTTTGACTAATTGTAAACTTTGACTGTCAGAGTTTACCATCAGGAGAATAATAGCCGTTTTGAACATAAATCTGAGTGAATATCAGATGCGGCTTTGTCTGATTTTTTTTTTTTCTTCTACTTTATTCTTTATTTCTATTGTTTGAAGAGCATCTAAATATTAACATTTTTGGATCATTTCTTCAATAAACAAAGATTTCATGCAGTTATTATTGATTTGCAATAATAAGCAGATATAGACAGCTGGAAATGGAAGGGAGTTTCTGGGGGGTATGGGGAGGTAAGTCTGATGTAAATAAAATAAATAAAATGTATGTTTTTGCTCATCTGATTTGATCAAAATGTATACAGACTATACACAGAGATTGGCTCAAACATGAAAAAGAAAATATTTTCTCATACATGGGACAAGAAAAATGAAGCTGATTATATTCAATTATTTTGGTCTTCCTTTTAATGTCTTTGTGTCTCAGAAAATTTTTTCTCGGCTGGAGATCTTAGCTTTGATGATAGCCACCCTGAACCACGACATTGACCACAGAGGAGTTAGCAACTCCTACATAGAAAGGTGAACTTTTTTTTCATTCAACTCAATTTATTTTTCAAATAAGCAGTGATATGTCATAAATACTAATACTTCTTAAACACTTTCACATTTTGTTTGTTATATTATTTCTACAAAACTGGATATATTTTACTGGAATTTGATGTGATGATGACCAACACAAATTAGAGCAAAATTGTGGAAGAGAAGTGATTGCAAGTTTCCCTATTTAAAAAATCTACATAAATCTATATATTCTAAATCCTAAATGCAAATCTGAAAACAGTGGTGAGCATTTGCATTGATCACCATGTTCCCTGATAGCCATAAATAAGATATTGTGCAGCCAATGAAGTTTGTTCGAGGACATTAGTGAGAAGCATCGTGGAGACCAAGGAACACAAAGGACAACTCAGAGAGAAAGTTGTTAGAAGCTTAGAAACATTGTCCAAAGTTCAACCTTCTATGGACGACTGTTCAGTCCTTCATCTAAACCCAAGACATGGAAGATAGTCTACAAAACAACTGTCAACATGCCCTGGTCTGGCTGCTTAGGCCAGAGGTTTTGCAATCTGGTACATGTTCACTTTGTGTCAAACTCCATGATTCTAAAATAAGTCAAAGAAAAACTCCAAAATTTTGTCATGAGACCAAGTACAGTGCACTAATGCTTGCTGTTAATGATATGCAATTGTATGAAATCCAGAGAATGTAGCCAAAGACCAGTATTTCTGGAATTACGTTCTCTGTCTTATTGGACGCCAGACTAAACTAAAATCAGCATGCCACAACAAGAACTGCATACCAACAGTGAAGAAGACGCCACCATAGACGTGGTGGTGTCATGATATGGGAATGCTTTGCTGCAGCAGGACTCGGTCAGCTCAACATAATGGAAATCTACCACATATCAGATGGCGCTTAAGATAAATGAAAGATCTGTAGAAAAATTAAAGGCGTGACTGAACCTGGTCATGCAACATGACAATGACAGAAAACATACCTGAACATGTATAAAAGGCTGGCTCGAAATTATAAAATGGAAATTTATGGTCTAAGATGAACTCCAGGTCTTGATTTCATTGAGGTGTTGGGAGATGGAAAACAGACACGTAGTTATAGTTGCTATAACTACGTGTATAGCAACATGCAAGAAACTTCTCAAACATCTCTCAGCTGGAAGTGAGGAATAGAATAAGCTGACCTCAGACCAATGTCAAACACTTGTTGACGCCTATAAGAAGCATCTCACTTAAGTTTTTTTAATTAAAGTGGTAAAACTAGCAATTAGGGAGATGGGCATCCTAGTTTGTTTTTTTTCTCAGCCTCAGCTAAGAAATGCATTTCTGAGAAAACTTGTTGGACCCTGCAAAAGATTTAAGACCGGTCCAGAGGATCTCACCTTCCATCAATACTGAATTGCCAAAACAATGTGTATCCTTTCTCTTCACTTCACCATTATGCACTACTTTTTGTTGGTCTATCACATGACAAAATGTGAAAACATTTAAAGAGTCTGGGTAATTTTGCAAAGCATTTTACGCTGTGTTTTCTGTCTTGTAGGTCTCAGCAGCCTTTAGCTCAGTTGTACGGTCACTCCTCTTCAGAGAACCACCACTACAACTTGTGCATCTTCATTCTGAATAACACCGTAAAATCTGATCTCCTTGTTTTTTTTAAAATTATTATTATTATTATTTCTTCAACTCTTTTAGTTGTCTCTTTTTAAATTATTTGTCTTCCTCTCTTAGTCTCTCTCTGATTCTCTTCTAGGGGAGCCAGATCCTCAGCAACCTATCAGATGAGGACCATAGAGCTGTACTGCACATGATCAAAAGGGCAATCCTTGCTACTAATCTTAACATCTACATGCAGTATGTTTGGAAAAAAGTTGTCTAAGTAGGAAGAGGTCTGGCACTTACATGACAATAATTCTAACCCCTCATAAATTTGTTTACTGTGCTGTTTGTAGAAGAAGAGGAGAATTTTTTTCTCTTGCTGAGAAAAGCAGGGTGAACTGGAGGAGTGAGAAACAAAGAGATTTGCTGAGGTGAGAGTGAAGATAATTCATTTGAGAGTCATTTATAACTACGTGTATAGCAACAGAGAGTGAAGAGTTGTCTTTTATGTTATTAATTTACCTGACAGATCAATGCTGATGACAGCTAGTGATCTATCTGCCATCACAAAGCCTTGGCCCGAGCAAAAAAGGGTAGGTCTCAGAAAATTCTGATTACATAAACAAACACAGTCTTTTTGATTTACTACTTGCTCTAACCTTCATTTCTTCTCCTTTCAGATTGCCAACCTTGTTGCCATGGAGTTCTTTGCTCAAGGGGACAAAGAGAGAGAGGAATTTAAAACCAAACCTATTGTAAGTTGCACTTCATCAGGAGTTTATGGTACAGTAACAGTGTAATACAGATGTTGCTAACAAAACTTCACAAATTTTTTGCATTGTTTAGTGGTACAATCTATTAAACAGTTATTTATGTGATAGTATAGTAAACTGACAACATGGTGACTGCACTTTGGACAAAACTGAGTTAAAAGGATTTTTATTGTTGAATTTTGATTTTGTTTTTCTGATGGAATATGAATGTATTCATTTAGAATACATCCATAATCTCTGAGAATATGGATGTATTCTAAATGAATAAATCAATATTATGTATGGATTATAAATGAATACATCCATATTAGAAGCTGGTTTAACTTCTTCCTCATCAGGATGTAATGGACAGAGAAAACAGCACCCGTCTGCCATACATGCAGGTTGAATACATCGATGAGATCTGCTTCCCTCTGTACAAGGTTTGAGCTTTGCTCAAGTTTTCATAGCTTTTAAACATTTTTTTTTAGTTTGGGTCAAATTGTAACTACAAATTTCTATTGATTTTATTAGAAGTTAATGTAATAGATCAAATAGATCAAGTAGCAAATTTAATGAAATTGTAGCTCTGGGTGTGTGTTTTTTAGTTGTTTGGATGGAAGGGAAACCTCTGGCCTAGTCTGAAGTTTTATGCAGCCTCTGATGGATTTCCCCCAAGAATATACTGTATCTAGCTCCATCCATCTTCCCGTCAGCCTTCCTGCCTTTATCTGCTAAAGCATCCCCGCAGCATGCTGCTGCCACAGTAATGTCTTACACTGGGGACTGAATCTTTAGGGGACGTGTAGCGTTAGCTTCCCTTTACATAAAACATTTTGCATGCCAGTCACAAAGTTTGAGCTAATTGGTTTGTAAAACATTGTCGGTCTATCGCATAAAATTCCGATAAAGATTATGGTTGCATCATGACAAAATGTAGAATAGTTCAATAAGTATGAAAACTTTTGCGAGGAACTATATTTAAATAACATCTTCTACGCTCTTGTTACTTCACTCTAATTGAATCTTTACTTACCCATCCATCCTCTCTCTTTCTCTCTGTGTTCAACTCAGGCTGTGTCAAAATTATTCGACAGCTGCTCTCCATTGGTGAATGCTTGTAAGAAGAACAGAAAAAACTGGTTGCATCTTGCTGAAGGCACACGGGAAGAAAAGCTTGAAGACAACTGCAGTTTATACTTTGAAACTGAAAGAATTGAAGAGGAAGAGACAGAAAGAGGAGCTGAACAATTGGCAAAAGAACAAAACACATGATATTTTGAAGCATTTTTGGGCACCTCAGAACTGAAAATGAATCTGGAACCCATTGCCAGTAGGCTTATTTTTATTCCTCTACCTACACCTGAATTTTGAGCTACAGGAATCTATAAACTTGTTTTTGTTTGCACTAGCTTTTTTTGTTTAGTCAGTTGGGATTACAAAACCTATCTATACGCCTAATGCCAGAATGAGGGGAAGAATTTTTTTATTTACAAGTTTGTATGTGCTTTGATACACTTTAAATTTGTGAAAGCCCAGATGACAATTACTGTGACAAAGTTAATTCACAACATTTGAGGTAATTGGGGGGAATGCTTCTGGGTGTATTTTAATTTCCTTGTGTGAAATTATGTAGAAATAAGAAATCGGGCAAGATATGAACAGAATTGAAGACTTGTTCAAACTTTGGTACAATTTCCATTGGCTCAAGCTGTCACATTATTGTGGTCAAACAACTTTATGTAAGGATAAACACCATACGAATTTGCAGCCACCATACTGTTTTGGAGTGAGACAGTTTCTTTGTCCCAGACACAAATGTGTTTTGGTGTGAAATGTTCAAATCAATCCCAGAATAAAAGCAGAAGACATTGTAGAGATGCAAACGGAAGCTGGTGAGAGAGTGTCATTAATCAGTTTGCAAAGCGTTATCTACAAACATAGCAAACTCTTCAAAACATAAGGATGTCGAGAAAAAAAGCTACCAATGTTTTGTCTCCTATTTTAGAAAGTGAAATTCTAATTTGTGGTCACTTTTATAATTTTTATAATTAGAATTTGAGTTTTACATAACATTAATTTCAACAAAGCATTTTAATGTATATATGTTAGGTATTGGTGATATTATAATCATAGGGAAGACTGCTAACTTTATAGATGTCTAGAAGACAGTCATTGACACCCTCCACAATGAGGGTAAATTACGAAAGATCTTTGCTATTTTGTACCAAAGCGTATTCACAAAAAATTTAACAGAAGGAAAAGGTGTGATAGAAGACATTGCACTAGCAATGGGGAGAGTTGCAGCCTTGAGAGGATTATCAAACAAAATCTATTTAACAATTTGTAGTAGCTTCACAAAGACGGCACTGAGGCTGGAGTCAGTGCATCAAGTTACTACACAAACAAATCCCGGACAAAAAAATATTGGACTTTTTAGAGATATTCTACATTTAATTATTTTTTATTTTAGTAGATGTGCTTATTGGTATAAATGTATACATATATGTACAATTATTATAAATATATAAAATTATATATAAAATTATAAAAAATTTTCTTGAATTCGCTCACTGCTGCGGCGGCGTTATTGCAATCCTCCATCCCAGTGCAATATTTTATAAGGAAAAAGGACCTCCCCGATCCAATCTGTTGGGGGCGCTACGTTTACCTAACTTAGGTTGCTGCTGCTTCAGTAAATCTGCAGAAGAAGACGACGACAGAGAGACAAGAGGAAGAAAATGACAGGGCGCGCAAAAAGAAAAACCAAACCAAATCAGGTAATTTTAACCTCATTTTACCACATTTGACTCCCATCTTAACTATCCATTTAGAAGATGGACTTACGAGGTTAAGACACGTATTGGTTATGAATACAAAAATACTGAAACTGCATCTATTATTAAGCGCAAATGGCAGAAGTGTGTGATGCGCTGAGTGAGCATCAGCGGTGGGAGCCAACATGGCAGCAGCTTCCCTGCTCAGTGCTGCTGCAGCACTGGTCATGTCATTTTAATGGTGCTTCACACACTGTTCCACATTTGTTCGTGTTGATAATTACTAGATAGCCTCCCTTTTTAACTAGCAAATCTCGTCAGTTAGCCTGTTGGATTGCGGTAGGGGGATGTTTCCATGGTTAATGTTATTTATCAAAGACTACAAATGGTCTGTTACGAGCTAAAACTTTTACATAATTGAATTAATACGTGTTCATAGGCTTCCCTCAACTCTTCCTAAGAAGTTCACATATCGGGTATATCACAGTTTACTACTCTGAGCACAGAGAGGCTACAGAGTTAAAACTGTAGTGTCTGGTATTTTGTTAGATTTCTTTGTGTGTGAACGACGAACCAAAGTGGCAAGTAATAATAAAGTGGAAGGAAATAATGAGTGGTTTTACGAATAGAACACGTTCGTGTTGATACTTATTAAAATCCGGTGAGTCCCGCTGTCTTTGAACGTCACCTAATTAGTAAGCAGAGTCCACCTGTATGTAATTCAGGCTGATTATTAGAATGGCCTTTGACGGCTGGAGGTAGAGAAATGATGCAGACCAACCAGGTGTTTACTCCTAACACAGTGCAGATGACAGAATGTGCAAAATAACCCCTGTTCAGTAGGTTATGTGTGGGCTCGCAGAGGCTCACAATGAAAAGGACCGCCAGCCTTCTATAGTCCACTACACTCTAAACATTCACAAATGACAAAAAACAATCTAATTGGTAAATATTTTTCCAATTTTGGAAAAAATACCGATATTAAGAAAAACTGATTTCAGATTCTTCAAATGCACACCTCCATTTTCTTTGTTTTGTAAAAGGAGAGAGTCATCAAGCTTTTTTCAACAACTTTCCAATTTTGTCCTACTGTATGCTGATCTGTTGCCTAAAAACCCTCCAAAGTTCATTGGATGCTGTGGTTGAAGTGTGAAAAAGTTTTCGAAAGTTCTGGACGCCATACAGTAACAAAACACATCCAACTAATTTAACTGAACGTATGTCATTGTGGATTTCTCTGCTTCTTCATTAGGAGTCGTGCTCAGCCAATGGACAGGTGAAGAAAGCCCGAGCTGATGAACCTAAAGCTATGCTTTCATCAAGAGTCGGTGCAGAGCAACGTGATGAGTTGGCTCAGCTGTATGGTTTTCACATGCCAGAGGATCTCTACCACTTCTGGGACTTCTGCAAGGAGCTCAGTCCTGACAACCCCTGTGGTATATGCAGTGATTAAATGCAATAGTTTATACTTGTGCTAAACCATTGCTTTGCTTCTCCGTTGTCTCTGAATGTTGTCAGAGACGTTGTTGTTCTCTCCAGGGTTTTTGGAACTAATAGTACTGCTGTACTATCGTAGCTATCACTATTTTATGTTGACTTAGACCACTCAAGGCCCACGGGCTAAATCTGGCCCGCCATAGCTTTTTATGTGGCTGTCTTGATTCTAGACTAAACATTAAATGTGCTTAAATATCATGTTATTAATCAAATCAATGCAGTTTTTATCTGTTTAATGCCAAATTACATCATTCAGTTCTTCCAGTTTCTTGAGAATTATTGTTGAAATTCACACAAAATCAACAAATTGCCACAACTGACCCTTTAAGAGCATTCATGATATTAATTTGGCCCAAAACAAAAATGGGTTTGACACTCCTGACTTGGACTACGTAGAAGCAAAATAATTTTAAAGACCCCTGTTCAGCCCATATTTTCAATCCATGAACTAGATCTGATCTTTACTCCTCGCAATCAGCTGAAAGGCTCAACAAACAATTGAAACCGTAACAAAGATCTGAAAAGAGGCTAATTCCTGAGCATATTTTTTTGAGGGGGGGAGGAAATCAGTATGATGTTGTATGCAAGTCTAAATTTAAAAATGTCAGAACTAGAAATTATTTTAGCTTCTCTGTCTGTGATCTTACGCTGATTGTCTCAACACACTTTCGATTAGGTGCCGTGAAAGACACGCTGGGTCTGCAGCTGGTCGGCCCTTTCGACATTCTGGCAGGAGCTAACAGAAACCCCAAGAATCCTCAGCCCAACTTTCATCTTCATTGGAGATATTTTTATGACCCGCCAGAGTTTCAGACAATTCTCAAAGGGAGTGAGGATTCCCAGCATCACATGGGATACTACAGGTATCATAATACATGCATATATACATAATAAAGTCTTGTAGCTTTGCAGAGATTAATATGTTGGCTAAAGTTAGACCTATGAGCAGAATAAGTTGTAGTTATTTTAATTGTTCAACTGTCAAAACATCAGAGATAGCCCAGACACTCTGCCTTCGTTTGTTGGGGAAAATCATGCCAAGAAGGGCTGCAACATAACACAAATGGGAGATAACATCTTTGCAGCTGTTTAGTAAGTAAACCACATTATTCTCCATATAATCAGCTGTGGAAAAAAATGTGATTTCATACCGTTTCTTTTTCATATTTAATTCTGTCTTTGAAATACTTTTCTTGCATCTCTTCTTTAGCCTGCATTTGCTGAGGAAGAAGAAAGAGAGAAATAGTAAAAGAGCAGAAGAAGAGGCTTTGGAAAGCCTGGAGTCAAAGCTGAGAGACCAGGCTGAGACGTTAGGCTTTTCTTTAGAGCAGAAGACCAAAAGCATGAAGCAGCGGGACAAAAAGGTGATTCTCAAACCAGGTTCCTTCATAGTCTTAAAAAGTATGGAAGACTATTTTTTCCAAACTTTTTTCCTTATATTGTCTAAGTACTGCATCCATCAACCTTTTCTTATCCATTCCTTCCCTTTTCATCCCTTCTTTTTCCTTTGGCTCATTACTCCAAACTTTCCTAACCTTACCTGTGCTTCTTTTCACTTATTAATTTGTTTGTCATTTTCCTTCATTCAGAGTTCTTGTAAGGAAATAAGTATCACAACAATAAATGATAGTTATTCCCAATCTTCAAAAGCAATATGTGTACAGCCTTCACATAGCTTGCTTTAAAATAGAGCTCAGATATTAATCTCCTCCTTCTCTGTAACACTGCAGGTTGTTACCAAGACCTTCCATGGTGCTGGAATTGTTGTGCCTGTGGACAAGAATGATGTAGGATACAGAGAACTACCAGAAACAGATGGTGACCTTTTTTAAACAAAATGTTTTTCTTTGATATATTCTTTTTATGTGAACTTTTAAATGTATTTCTTTACACATCTTTCTACTAGCTGGTCTCAAGAAGATCTGTAAAGCCATTGCAGAAGCTCGGAATGATGAGGAACGTGTCAAAGCCTTTGGACCGATCCAGGAGATGATGACATTTGTTCAGTTTGCTAATGACGAATGCGACTATGGAATGGGCTACGAACTTGGAATTGACCTTTTTTGTTATGGATCGCATGTGAGTTGAAGAACAGCAACCCCATTACAACCTTGGAGTAATAATTCACTTACAGTTTAGATAATTGTTAACCTCATGTAGCATTATAGGAAAAATAAATGTCTCTGACACAAGATAATACTTGAATTCCACTAAGTCTTTACACCTGGAGTGCAAACAATTGTTAATCTTGTTCATCTTTTTTCCTCCAGTACTTTCATAAGGTTGTCAAGCAACTTCTACCAATGGCCTACAGCTTGCTGAAAAGGAATTTGTTTGGGGAAATTTTGGAGAGCCATCTGAGCAGTCGCAGCCATGACAACTTGGACCAACTCTCTGCACAATAAAATAAGACTCAGCAGTCCATTAGAAGTTCTCATTCTGGTTCTTATAAGCTTTCCTGCCATGTATATTTGATTACTGGTGTTTGTCATGGTTAATGCTTTTTAGTGATTCTCTTGCTGCTGTTGTTTATGGAATCATTTCAGTGATATATTGTTAAATTTACATGTGTAATAAAGTCTTTATATTTTTAGATGTCTCTTGGTGCTCGCTTGGTGAATACTTCATCTAATTGGTCTATGTTGGGTAGGGAAATTTTATTTTAATACATTGTAATAGAAACGGAAGACAGTGTTGTCAGTGGCTACAGCTAAAATGAGCGTCATGATATCTGCCATAAAATTACTGACTGCAGATGCCATAGTGTCCCATAATCTCAACAGATCTCCCTGTTCTTTACAGCAATCAGTATTATGTTAATGGGTTTACTTTTTGCTTTGATGCACAGACTGTCAAAATTTTAAACTTTATTTCAAACAGCAATAATAAACTTGACCCATAAAAGAACAAATGTGCGGCTGATTTTACTGTAGTGATTTTGAATTCAAGTAAGTTTGTTCCCAATCTATGCATGAAAACATACCTTTTCCCACCAAAAGTGGCAGTTGAGTTTTCATGCATTTATTGGGCTAGAAAAAAAAAATCACATTTTGTAGAACGCAACCAATCACTGGTACATCAATACATTTTTATGCTTTGAAATGTTCTGTTCAAAAAGAAATATTTAAAAGTTGAAGTTCCAAGTGGAAAAATCGAGGGTTCCTCATGTAGCCCAACTTCACAATCCACCATGATTGAATAAAACTATTTATGGCTGCAGTAAAGAAAAGGTTTTAATAAAAACTAGACTGCAAGTTCATTATGTTTAATGGAAAATATCTGAAAACAAGCTTGTTACAAAGTATAATGTAATTGTGTGGTTTTCAGTTTAATATTGTCAAAAACTTTATAAATTAAACATGAAATGACCCACGAGTTATGGCATACTAAATTCTAGTCAACTTAAAAACGGAAAGATGAAGTTGTTACAACCATTTTCAACATTTTTTGCTTTTTTGCTTTACACATCAGATATATCCATTAAGAACTAAAAGATGAAATAAAATTCTCACTTTATTAGATTTTATGTACCAACTCCACTTTAAAGATTTTCTTATGATTGTTTTAAATGACTTCATGCCCCCTAGAAGGCACGTTTTTTTTCTATGCTTTCAAGATATTGGTATTGATCTTGTCAACCTTCATTAAATATATAGTTTAGTGAAGAATCCCAGGCCCAGTTGGAGGTTGAAAGATACTAAGATTGCACAGGCTAAGCAAGTCCAACTCCAGTTACAGTTTGAAAAGTGAACTCGTACAATTGCAAACTTCACTGCACAGTAAGTGCACGTATAACACCTGAATAGAGAAAATACAAACACACGCTAAAATAAGGATGCCATCTTGCTCAATTTAAGCAGCTGTTAATGATTTATTATTATTATTATAAATCCAATTTTTTGCGATATACAAAGCTCTAATTTGTGTACAAACCTTAGTTTCAAGCAAATAGGCCAAATAGAAGAAAGTTAACTACATAAAAATTCCAGGTTCCTTGTCAATCGAAGGGCGTTAATGAAATGTCCGATTGTCTTGGAAGGCAGCACGGATCCTGCGGAGTTTCGGGGAAGCGCGTTCCCGCGCGCACACACGTACATGCGCAGGCTCCAGCTGCACACCGGGAGCATCCCTGCGCAGAGAGAGCGCTCTCCTTGCTCTCAGTCTAGAGCAATCGCCTCATATGTTTGTTTTTTTCTTCTTCACATTTTGTCATCACAGACTCTCACTGACGACGCAGAATGATGCGGGGCCCCGCCGAGCTCCGTGCATGCTGAGGCCCGCACACATCCACCTTGCACCGGCATAAAGACCCTCACTGACCGCACCGATATTTTTTTTACTGGCAGTCAGCCCAAGACGGAATGTCAAGCAGCCCTGAAGGAAGTCGCTCCGGGGGCGGCGGCTGCGGCTCCGACCGAGACTCCAAACGGGCCTCCTCGAGCAACACGTCCCCGGAGGGTGGACCTCCACTGCCGCTGCACCAGAACCGCATACGGCAGGTGGGTGTCTGTCTGTAGCCTGCTCTCTCTGCACTGACCGGCCCAGTCAGCCGTGTAAACATCTCTGCTGATGCTCTGCGCTTAGGCAGGGCTCTCCAAGGCGTTGCCGTGTGAGAAAACACCATGATCATCCTCGAACTCACTTTGCTACATGTAATTAGCTGCTAATAAAACGTCAGATTTCCTTATTTGTAGAAAACGTAATTTGTTTTCACAAAATACTTAAATTGAGCTGCTTAAGTGATGTTTAAACAAATTAAAATAGGCTGTAGTTTAAAGCCGTGGAAATAATCATCTGCACATCTGCAAAAGTCTTTTTTAAATTAGCTTTGTTTAATTGTGTTCAAACCGTGGCTTTACTGTAAATATATAGTTATCTCACACTTGTCACTTATCCGGACAGTCAGAATTTGGGTTATTTACTTTTTTGTCTTCATAAAGCATATTCCAGGTTAATCCTATCTGGGGACTGACCAGGAATAATTTTATACAATTTTTGTTTACATGTTGCCCTCTGTCCTTGTTGGGATGCTCAGTCTGTTTCGGCATGGTACATTGTTTGTGTGTATATTTCTGTGTGTTTGCCCAAGGGTGGTTCTTGCTCACTGCCAGAAGGGGCACCTTCTACGCCCCAGCCAGAAATCCAAGGTGGTCGTAATGCAAAAAAGCTCTGAAAATACCAATTGGTTTTGCAAATAGAATAAAAGTTTCATAAAGCTCAAATTACATTTTTCATGCTATTTGTGCAGTGTAAAACAATCAGTCTAAGTATTTCAGATTTAGTGCCATAGTTGATCTGATGTAACCCCAATTGCTTTATAAGAAATGTAATGGTGCTTTACTGAAGCACCAAATCAGAAGCTGCAAATCTGATAACTTTAGCCATTCATGGTGTACAGTCATTTTCTTTCAATGCTTACATTGTACAGAATACTGGTGGGCGACACTACTCCCCACCAGCAGGACGTGTAAATAAACAATAGATAACTTGTTTGGGTTTGGGAAAAAACTGAAAGATAACATTTTTCATTTAACCAGAAAAAAAATGGCTTCATAAAAAGTCCTCAGATGAACCCAAGGTTTTCTTCCCTGGTCAATCAACCATATTTCCCAAATCAAAACTACCGTATGGATAAACGTGTCGGCTCAAGAACTGAACAGCTTTGCTTTTGTTGAATGTTTAATGATCATTGTCAAAAACCCATGTCATAGGTTAGCAAGTAATGGATTCATACATTCATTTATAGCAAAGGTCAGATTTCAGTCAAAAAATAACTTAAATGGAGATCTTTCCATTAGGCATCAATTATTATGGCACAAATGAAAGCAAAGTGTGCCAAGAAAACCTTACCAATACTATCCACTAAAACCACCAGTCAGAAACATTGACCAAAGGATGATGCATCCATTTTCTCTTGGTGTTTACACCCGCTTGTTGCAACATCTGAATTTTGCAGCTGAAACCAAGTGTAATCTGTCCAGTCAACATTTTTCCAATCTGTTATTATCCGGTTTATATGAGCCCTTGCTCTGTTTGAACTTCAGCAAGTTGTCTTCACCTCCTTCAGACACTTGATCTGCTGCCGTGAGATTGGCTGAGTTGCTATGTCAATCATTTGAACAGGCATACCTAATAGAATGGCTGGTAAGAGCACGTTTTTGTTTGCACATTTGTAAGTCCAGTAAAAATGTAATTCTCCCCAAGGGTTAGGGTACAGAAAAATTCTATTGGACCATGTCTAGTTCTCATCCACTCGTGATTGTGTAATCTGCATGTTTGGCTGGTGAATGTGAGCCAGGAGAGATGGTGAAGGTTTGCTTCCTCCCTCAGTGCACTCTCTGAAGCTAATATGATTTCAGTAATGGACTCTAGTGCTACACACACAGACACACATTTTTGGCTCTCATTACAGGGTGGGGTTCTTGAGATCGGACACATTGATGGATTGCAATATCAGAAAGGAAAAAGCATAGTCATCTCTACCCAGACAGGTGTTCTGGTGAACACCTGGGAGGCGGCAACTGGGGCATTTAGTTCTTATTTCTTTTGTAGTAAAAGAAACTAACTCAACATATGAAATCCTTTATCCAAAGTTGCTTTTTTACGTTGATGTAAAGTAGAAGAGCATCTCTGGAGGTTGAATACATTAAAGGAGTCAACAAAGTAAAAATGTCAAAACAGTAAAACATCTTGGTTTGCAGCTTGGAATGGTGATGCTTGGAATAAAGTAGGTCATAAGCTGAGTCTGCCGTGTAACCATGTAACATATAGGAACATGTAGTGAAATATTTAGATAACTTTCTAGGAATCTTAGGTTAATCAAAAACACTAAGATCAAATTTGTCTTTTTTCTCTCTATCTTACATACAGATAAATTTGTTCTCCCTCTATTAACTTTTATTTGGGATTTCCTCCTTTGCATGATTTAGATTGTGTTGATATACCCGGTTTGCCTGCAGATTTTATTTGGGACAGTAGAGTCTTGAGGAATTTGATTCTTTTCAGGTGAAAATCCAATTTTGGCAGCTGATGCTATGTTTTATTAGAGCATGAAAACTGGGCTTAATATGTGGACAGGTTACATGCATTAAAAGAACTGTATACAACCACCATATGTGGTGGTCGCATGACCACATAATGGTCAAACTTTAATGTGTCGTATGTGTTGAACTAACAGAAAATAGCATATTGCAATGTGGCAGGAAATTGTTCAGAAATATAAAGAGCATTACACAACTGCACATCTGCCCAGGCATGACGAACCACCTAAACTGTCTGATCTGGTAACTCTGGAGGAGCAGCAGAGATTCACAACTCGTGTGGGAGAGTCTACCAATGGAATACTTATTAGTTGTATGCTTCCCATTTGTAGTTTCCCACTAGCTATGTAGGTAACGCAGGGGTGGGCTATCCCGGTCCTCGAGGGCCGGTGTCCTGCAACTCTTGGATGTCTCCTTGGTCCAACACACTTCAATGAAATAGCTGAATCACCTCCTAAGAGCAGTCAAGTTCTACAGAGTCCTGCTAATGACCTCATTATTCGACTCGGGTGTGTTGAATTAGAGATCCATCTAAAAGTTGCAGGGCACCGGCCCTCTAGGCTTGCCCACCCCTGTGCTAGAGACTTGAAACTGGGGTGAAAGTTCACCTTCCTGACATTTACCCTAAATACACAGCCAGAGAAACAAAATTAAAAAATGTAGTTCTCCAGAAATTCAAACCTGGTGGTTCACATTTTCTTCAGAAAATTGTTCAGCAACACCTTTAAATTCACATTGTCACGTCTTGAATTTGAACCAAGTATTTTTTAAAAAGAAACTCCAATTAAAATATTCTTTAGCTTTGGCATTTTGGTTTTGACTGAATTAGGTGAGGCATGATTAGATATGTTTTTGCAGTGCAGGCCAGCATGCGAAGATTCTCTAACAGAAAATGGAAAGATACTAAAATAGAGATTTCATTAAAGCATAATGTTGACAGGATGTCTGCTGCAGCTAAAACAGTTCCAGCATAGGTGAGAAAAAACAGAAAACGACAAAGGAACACGTGATACGAGGATCATACTCGCAGGTCTAAAAATACTGCCTGTTTCCAGTGTGGTATTGGAGAAAAATAGCCTCTTTCTATCTGAATGTATCCACATCTCTGAATGGTTCTGCATTACTGGGATTTCTTCAGTTTTTATGTTCTGGTGAACAACTATTTTATCTGCTCTGCCCTATCTAAACAAATGTGTTATGATTCATCACTTCCTCTGACTGTGTGAATGTGACAACATGCTCATTGAGAACTAACTACCCCCGTGGTCGCAGCTCATCTTGCACTACATTCCCTCTACTATTTCTGGCCATTGTACCATTCATCTTTTCTCCACCAGAGCTGTAGATGTTCTCTCACTGCCCAAACACGTGACACTTTACCCCAGATTTCTCCTTGTCGTCTCGGCCATCATTCCTAACCATCTCCAGTTTCCCTGCAATGTAGCTGCCCCAACATAGAGGTCCCGGCGCGCCAGTGGGTCGGCTTACGCTGCAACCTTTGACATTTTCATCCCCCTCTTTTTTCTGCCTCCCTGTCTGTAAAATTTTCTATTTTTCTGTATCTGCCTGCTTATCTGCCTGACCGTCTTTTTCCACTGGGAGTGGTAGGATGGGGCTGTGCAGGAAGGGAGTACTAATGGAGTCATGGCCTTCATTGCATTACTTATGGACAACTACATCAATACACCCCCACATTGGACTGCATCTGTCTTCCTGCATAGTGCCTAATAGAAATGTTGGACTGTAGGCTGCATCTTCAGGTGCAGTTTGAAAGAGCTCATCTTTAACCATCGTCCAGCATCACACATTGTATTACACATCAGATTAATGCAGCTCTTAGAGCACTTTCCTGGTTATAAATGCTTACATAGACACCTGCAAGGAACCGCAATCGCCCAACCCTTCTCCACCCCCACCTCTGCATCTGCAGATGTTTATACCAAATGCATCATAATTGCTTCCTGTAAGATCTTGCTATGGATCTATGGATCATTGGTGCAGCAATGTCCGCATTCAGACATGACCCGTGTGTCCATTTAGTTTCGGTTTTAATTTCTTCATATTTTCTACATCAGTCATAGTCATGTACATTTCTTGAAAGCAGAAAAGTCCCAGAGATTCACTAGTCTGAGTTTTTACATCTGATTTTAGTCCATATTGACATGTCACCTGGTTGCTGCACATCCATTATGTGGAACTCCATCAGATGCCAAAGTTGTTTCAGGTCTGTTTGTTTGAGGTCTTGTTGCTATGGAAGCCTCTGGTGTACAGTGAAGTTATCATGGTCAACAAATCAGTTTGTTGCATCGTATTTGGAAAACTCTTGATATCTGATAATGTTGGTCAATTTTAACAATATGACTTGGTATAAATAAGCAAATACTTAACTCGACAACATTAAGTCTTTCTGTTCTCATTGCAAACAACCATGTGAAGTTTAAAGTTACCTCACTCCTATCCCGTCCCCATTCTGAAACAGTTGCAGCTTCATCAAGTGATTTTCACCACAGTTTTGCTCCTAAATGCAGTTGCTGCTATGTTTGGTGGATTCACTGTGTTAACAAGAAAATAAAAAGGTGGCTGTAATTACGTGGTTGTTGAGTGCATGCCAAAAAAACATTGTGCTGATTATTAGTTTACCCAAGTTGTTGCTGCTATTATCACGTGTCTTTAGTTAATATACCGCTGCAGACAAAGCTAAAACAAAACACTAACATATTCTGTAAATAAGCATATTTGGCTCTGAAAGCATGCCCTGATGCAATCTTCATGCAACAGTCACATGGTGTTTTCTGGAGTTTCATGTGTGTGTGTTTACATCTCATGCAAACACACACATGAGGTGTGTAATGGTGATAAGACTAAAAAAAAAGCACTAGCATTCGTGGCCCAATTCCAGATCTACAAATAGTGCATCAGCAGATCTATGTTTGGATACAAACATTGTCCCGACTCTTCCTTTTGGTCACTATGGTACTGCTTATCTGGCTGGTCTGGCCTGCTTTTAAACTGACAGTCTCTTCCTGGCTCACTTTAATGATAGACGGAGCATCTTTTGAAGAGTCATGAAGTGCTGGGTGCCTCGGTAAAGATGTGACTCTTAAAAAAAAAATCATCTTTTATCTGAGCATCACAGTCTCATACTGAAAATCAAGAAAGACCTTTTGGTTTAGGGTTAGATGGTACAATTGCTGGCAGCCCATCTGTTAATGTGCCATTTTGTCAATAACACAGCACTTAAGCAGCAGTGAGAGTAGATTGTTTAGGCTTTTACCAGTCAGGCAAAAATGTTTAGAAATCCTTGTTGGAAACAGGGTCACAAATTTAGGATGCTTTAATGCTCACCTCATATAAGATGAAATATCCATCTGATTTCAAATGACTAATGTTAGCTAGCTTAAGTAGTTAGCTTAGCACATACTGAGATTACACGGCACCTGTTTGTGTTCACATTTGGTTACCACCTTTTAGGTCTTTGCACATTTCTTAGCTGTATTTTTCCTAAATCACAGTGAATGAGAAAGATGCAGCTCAGTTATAGCACTTACAAAGCTGATTTTCTTTTTGATATCCAGTCCAGCCCTGTCGATTTGGTACACACATGTAAAATAATGTTGTTTTTTATACTTGAACATAAGCAGAATGTCAATGTGAACAACGTCATTCTCAATGTAAAGTACGCTTTTAAAAAGTGACACCAAAAGAAACCCAGGACTCAGCCGTCAACAAACTCTTGTATGTGGAAACATGGCTCTGGAATGGAGAAAACATAGTGAACCGAATTAAAACTTTATTTCAACGTATGCACTATATTAACAACAATAAGATATTTAGCTAGCTAAATTTCTGACCTGAAAAAAGGTCCGTGTGGATGTAACATCACATGTACTGGGAAAAAAAAAAATCAGCTCATTCCAAATCCAGCTTTTTGTGGCATTTAACCGGTCCAAAACGCTGCACCTCATTTGGGATGCAACAACTCAATGGCTGCTGCACGATCAGCTGTCACAACGAGTCCCTCTGGCCAGAGAGAGGATTTAGTGACAATTGCACTTTTATAGTGCATTCAAGTACATCTGGATTGTTTAAATATTGTAAATAATATTTATTCTCTAATGTCTGTACTGTCTGATAAAACAAATCCTAAACAACTTTAAGCATTTTGAAATGGGTTCATTGTTGTATCATCCACCCACCCATCCATCTATCCATGAATGAATGAATGAATGAATGAATGAATGAATGAATGAATGAATGAATGAAATTAGCTTTGACTTTCTCTGTACCCTCTGTTCTGCAGAGGACAGCTGTTGTTGCATGGGGTTCAGTAAGAGGCATTCAGAGGTTAATTATTCATCATGCCCTCATGATGCTGCTTCCAGTTAGAGAGAAGTAGATAGGGGAGAGAAAGAGTACTGGGCGTGGCTGGTGATCAATGTATTTCTCAGAAGCTGAGCTCAAAAACCTTCCATGTAAAAATCTCTCTCATTAGCTCCTGTCCATGTTTTCCTTCTCTGCCTCTTTCCTTTGGCATCAGCTTTAAATTTGTGAAAGTTACATTTATTTTTCTAAGAAAATATCTTTGTTTTATAAGAGCTTGAGGCATAAATGCAGATGAACACATGGCAGCCGAACATCAGCCTGCCTTTTACAGATGAAGGTGACGTAACCGAGGACCTTGGCTGTTGGAGAATGATTGTGCAGTGTACCTGCTCTAGATTATTTTTATCCTCATACTCTTGCTGTATATTTATAGATGGATAGATTGATCCCATTATATATGATGTACTAGCATCTGATGATTATAGAAAAAAAGACATATTCTTCTCCCTTTCTGAGACAGTTATATTCAGTGCATCTCCTTGTTTTATTTTTTTTTTTCTGAATGTGCACTGCATCAAATTTCAGGTCACACGCTTCGTTCTTCATAATACATTCAACTCTGAGTGAAATCATTTTTGCTTCAATACCCTCTGTGATGTGATGCTTTACGAAAGCAGCCATAAGATCGAAACACATGCGCCCGAAAACATAATTTGTTGTGCTGTCTCTGTTGAAAATTTAGGTTTAAAACTAACTTGGCCACACATTTTACCAAAAAACTCAGATTTTTATATACAGCAGTGGATCTTATTTTATACTACGCAGTTATGTATTGTGTAGTGTGTTTTCACTCAACTACAAAAACACAACTTGATGCAGAGTGAATCTTTGCTGCGAAATTTCACAAGGATTGCACTGATTGTTTTTGTGCATATTCAGCTGTCCCAAAACGAGTAAATGCCAGAATAAAGACAGATAATCTCAAAGGAACTGTGATCAGTTGCTTTAACCCTTACGTGATGTCATCAGAGGCATGTGTGTGAAAGCTTGTTTTTGGGAGAATACATTTGATCTTTTTTAAACAATAACTTAAAATAAAATGGCAAAAAAAGTGAAACTCATCATTCACTAGTTGTGAAATGATGACTAGTGAGCTTTTTTACATTACCAAAAATTTCTGGCTGCAGCTATAAAGCTGCACAGAGGGTAACTTTTACAAAAACATGTTTTTTACACTTTTTTGTTGGAACTGTTACTAATCCAGCTTCTCTACCTCCGCCCTGTGGTTTTACTGTCATCTGTAAAAACACACTGCTCAGTCAGAAACAATAATGCTCATGTACACGCTGTTCACACCGTCCCCCCTTGCTCTCTGCTATGCCACAGCTCCTCCCCCAAAAAAGCGCAGGCTAATTAGTATGGCCACCGATGACAGCGGGTAAAGCTTTTCTGTAAGGTTTGTTTTTTCCTCCACCATTGGCAGAGCTGCAGCAAACCAGCAATCTTGATCTTGTATTTGCTTGACGGTGCCAAGACACTCCTCCAGACTCCGACTGGTTGTTTCTCACTGGGAGCGGTTAATTTATACAGAAGGATCAGAAAGGAGGCAGAGGAACTCTGTTTTTTAAGAAATGATCTGTTTCATATTATACTATCAAGACAGTTTTAACATGTCAATTAACAGTGACAGTTTTAACAAGTATGTGGAAAACATATTTTTGTAGAAAGTTACCTACTGCTGCTTCAAAACAATTGCTGCATAGTAGACTTACCAAGGACTTCAGGAATTAAATCGGTTGTTTTATGTACGACCTGTCTTTTTTTCTTCTTGCACCAATTTCTAGCACATTGGGTCATGATGTCATTAGTTTATGCAATGTTTGGCTTTCATGAGGATGGATTTTTCTGTTCAACCAGTCAACTGAAGGCCTCTTTCTCATCTAATTACTAGGAATGGCAGGCTGACATCATCTGTTCCCAGCATGCACTTCATAGAGTATAAAATAGGAGTTGCCATGAATTTGAGCCTTAGTGGGAAATAATTCATGACTTCATGTCACTAAGCATTTGTACTTTAAGATGCATTTAAGAGTATTTATTATGTTATGTATATTTCTAGCAATTAGTTAATGTAGCTGTTTCCTTGTGTATTTGTCTGTCTGGTTGTTTATGGTTGCTGCAGTGAACAACAAACAGAGCTGGTTTTGTTGCTGTTCTTAACTAAATCAGATTTTTTTTATCTTGTTATTTGACTTTAGGCATAGCAATGTTTCAGTTGCAACGAGATGTAGGGTCTTCTTGAATTTCTCCTCCTCTAGTCCACTTTCTCTGGGCATATTTTGTTACACTGTCAAGGTTACATATCCCCATCTCAATTTAAACCCCTCCCCAGCCATGCTACATCTCACTGTCCTTAGTGGCTTTGTTTGGGTGTGGTCTGGTCTGGATTCTTGATTGCCTGCTCTGTGTGCTTGCTATTGAATTTGACTTTGCATGATTTTGTTTAGTGAGGAACCAGAAGGGGGAAGAGAAGACATGTGGGATCCGCTTTATGGCTCTGACCTTTCTGAAGCAGTAAAAATGCTAGAAGATGACTTGACATTACTCTATCCATAACTCACCCTATATTTCGTCCATTTGGTCCTCCTGCAGCAATTAGTTTGGAAGCTACCAAATGTATTCAATGAGGGCTTAACCTCATAAGCTTCTGAAAGATTGATCAAACTTCACAAAAACACTGACGCCTTGTCGAAAGCTTTCCTAGAAGAGTTACAGCTGCAAACAGTTGTCTAGCATTATATTGAACTTTGAAGATATAGATTAGGATGTCACTTAGGTTTGTGTGTAACGGCAGTTACCAGTAATGACACTTAATTGGTTTTTCAGTGTGATTACTTTTTACATTAGCGGTTATACCAGGAAGTCTTCAGCAAAGATCTTTTCTCTCCTTTTCTTGTAAAATTTCCCCTTTTGATTCCTTTTCCTTTAACGCTCAACTCCAAAAAGGAGCCTGGGTGCCTTTCTAGAAAAACTGAAGTGTAAGCAATGAGTTGATGTATTAGTCACATATTTTCTGTGGGTTACAATGACTGTCTTTTGTCTGGACTTTCTTTTTTTTTTGCCACTGGAGAGATTTTACATTCCCCAAAGAGAGCGAAAAACTCAAAAGAAATGATTATGATGATGTCACTTTCTTTAAGGAAAAAGACTGTGGTCTGTTTTTATGTTTTACCAACATAAGTACCGCCAGATCTTACTCAGTTTAAACAATTACATTTAGAAATAAAAATAAACAATATTTTTAAGGAAGGAGCAGTTTGCACATGACTTGAAGTTACAGTCAAACAAAAATATTTAATCATCAAGCAAATTACTTGTTTCATAAAGAAAGATAATCACTTCATCTAGTGTTCAAACCACTGCGTGTGGCTCAACACTGTTGGCAAGGAAAATCTCTCGTCAGCACTACAGCTCCATTAGCAGACAGACAATTAAACAGCTGCCTCCAAAACACTCTGAACACTTTGAAAACAAAGGCAAACAAAGTCTTGTAGTACCACATAGATTTGTACCTTTTATTACTCGTTTATGGCTGGTTGGGAATCATTTTCATAGCACTGTTTTTGTGTAATTGTTTAGATTATGATACATTAGTTCTTGTAACTGAGAGACAAACATAAACAGCAGCAAGGAGCTTGTTTATGCACAATCAATCAATCTGTGCAGAGACCTTTTTAACTGCTACCAAAGCTCATAAAATAATGTTAAGAGACAACAGCCACAATTTTAAACAAGTAGCTTAATATTTAAGATGTATAAATCTATATAAGAAGAACATGTTAGTTTCTTCCTTGCTTTTGGTAAATAACCTGCATCTGTAGGTGTGACAAAGCCCTTGGTTGCATAGATTTACAGTTTGAAACACTTGTAAAGTACAGGCTTGGTTGAACATGCTGGTTCTTGCGTTTCTCGTCTCTGCCTATCAGTCGAGTCTAATGGACCAAATAAAAGCCTCTGGATCTATAAACTGGACAGCAGAGCATTAATTTACTTCCCTAAACCAAGAGAAACCGAAGCTCATCTTAGCTTTCACTTAGAATCTCCTGTCAGTGTAATCTGACTCCTAAATGGGCAAAAACACGTGCACATAAAAACACACACACCCTACTGTATTTGTATTATATAACATATTTGTAATCGATGCAATTATCAATTTTTATTTAGTTATATAGCTAAATCATAAAAGTCATTGACCCAAGTAAGGTGTTGCATTGAACATGAATCAAAAGCTCATATTGCTCTATGTGTAATCCGCTAAAACACAGCTTTAGTGGTTTATTTAGAAATGTTTTTTCTGACCAATTAAGCCTTTTAGAAGAAGAGTGACAATGTTGTTTTAAGTCAGTTTGACACAACAGTTCAAAACAGGATTCAACTGTACTATATTTTACTATGTTTTATAGTTACGCTCTTGGCTGCTCGATTAAATTTTGAATCAACATATCGCATTAACTGCTCTCGCCAGCAGAGGGTGCTACAGGAAAAGTGTGCATAAAAACAGTTAAGCATGATTACAGTGCCACTCCTTATGAGCGCACTAGAATAAGATATTTCTACCAGTGGTGCTACACTGAGGTATAATCCAGCTTGTCTGTCTCATGCATTGATTGTCAGCTGGAAGAAATGTTGCTGATGCTGTAGTTAATGTTCAAGTTGATGGTAGAAAGTGTGAACAAAAATAGAGGTGTGAGAAGGTGTCCCTGTCCTTTGTGCTGTAATTTCAGACTGCTACCATCAGCTGCATTAATGGAGAGAGACCTTTGAAGCAGGCTGCTGGTGGTTCATACACATCCATGAGCTGTAATATTGTGTTTTATTACCTGCTAATATGAAATGTGCAAAGCAGCTGATATAAGACTGCTAGGAGCTAATGTGGAAGGCTGCGTCTTGACGCAGATGGCACTGCAGCAGTGAGCTGGCTGTTCTCATGCACATCTCCGTTGACTGTAGGTCACATGTTCACTAACATTCACATTAACTGCTCAAATGTTCATGCTTGATGTTCTGTCACACACACACACACACAAACACCGGAGTGGATTTACAGCTAAAGCTGTTCATACAGACTGAGATTTTCATGCACATCTGGTCAGGATCATTTCTCTCTGTGTGTATGCGCGTCTGTGTCAGAGTGTGTGTTGTGGTATAAGGACGGGTCTTTCTTTCATCATTCATCAGCCCCTCACAGTTCCTATCCTCTTGGTTGTTCTCTTTTGAATAGTTCATTTTCATTTGGTTGTTTCATTCTTCGGTTCTCAATGCCTGGACCTTTGGCTGCAGAATACAATTTTTTTTGATTAGCAAAGTATCATTTTGGATCTCGTATAAAGACAACTGAGAAAGGGAAGAAAAGAAGAATTTGCACAAAATCTTTTAAATAAAAAATTAAAGTTTTTTATTTTTGTGGTAATTTAATCCAGAGTTATTTCGATTTTTTTCTAATTAGAGCAAGGCTTTTTATGGAGGAAAGCCCCATTTTAACTGTAGGTTAATATTTGGGAATTTTAATAACACCTACAAAGAGAGACTTTAGCAAATTAGCATTTCTGGTGGCAAAATTCATTTTACTTGGGACGACAAAAAGTCATAAGGGAGAAGTCATGGCACATGCTGCTGCTCATCTGAAGAAAGCTCGTGAGCTGGAGCAACATCCAGAATATAGAGCTCTACAAAAAGCCAGGGAAAGGCGGAGAAGGAAGCGGGAAAAGGCAAAGCGCCAGGTAAAATCTTTGCAGTTGAATGTCTTTTTCATTGTTGAGTTCATGTTCAGACTGGTTGAATATTTAACTTGGTGGTGGTGAAATATTAAAAATACTTTCTTTAATGTCAACACACAATATATTGTATATCTTTAGGGGCTGAGATATCAAAGCTCACACAACAAGATGGTGGGGATATTGTGTGATGGCAAAGAAAGAAAAGTACCAAGAAAATGTTGATTATTCTTTGCAGTAATATTCAGCATATTATTGCAATGTTTAGCATTCAATATTTTCTTGATATTGTGCAGCCTAAATGCTGAGGATTTTGTGCAACGCCCTTGCTTGGATTTAAAGTACTAAATTAATTTAAATAGGTGAAGGCTTTGTGTAGTTGTAGCCTGTCAAGTTCTTTACTGTGTTTAGTATTGTGTTTGTACACCTGACACACAGGTGTTTACTGTGTGTCAGGCGTACAAATTATTTTCCTGCCTCGTTATTCCAAAGTCTGAAAACTTTGCTATGTAATAGCTAATGAGACATGCAATTTGCACATGTACCGGCACAGTTGAAGGCCCCTTTAGTTCACATTTGTGTGAACTTGTACATTGAAAATTAATGATCAAAATTAAATACAAATAACCTTCTTTTGGTGGCAACTTCACGTCTACCCTACACAATTCTTGTATGTAGAGAACGCCACAGACCTTGCAGTCCACATTCTGATTCAAACCCCAGCTGTCACACCATCCCCCACCCCCCTAACCCCCCCATCCCCAGTAGCTAACAGCAAGGGGCTGCAGACGTGGTAGAATTGATGATCTAAAATGATAAAAATAGCAAAAGCAAGAGCGACTGTGACGGTTAAATGTTTACGTGTGGAGTTGTTAACCTGCAAAGAGAGAGACGCAGAGGAAGGCCAGGCAAGACAAGCCTTGGATGCATGCAGGACGCATATTAGATAGAACCAAGTTGAGAAATATGATATTTACAATATGGAAAAGATTGAATGATGTCATTACAAAGAAGAAAGGATGATTCCGACTGATTTCAGCGTGTGGACCAACAAGTTGTTCCTGGCGGACTCGTGCTGGGAAGCAAAACAAAAAAGATTCTACCAAAGGTTGCAAAGTGAGCGACTTCAGAATTAGATTTCCATGGGCTGTTTCAGCAGCATGCTGTGTTGACGTTAGTGAGGAAGGGATTCATCTGTAGGTGAAACAACTTGATCATAATGGGTAATTCAGCATCATGTAAAGCCTGTGGATCAGGTAAAACTTTAAAGAGTGATGGGAGTGACAGTGACTCAAACCAACTATCTGAATACTACAAATATGCTGACTCTCTACCTGAAGAGGTTGAATTCCAGGTAAGAGAAGGCACATTTTTGCTTCTGCTGCTGTAGATAATGTTTTTTTTTTCTGCTCTGTGCTGACAAAAGTTCTGCCTAATTTTTACCTGACTGCCACTGGTGTGTTTGTCTGTGTGTTATGACCTGAATGGTAATAGGTTTGACTTTTGACCTAACATTAGGGCTTGGCCTCATCTCCCTTGTGCTCTGAGCGTACATCTTCCTACTTGGCATCCAGCAGAGCCTTAGTGGCACCACCATCCCTTAACAACTGAAAGAAGTTGTAGTTTGCGAGTAACAATGTTTGAGACACAGGACAACATATGGAGGGAGGTGCTCTGTTCAGATTTGTTCAAAATCAAATGGTGGACATTACCTAAACGCTCTATTCCAAGCATAAAATATTTTAGTTAGTGCTGTAGGGATGCTTTTCCTTGAGTGTAGGGCAGATGTTCCAGCAGGACGATGATGATAAATGTACAACCACATGAACAATGAACTGATGTAGGCATAAAACAGCTAAAAGTTTCAGTGGTCCAGGTAAAAGCTGGACCAAAATCTAGTGGAGAATCTGAGGCAGTATGTAAAAATTATTATTAACAGACGTTCCCCCTCCAGCCTGAGCTATTTTGTGAAGAAGAATCTAAGAAATATACAATCTGATGTGCAATGCTTGACAAAACATACCCCAAAAGATTTGCTAATGTATTGACTCAGTGTCTCAATAGAAATGCCTCATTTCAGATTTGTATATTTACAAAATTTAGAAAACTATCTTCCCTTTTGCTCCCACCTCACAAATGCTACTGTATATTGTCGTAATTTCGCATAAAATCTCTATATAATACACTGAAGTGTGTCATCAGTTGTTGGCTGACAGAATATGAAAAGCTCAGAAAGTATGACAGCTTTTTCAAAATAGTGGAAGTAAAAATTTTATATGTCTAGGTTGTGTAAGTTAAGCGAATACTCCAGGTCTTCCAGAGTCTTGAACTTTTAATGTGAGAAGAAAATATGTGTGTGTTGGTGTGTGTTGGTGTGTTGCTCATTTGAGCAGATGTCTCATGGTTAAATTTAGAATGGTCTACTCAGACTTATCTTATGGATCTTTAACTTCTGCAAAACTTCACCCCTCCTCATTTGAAGCAATGGTGTAATGTAGGCATATGTAAATGACAATGACAGAAAAACAGAAATGTCTCATATCAAATCAATACACTTGTATATAAAACTGCTACTGCAAAAGAAGTGTCTGGATCTGTTACCTCATAGGCTACAATGTTTAAAATGCCAATAAATCATATCTTAGTGTTAGCAGCATATTTAGTCAGTTGTATGGACTCTCACTACCTCTGAGGACCACTCCTGATATTATAATAGTGGCTGAGACGCTAAAACTCACAAGAGTGATTTTAACATTGTAAGAGAATAAGAACATGTGGGTTAATCCTGAAATTTATTGCATTTGGGAACAATATTGGAGACACATTTTCCTAATATTATGCAACCCTTAATAAAAATCAATATCATTCTTTATTGTAGCCAAGTGTAAGTGTTTTTTTTTTCTTTTACACCATTAAAAAAAATATATGAAAGCAAAAGTAAAGGTAATTGTTTGCTTGTTGATGTTAATTAAAACAACTCTGTATTTGCCTCTACAGTCTGACAGTAACACCAGTTTTCTCCGGGCTGCCCGAGCCGGAAACACTGACAAAGTCCTTGAATTCCTCAAAAATGGAGTAGACATCTGCACCTGCAACCAGGTAAGAAAACTTGAAATGCCACAACTGTTTCACAACATTACATCGTGTTGCTTTGTTTGGGGTGCATAATTTTACTTTTTTTTAATGTAGCCATATAACTAAAACCTGATGTTGCATATTGCCCACATAGCATGTGGGAAGCACTTTACCACCTATTGGTCAGAGTTATATTAAATGACGCCTAATTTTGCTCATTTTCATAGTAAATAATTACATCCCTATTATAGCGTATTCAATAAAAAACATTCTGTTCATTTATCTTTAATTTATCAGCAAAAACGAAAGCATCTTTTGAAAATAACCTTTAAGAAGGTGTTATTGGTCTGATGTATTATTCTAATCATAAATGCCATGTTTTCATTGGTGAATATTTTTATATGGCATGCTTAAAGCAGGCTTAGATTATAAAGCAATATCTCAAGTGTTGAACATTTCACAGAGCACTGCTCAACACTGACACAACATGATGCAACTGCACATCTGCCAATCAGAGCAAAAGTGAAAAGGCTCCTGGTAGCTCTGAAGGAACTGCAGAGATCAGGTGGGAGAATATATCAACAGCAACTATTACTTATGCACAAGTCATGAAGGGGACACCGCAGATATATGGACAGATAAGAACAAACCTTTTGTCCTACATATCAAATACGATGTGCAATAGAAAACAGATATTGCACATGATCCAGAACTCACCATTTCAAAATAAAACAGAGGTGGACTGCTCCAATGTAAAGCAAAAAAAAAAAATAAAAAAATAATAATAATACAGTTTAACGGCTATTGCATGTTCATAAAACTTGTAAAAGCTGACTTTTTTGCTGCTGTTTCATAATTTCATCAGAGAAGCTACCTTTGTTAATACACACCCAAACAAACAGTGCCATTGTTCCCAAACACATATCTAAACTTGCTTCCCTCAACACACCCACTACCTCCACCAATCCGAGCAGCAAGGCTCTGACAGCTGTTCTCACCCCTGCTGCCCACCCTTATTCGGATTCCACTGAGGTGGGGGAGCGGTCCAAGGGGGTCAAATAGCTCCGAATACAGCTCTGTCAACCCCTCTGTGTCATTGTGATTTGCAGCAGTCACGAGGCGTCTCACAGAGGGATGTCGCCTGAGCCTACGTGAGCATATGTGTTGTGCGCACATGCCTTATGTCCCACCTTGCTGTTGGCCTTTTATAATTAAAATGTGAATTAACTCTAATTATTTATAAACTGGATTGTAATTGGCTGGTAGCAAGAAAGTACAGATGCCCATCCATTGCTCTACTGTTTGTTGCCATGGGCAGCATGGGGTTACATTAGGAGGGATGGTAACTACACACAAAACACAAGACCCTGCAACACGAGAGTCATGGCTTTAAAATGATTTCCTTGTGTCTGATGACCAAGTATTAGATGTTGTCAGGTGACTAAAAGTATGAGTGACATTATAATGTGTACCACTACATCAATCGTCTTTTTTGATATGTTTTGACTATTTTTATGTTTGCTAATCTACATATTTATTTATTTTTAAAAGCCAACTTTTGGATCACATTACCATTAATTTTAATGTCAATACTCAACACTGGATTAGGGCTTTAACCCTGATTCTTAAGGTGTTGTTAATAAGCCACCATCAAAAAAGACAGTAAAAATATTTTTATTGTCTGACATAAAATGAAACAACTTTTCATATTTTCAGTCATATAGGATTAGAAACATTATTTGTATTTGCTAAATATCTTTTAATTTATTTAAACTGAAAAACTTACCTGCATTGTTTTACATAAAACATTTTGGAAATTTGTTTTAAACATTTGTTACACCTTCTCACAGTAGTGAGCTTGAATCTTTGCCCACTCCTGAACTGATGTAACTGAGTCAAGTTTGCTGCTTTGCTGACACCCATCTTTACAGTTTTGTCTATTTATGGTGCAAATAGAAATTAGTATAGTGATCTTAACTGATGTAAATATTTAAGCTTACTGAGAAAAAAAAACTTGCATATAAATACAGTGTATGTTAATATGTGGTTTCAGCCACAGCCAGGATTTCTTTTTGTTCGCTTAGTCGTTTTGGCATTTTATCCGATAACATTATTTTGTCTAATGATAAAGACAGTTATGAATTCCCAGTCACATAGTTCTGAAAAAAATCTTTTGCTCATTCTGTTCAATTGCTAGAAACTCAGAAGCTGGAACCTCAGCAATGAGTTCATTAATAACTGAAGTATCCAGTCCTAGAAAGCAGCATCCCTGCTTGAACCACGGTCTTGTGCCAAATGTAGGGGACTTTCCAACTTAGTAAAAGAGAAGAGATTTATTCCTAGCCTGTCAAAGCTACAGTCACCCTAGGATGCCTCTTGCACTGATTGGATGAATGAGGCAAACAAATACAACCATGTTTTTGAGAGAGGTAAATTCATTCTCCTTTTTTTTTTTTTTTAACAAATTTAACATCGCTCGAGAATTTGTGGGCAACCGAATCTATATGAATCAGCTTTATTTGCTTGAGCTCTTTTGTTCTACCTCCTTACTGTCAAATTGAACAGACTTTCCCTCTAATCCACTCCAGCGTTAATCCTCGGTGAGTGATATTGCTCTTTAATCTACGTTTCCTCTTTTCACCGCCGTAATTTTATCCCCATGTGACACTCGAGTGCCTAAAGCAACCCCAATTAACTGTGACCACTTAAGTGTGATCATAACAAAGGTCAGCGGTCAGAAGACAGATAAATATTAATCTGTGCTGGACGGAGTTCGTCCAAACTGGCGATGCTGACTGTCCATTAGCTAAATGAAGCTTTCACTTACAGCTCAGGGCAGTGAGGAAAGGGGGCTTTAGATCAGCCTGCATGACAGAGGGTGCACATATGTGTGTTTGCTGGTGGACTTGCACTTTTCTCCTTGAATACATAATGGCTTAAATGTGATTGAAAGACTATAAATGAGGTTGCAGTCTCTTTTTTTTTTTCTTTTAGCTGAGTCATGGTCCGCCATTTTACAACTGACATACAATGATTAAACCTCTTCTGAACTCAGAAGTGCTCACTCTCAAAAGATATGAACTGGATAAACAAAGACAATGTAACACAAGGAAATCTTATTTGTAGACAACTGCATTTATGTTTTTGCTTTAGGATGAGTACAGCTCGAGCTTTAAAGTTTTTTTTGTTTTTTTTTTCACTTAAGGAAACCTTTTCCTCTGATGAATGCCCCACTTTTTGTTGAAATGTCGGTATAATTGTAGTCACCGCTAAAAATTGCTACATCTATGTTTGTGTGTGCCCCACACACTCCCTGTGACTGCGCAGAAACTTGACTCTCCTGTTGGCTGTTTGGCATTTGGCGACTTGGGTAGCTAGAGTGAGACACGTGTCTATTTTTTTTTATTTGCCAGTGTATATCTGCAAACACCAAACTTGTGTAAGACATACACGCCCTTAGCAACATAACAGTTCCCCTTCTACATCAGATCCACCAAAGAACCTTCGGTACTGACTGTGAAGCAAATCCTCTTTCTGTGATCTATCCGACATAACCTGCAGTGGTGAGGAGAGTGGGTGCAGAAGAACTTAAAGGAAAATTAAACTCCATCGCATTTAAATCCATGTTGGAGTTCCACATAATACAGAAGATCAACAGGACAATCTGGTGGAAAAGGAATATTGAGCCTGAGAAGACTGATGATTTAAAGAAGCTCAGAAGCTGAAGTGTGAACTGCTACTTTGCCATTCTGTCTCAGATTGAAAGGAGCACCAAAGAGAATGGAGGAAAAGCAGGATGAGGTGCATTCTTCCCTTGGTTTACTAGTCTCTGAGAAGATGTGTGTTTATGTGTGAGTCTTGCGCAAAGTGGGTAGATTAGCTTTAATTTTCTTTTTTTTAATGAAATATCCAATTTGTTTAGTTTGGTTTTAATTAATTTGTTGTCTTACTGTGCTGTTGCTACAGCACTGTTTGATGTATGTCTGTTTGTTATAGAAAGTAGATTTTTAACTTGAGTATGAGATTTTATCTAGTCATAACTTGCCAGAGAGTTAATCTCTTTTTTAAAACGTTTTTAGAAAATTGAACGTCTTGGTTCTCTAGAGGATGAAAACAGAACAAATTCTTCTGCAGGTTTTATGTTGTCATTTATATATCTTGTATGTCTAAAATTGAGTTGGAGGACTGTTAATACTCGCATAGCATAATGCAATTTATTACTGTCCTGTCCTGTAGACTACAAGTTAGCTTGCCTTATTTTGCAGAAATGTTGAGTCAACGAATAACGGCATCCTTTTCTAAGATGAAACTAGTAATCCAATCCAAAATTTAATATCTGAAGCTGCATTCTGCAATGTCAGTACTGGTAAGTCAAACCTTAACAAAAAAAATAAAAATCCAATAGCATTCCCAAAATTCTGATCAATATATCTGTGGATGCAACATTAAGAAATTTTACAATGATTTCCAATCCTGATTTTTACACCAGGAATATGATATAAAAAGTTTCAAAAACAAAACTGAAAACATGTTTTCCAGCCTTCCTACTCTGAGCGCCTATTACAAAGGAGACGTCACACTGCTTATAGCATGTTTTACTGTAACACAATGTGTCTGTATTTATAACAACATGCATATTTTTTTTTTTTACTGCAGAATGGTCTCAATGCATTACACCTGGCAGCTAAGGAAGGACACAAAGATTTAGTAGAAGAACTGCTGCAAAGAGGAGCCTCCGTTGACTCTTCTACCAAGGTACGCTCACGAGCTAAGATCTTATGTTACTCAGTGTTGATTCTACAGATATATTGCACATGTTGGCTGCTAATTAGTAATCACATATGTGAAATTTAAAAATCGAATGCAGGAAGGGAATATCCTTTACTTTCTGAACTTACTTCAAGTCCCCAACTTCAAAAAGATTAAGTGAGTCTTTACTTGGATTGTAGTTAGTATTTCGCATTCAGTGAACCAGTGTAAGTGGGATAACTGTAGCTGTGTAGTATGCTGCTTGGCAATCTCTTCACTATGAGCCACTGAGTAGTCAACATGAAATCTGTCACTATGCTGCTTGTGTCCTTGGACTGGCATGTGTATCTGTGTGGAGTTCTTCACATGTCCTTATAAATGAATGAATAAATAAGGTGTGAGTACTAAAAAGGATACATTTAAAGGATCATGTTTTCCATGTCCAAAGATTTTGACTTTTAACTTTCTAAAATATAATTCATTTTTCTCTGTCTTTGATATTTATGTTTGTAGACCTGTAGCCTTTATAAGTATTAACTCTTCAGTCTCTGTTGTTTAGTTCCCCCCATACTACTCAATTACATCAACTGTGACTGGTTGTTGCCTTGATAAGCTGTATACAGGGCTAGTCTATTTCTAACATTATTTGCTTTAATGTAAGTAGAGACATAACAATCAGCATAGTTATCTGTGAAATAAGAAAAAAATACTAATAAAATCAGGATATTTAATTTTTAAGTTGTTCATTTCATATTAAATAATAGTTAAAAAAAAACAATTAACAACACAAATAGTTTTTAATAGAAATTCTATTAACCAAGATAATCAGGATTATTCTGAAATGATTATTTCAAATGATTAATCAGTGAGTTTGGAAAGATATTCATCTATAGTTTCTGGAGAACAGAGAATTGCCTTCTGTTTACTGGGCTGAAACAGTAATGACTAAAATTGTAAAAGCTAAATAATAATAATTACTGCTCCTCACAAGAGCATTAGTTCTCGCACATGACAAGTTTTTTTTTTTTTTAAATGACATCTGTGTCTTTTCATTCAACTGTTCCCACACTGATGAACTGACTACTTTTGCATTCTGCTTTTGTGATGTCCTGATCCTTTTGCGTTTTGGTTGTTTCATACCCAGTTTATTCTAGGTATAAAGTCTACGGTGAGAGATTAGATACTAATAATATTTCCCTTCACACCAGAGTTGACGGTGCTGTAGCTCTTTTGTCTCTTTCTGTCGTGCTGTGCTCACTTTTCAGAATGCATTTTCCCTAAGCACATGGGTTCAGTCTATGAAAGAGGTGGAAGTGCTTAAACCTCCAAAATATCCACTTAGCTCACTAAGCAATGATATTGCAGTTCGACCTTTTTTTAGAGAAAGAGATACTTTGTGCCTGCTGGAAGTGCTATGTGTGTCTTTATTTTTGTAAATATGTGTATCAATAAATTAAGCTACACTTGTCTATAAACACGTTTATTTTCTGACAACAGAGTTTTCATGTTATGCACATTCCAGAAGCTCTTGGCTAATGCCACCATCTGTATCATCTATTTTGATTTGTTCATGAGGCCCCTGTAAAACTGTATTTTATATTTATTCTTTTCAGGTAATTCCTGTTAATTGGTTGTGGAAATAATACAAAAAACACACAAAACAGGAACTTTAAAGTTTGGGTAAAAAAGGCTTATATTTTTAAGAATCCTGAATCGTTATATTAAGAAAATAATATGCTATGCTGCCCAAATGCTTAGGCAGATTTTTCTTAATTTAGTTACTGAAAGAAATTGTGATCTTCTATTGTTTCTGCTTTGCAGAAAGGAAACACTGCCCTCCATATCGCCTCATTGGCAGGACAAAAAGAAGTAGTGAGGCTGCTAGTGAACAGAGGGGCAGATGTCAATGCTCAGTCACAGGTGAGAGTTACTAGAGGTTAAATATTATTAATGAACAACTGGGTGACGTCAACGCTGATGTCTACTTGTATCATAGGTGTGTGCATATACTGATGTGATGTTTCTGTCTGAGCAGAATGGCTTCACTCCTCTCTACATGGCGGCCCAGGAAAATCATTTGGAGGTGGTGCGGTACTTGCTGGAAAATGAAGGAAACCAAAGCATTGCAACAGAAGTGTGTATATGCTGGAAATTCATCTATGTGTTTGGTTATTCACATCAGATATTTAGTTGTAGTTAATTCAGCTTTTTTTTCTAAATTAGTTTCACCAATTTTTTTTCCTTTTTTTTTTTTAATTGCTTTTGCAGGATGGCTTTACCCCTCTTGCGATCGCCCTCCAACAGGGCCACAACTCGGTGGTCTCGCTGCTTTTGGAGCATGACACCAAGGGTAAGGTCCGCCTGCCCGCCCTGCACATTGCGGCCCGCAAAGATGACACCAAGTCTGCTGCCCTCCTGCTTCAGAATGACCACAATGCTGATGTGCAGTCGAAGGTATGTCACAGAAAGCAGGTCGATTTTGGTCATAGAATGGTTTTTGATGATTCTAAGACGAGTATATTTACAAAACGGACTAACAGAAGCAGGCAGGGTGGAGTGAGCAGTGGTTTACAACAGGACTTTTCAAAGAGTGGGATGTAGCCTCCTGGAGGGGTGTGCAACATGGGAAACAAAAAACAAACAAAAAAAACCAAAATAAGTAACTGAACATTTAGCCAATTTCACGAAGCCTATGCCTGACAGATTTTTAGTGCCTAAGGCTATGGTGAGTAAGGAGACAGAGTCTGGGCCGACCAAAATACAAACAAGGAAGTATGACCAAGATTATTTGAAGTTGTAAGTTTGTTCTCTAAAGGGAGGCGAGCTCTTCCACTCTTTAAAAGCCCCTGATATGCAAAAACATATGCCACTTTAATTCTTCATACCCCTTGTCCTGCTCCATGCCTCCTCGTCTTTGAGTGTCTTGAGCTTGTGTTTTATATTACAGTTTGAAGTCCATTCCCTAACATTCCTACACCCTATTCCTCCTTTCTTTTTTGATGCCTCCTAACCAGATGATGGTCAATAGAACCACAGAGGTATACAGACTCGCCACCTCTTCATTTGAATTTGTTTTTGTCACCTATGGCCATCTCTTTCAACTCTCTTACCCTGAAACTTCCCCAAATTTAAAGGAGCTTTTGTGACTTTCAGAATTCCTGCACGTCACATTTGTGTACCGTTAATACGGATGCATGAAGGTCACACTCTGCATGGCTGATAGAGAAACACTTGGTGTTTTACTTGATCCGAGAGAATGTTTGTTAATGAAACTCTACAGGAGCTCACATCACTTCACATTTTATGTTTTTTGTTTGTTTGTTTTTTTTACCTTTAAAGAGGTTGAAAATTCTTTAAATGCCATTCTTTATGTTACAAATTTTTAATTGAACACTTAGCAGTAGCCGTATTTTTTTCATTGTTCATGCTTGTTTTTATCTGGAAGAAAATGATGGCATGTGTACTTTCAGCATGTTATTATTGCTTTTATTCTCTGAAATACTTGGTTTATCTTTAAGTTAACTGTGTTTCTTAATTAAATTGCACCATGTCTATCAGAATGGGAAGGTAAGGAGCTAAACGTACTTTTAGTGTGTTATGTAGATATGTTGGAGCTTTTTAATAGGATTCATTTTGTCTGTCCATGCAGAAGTGCAAAGTTGCTTTTTTGTTGATTTTTTTTAAAGTTCAGAAATAACAGCTGTAATTGTTGAATCTTTTTAGCTTGCATGTTTTACGTCCAAGGGTTTAGCATGCAGAAAGCATTGCATGAGATATTTTGGCATATGCTCCTTTATTGCGCTTCTTTAAGGCCAGTTTGTATTTTGACAGCATGCATATTTGTCATTACACTGCTTCAGCTGTCATGGTTCTTTTCTTTACCTGCTTATGATAACTGCACTCATTCCGTTCTTCTCTGCGTTCTACCTTTCTGTTGCGAACAGAGTGGTTTCACTCCCCTGCACATCGCTGCTCACTACGGCAACGTGAACGTCTCCACTCTGCTGCTGAACAGAGGAGCTGCCGTTGACTTCACGGCGCGGGTAAAATCTGTTTCCTTTCCTGAGCATCCTGTCTGCTAAGCTCTAGAACAGCATGTTTAGAGCAAAACATTAACTTTGTTTTTAATATGCTATGGTGAACAGTAATAGAAACCAATAAGTGTATTTCAGACAGGAAATGGGCTGAGAAATGGAGGATGTAGGGGAGATGCACCAAAGGTTCTGCGGTCAGAAATCAAGCCTTCGATGGCTGCGATGAGGACTAACAGTTTAAATGGACGACCCACTAAATTGCTTCACCAAGCGCCACACCATTTTAGATGGATTGTTTTTATTCCTGTTTGAACTTTTGTCATGAATACGCCCCAAATGGCCTGTGGTCCAAGCTGCAAAGTTATATATTGATTTACATTCTTCTCATGCAAATTGCCATATTGGAAGTACTTGTTGTCATGTAGTAGTCAGAATGTGAATATGTAAGCTTGATTTTATATTTTAACGGACTAGAGCATTGTACAGAAATGTGTGTTGTAATGCAGTTTCAAAGGCCCGTCTGGCAATTGTGATGAAAAAGTCAATAAAATTGTCATACTAAAGACAGAGTAATTTGTTAATGACTGTCATGCCTGGTAATGATGCTTATTTGCAACATACCTAAATTCTTATTAAAATTAATGTGTTTTGTGTTATATATTTGACTCAACAATGTTTTACTCAATAATTATGTTTATTATATAGTTGAAAGTAGATATAGACAGCAATGGGTTAAACGATAATTTTCATAAACTGCGGCATACATCGGTATCTATGTCCTGCTTCTTGTGGAATGCATATATAAGAATGAGTTCTATTTTTGACAGTCTTCTTATTTTTTGGTAAAATCTTATTTCCGTTTCCTCCTTTTTCTTGTTAGAATGAGATAACGGCTCTTCATGTGGCCTCCAAGAGAGGAAACACCAACATGGTGGCTTTGCTGTTGGATCGAGGGGCTCAAATAGATGCTAAGACAAGGGTAAGACTTTTCTGAATTTTTTTCGACAACAGATTTTATTGAATAAAACCTTGTATTTTTGATACTAGCTTATAGAAATCATTGTTTCCACAACATGCTTCTCAAATTTTCATTTGCTGATTCATTATTCATATGTGGGCTTTATGTGATTGTCCGACAGGATGGTCTGACGCCTCTACACTGTGCCGCCAGGAGTGGACATGACACGGCCCTGGAGCTTCTGCTGGAAAGAGAAGCACCCATTTTAGCTAGAACCAAGGTGAAATACTGCTCTTCCTTCACTGTGTCAGTATAGGCATTTTCTTTGCCACCTTCTTATTTACTTTTTGGATATATTCTTGCACCATACAGAACGGACTGTCCCCGCTGCACATGTCAGCCCAGGGAGACCACATAGAGTGTGTGAAACTGTTGCTGCAACACAAGGCACCTGTTGACGACGTTACACTCGATTACCTCACGGCGCTGCATGTTGCCGCTCACTGTGGCCACTACAGAGTCACCAAGCTCCTCCTAGACAAGAAAGCCAATCCAAACGCCAGAGCGCTGGTGAGAAATCAAATCAACATGGAGGAGCTGCTTTAGATTTTATGCAAGCAATAACTGCAGAGGAAAAACAAAATGATTGTCTATTAATTCTCCCTCTGCCAGAATGGATTTACTCCTCTCCATATTGCTTGCAAGAAAAATCGAGTGAAAGTGATGGAGCTCCTTATTAAATATGGTGCTTCCATCCAGGCCATTACTGAGGTAAGTTTCTGCTCGATTTTTTGAAAAGGAAAAAAAAAAAAAAACAGTGCTTGTTCACAACTCTGTGCACTTTCACCTGATGCCAGTCTTTCCTCTTTCACCTCTCTGTCTTTGACATCCCAGTCTGGATTGACACCCATCCATGTAGCAGCTTTCATGGGTCACCTCAACATTGTTCTGCTGCTGCTGCAGAACGGAGCCTCTCCTGACGTCCGAAACATTGTGAGTTGTAGTTTTTGCAAGTTAGTGGTCGGTTTTTCCTTTGTCGCAGTGTTTTAACGTTGCTAAGTGTTGTGGTTTTGCACGACAGCGTGGTGAGACAGCGCTCCACATGGCAGCACGAGCAGGTCAGATGGAAGTGGTTCGCTGCTTGTTGAGAAATGGAGCCCTGGTGGATGCTATGGCCAGGGTGAGTCATCTCCCAATTCCATCGCTTTACTTTGCTGTAAAACTGTTATAGTGTTTCAAACTCTTATATTTCTTGACGTTCTCCACATTTTGATATTTTAAAGACAAGCCCTGCTTGGTTTTATTTGTTTGGTTATGTGACAGACATGCACAATGTAGAGCTTCATTGTGCAGAGGATAAAAATTAAAACATTGTTTTCATTTTTTTTTTACTAATAGAAATCTAAAAAAAACCGAGTGAGCATTTGCATTTCCCCACTGCAGAAAAACATCACCATATCACGATGCTGCCATGCATGGTATGGTAGTGGTGATGTGCAGCTTTAGTTTGTGGTCACAGAGAGCATTTTACATGTATCTGACCAGAGCACCTCCCGCCATGTGTTGCAGTGTCCTTACATGGCTTTTAGCAAACTGTTAACGGGACTTTCTGTGGCTGTTTTTCTGTTACATCTTTGTTCTTGATGCTTTTCCCACAATACCAGCTTAACAGAAAAGCAAATGGCCTGTTGGTTGTTTAATTAGTTAATTAGCAAGATTGGATTTTTATTACACTTTACAATTACATGCTATTTTGTACTGGTTTATCACATATAATCCCAACAAATTACAGTATCATTATGACCTTTAAATGAGAAAGAATGTTTTGCTTCTAACATTCTGACTTTGCTAAAACACATTCTCTCTCTCTCCATCTACCAACAGGAGGACCAGACACCGCTCCACATTGCCTCTCGTTTGGGTGAAACCGATATTGTCCAACTGCTCCTGCAGCACATGGCCCACCCGGATGCTGCCACCACCAACGGCTACACCCCTCTCCACATTTCAGCCAGAGAGGGTCAGGTAGAGACAGCGGCTGTGCTGCTGGAGGCAGGAGCCTCGCACTCGCTGGCCACCAAGGTGGGTGGAAGGTGGAGGATGATGTCTGCATACTGAGACTGTTCTCAGCATGACGAAAAAGACAATCTGGAAATAAGGATTTTCTCCAATTCAATTTCCACAGAAAGGATTCACTCCCTTACATGTAGCAGCCAAATATGGAAGCCTTGATGTAGCGAACCTTCTCCTTCAACGGAAAGCACTTCCAGACGATGCTGGGAAGGTGAGCATTAAATTTAGAGCTGCAATTCAGTAAATAGTTTGCATCTCTAAAACTCTTATTTTGTGAAATATTACTCATTTTGAATAATCTAAATTTGGATAATAAAACTGCAAAACTAAGTTATTCTGTTTTAAATATAATTGACTGGAATGCCTTTTTTTTTTTCACAGAACGGCCTGACTCCATTACATGTAGCAGCTCATTATGACAACCAGGAGGTGGCTCTGCTGCTGCTGGATAAAGGGGCATCACCTCATGCCACTGCAAAGGTTAGTGAAAGTCGAAAAGGCTCATGGTTTTCAAATGTAAATGTTCTGCAGCAGTTTATTTCATCATGAACTGTCAACCTTCCATCTTGTCTAGAATGGCTACACTCCACTTCACATTGCAGCTAAGAAGAACCAGACCAACATTGCTTTAGCGTTGCTGCAGTACGGAGCAGAGACCAACGTTCTGACCAAGCAGGGAGTCAGTCCCCTGCACCTGGCAGCCCAGGAAGGACATGCTGAGATGGTCAGCCTGCTGCTACGCAAAGGAGCTCACGTCAATACAGCAACCAAGGTCTCATGCATAACAAGCTGATTGTGTGTGTTTTATTTACTGTTTGACACATCCATTTTGATTGCTGTTACTCACTGTGAGAATCTGGTGCTTTATGTGTTGCAGAGCGGACTCACTCCTTTGCATCTCACAGCCCAGGAGGACAGAGTGAACGCAGCGGAGGTTCTGGCCAAACATGATGCGAACCTGGACCAGCAAACTAAAGTGCGAACACACTCTTTGATGCACTTAAAACCACAGCAGTAAACATACGAGGGATGTGATCATATAGAATTACACCTAAGTTTATGTGTTGCTTACATGTACTTTGTGTGTATTTACACTGCCTGGATTTAAATGTAGCTGATGTTCTTAATTATTCTTAATTTCCTAAATGGAAAAAGTAATTGAATCCTAAACCTAACAACTGTCACAGATAAAGTAGAAGGCTTTCAAGGTTTAGTGGTCTTTATAAGGTCAAACCACAATATCTCAATTGTGTCCATGTGTAACAAGACACACAACTTCCAAAATGTCCCACTTTGGTCTCTGTTGGTCCACAGAATAGTTTCCCAGAATGTTGACATATAGGTATCAAAATTTTTAAGAGCTTCTTCTTTTTACTTGGTTTAGCACCCAGGCAGAATAATCAGCCATGTCTAGAAATCATTTCATCCTGTTCTCGTTCTCCTTCCCTTTGCAGCTTGGATACACTCCTTTGATAGTAGCATGTCATTACGGAAATGTCAAAATGGTTAACTTCCTGCTGCAGCAAGGTGCCAGCGTCAATGCCAAAACCAAGGTAGAAACTGTTTGGGGTTTTTACGTATGAAGAATAAAAACTTAGCTTAAAACAAAATACACATATTTTTATATTTGTATTGACTTCCTTGTGACAGGAAAGCCTTTGAGTGTATTTGTCCTTTGTGTTTTGGTTTTGGTTTACAGAATGGTTACACACCACTTCACCAGGCAGCACAACAAGGGAACACACACATAATTAATGTTTTGCTGCAACATGGGGCCAAACCCAACACAACCACAGTAGTAAGACTGAAATTTATGCCTTCCATTGACTCTCATATTTGGCATTACATTGATAATCCCACATACTATTACTTATTGATAATATTAATCATGATTCTGTTTTTTTTTTTTATATTCCTGTCCCTTTGCTCTGGCAGAACGGGAATACTGCTCTGTCCATTGCCAAACGCCTGGGTTACATCTCTGTGGTTGACACGCTGAAAGTCGTTACAGAAGAGATCATCACCACCACGACTGTGAGTTTGTGCCATCATTGCACATCTGAAGCAAACCTTTAGTAATCTAACCTTTGTTTGATGTACCATGCCTTCTCTGCGTGTGCCGTGGCAGACGGTGACAGAGAAACATAAACTCAACGTTCCAGAGACCATGACAGAGATTCTAGATGTATCGGATGAGGAAGGTGAGTTACATCAAAAGTCAGTGTAACAACTGAAACCTAAAAATGAATTTAATTAACCAAGGCTGCAGAGAAGATGCAATCTGTGTTAATTTTGGCAGAGAGACAGGAATTATGTATTTGTCGAGGCATGCATTTAAAAATATATGTCTCATAGTTTTGAAGGTGGAAGATGAAGCATTTTCTGAGATGATAGTAGCACTGGAAGGTACTATATGCTCTGTCAGCATGGTGTGCAGTGTTACATCATTTTGTTGAAGATAAACAAAGTGGATTTTAGATTGCTAGGCCCTGTAATACCTGGGTGTGTTTGGTGTTTTAAGTTCTTTCAATATTCACTCTCTTTTTTTTCTGTGTTTATGACCATAATGCCACAGAACTAACTGAATTTATTATTGAATTCCTTTTAACTATGAAGTTGATAACAACAGATTATGGATTGTTTTGTTGTAGATTGGATGCATGAACCAGTTTATACCTATTATATCTTGCCATGAGGTTTGTGTGATTTGAAATCAAATTTGTGATGACCGCTAAACTTTTTGGAATGCTCATAACTTAGAAGAAATGTTTGGCATTTGAAAAATAAGGACCTAAAGCTGTGGAGGCATGCTGATGAAACTGGTTTGAGCTTTGCGAGAAAAGCTTTATTTTAACAGCACATAATTTGCCCTTTGTGGCATTCACTAGGTCTTTTTGCACTACAGCAACAACAAGGTTCTCATCATTACCAGTTTGAACATTCATTGAATAAACAGTCATTAAAAACAACAGTGTTAAACAGTGTTACCTTTGTTGCTTTAGATCCTCAAAGATTGTGCATTAGAGTTCATAAATATTTCAGACAATGGTTAGTAATAAGATTACTAGTAATTCACATGATAATTTTTCCCATCATATTGTTAACAATATGATTCTATCTCTGTCTCCAGGTGAGGACACAATGACAGGGGACGGTGAGGAGTACCTGAGAGCAGAGGACATATGGAAACTGCAGGACGACTCTCTGCCAGAACATTATCTGGACAGCTTCGACAACTTCCACAACTTCGACAGGTGACAAAACCATATGCAGAATGAGAACCAATGCATGGGATGCCACGTCACCTACACTTTCCAACTATAGTCAAAAGTTTTGGCTTTCCGACAGATCCCAGCACACTCCTATTCACCAAAGCTTTCATCAGAGGGAGGACGTTCTCTTCGAAGACATACTGACGAGTCACCAGGTGGGACAACATGGTGCAACATCCTGCAAGCTTCTATTAGGCTGTCTTTTTAAAAATCCAGTTGCCCAGATGATGTTTGTCTTTTAGGTATCAACACTGTCTAGAGAGAACAACAAGGAAACTTTCCGTCTGAGCTGGGGTGCTGAACATCTCGATAATGTCATGCTGTCTTCCAGTCTGCTGCACTCAGGGTATAGGAACACTCTGCTTCACACCTAGAGATTCCCATAACTTCTTGAATTTATGAAACCTTATATTTGTTTTGATGTAGTTTTACAAATCTACATACAAGAAATTCCTGTTCATTTTGAACCCATTTGTCAAAGTGATTATAGCATTTTCTCAGCCAAGCCATACACTAAAATTAAGGTTTTAGCTTACTTTGCATCATGCTAACATTAGATCAATACACTTAAATACAGAAAGATATTTGTTAACAACAAAGAACAAGCTCCAAATACCAGCACCATAGGAACATTTAGAAATAAATGACCTATTGAAATGGTTCTAATTTTTGATTTAAGTGCTCCAAAAGTAACGTATATCTCTACATTTAACCCACTCGATATCTAACAACTTTACAACCTTTAAGTAATAGAGAGAACACTGCTCTCTATTAAAACATTCATTTAGCAATTACACATCCAGGGAGGAAACATTTAGATCTAATATAACATTAGGGTTCTGGTGTTGTATCCACTTGCAAATGTTTGCTTTATTTTTGTACGTACAGCAACACGAGCAAAGGCCCGTCTTATCAAAGCAGTGTCTCAAACTGTGAACATTACAAAGCTCTGTTCGCTCCCAACCAGTCAGATCGCCCAGAGCTCTGACGTCATTGTAGGGAATCACAGCTTCACAATTAATGTGCGTGCAGTTTTAAAAGCATTTCTGCTGTTGACCGATGATATCAAACTGGGTCTCAAGTTTTGACCCAATCTTTGGTGAAAACGCCCCAACTTCTGTCCTAACATCATATCCACAGCATTTGGATTATGAAATAACCAAGCAGTTTAGATTTTTGGTGTGCTCTCTTTTTTTCTTCATGTACTAGTACATCTCAAAAAGTTAGATTATTGCCATATTTCCTATCAGTCACCTCAGAAAGATTCATTGCGCAGGGTTAAGTATTTCAAGCTTTTGTATTTTGCAATTGTACTGATTATGGCTTACATGTAAAAAAATAAATAAATAAAATCTGTGTCTTGCAAAATTAGTGGACTTCAGAAAACACAGTGTACCAATACCAGCAGATGAAATGGCACCCCAAACGATCACTTACTGTGGAGAATTTACATTGGACTTCAAACAACATGGACTGTGTGCCGCTCCACTGTTTCTCCAGACTCTAGGACTTTGACTTTCAAACGAAATGCAGAATTTATTTCGAAAACCAGGCTCTGAACTTTTCCACTGACTGTCTTCTGGGTATGTCACAATCGGTAGAGTATGTCAATTATATTTGACACAGTCTACCAGAGTTAAGACACCATTTAGAGGCTCAGGAAACATTTGCAGGTGTATTGAGCTAATTTGCTGAGTAGGGTGTGACTTCATATGTTTCCATAATTTTTTTTCACGTTATTCTAATTTTCTCAGACAGTAAATTTTAGGTTTTCATTATCTGTAAGTCATAATCATCAAAATTACAAGAAACAAATGCTTGGACTATTTTAATCTGTGTGATGATTTTATGTATTTGAGTTTCACTTTTTGAGATGACTTGCAAGAAATATTGCACTTTTTGACGTGTACTAGTATGCTTGTGTGTATTCTTGTGTCTGGTTGGGTTTGTTTCCACTTTTACTCATCCTGTACTCTCTTTTTCTCTTGTTACTTCTTTCCATTGTCCTCTTGTGATTCTGTTTGGGTGTCTGTGTGTCACTGCTGTGTTCTGCTTCTAGCCGTTCCTCTCCATGCCTAGACCATGACAACAGCAGGTGATACTCTTGATTTTGTGCTTGTATCTGATTACTTCAGTCCAGTTTTAATTACTCTCTCACTCCCATGCTATTTTTGCATGGTTTATCAATGCATGGGTTTATATGACCTGGATTTGGGTTTTAAATAATAAAAAAAAAACAATAACTGTGGGGTTTCTTTATTCTTTGAGTTTTTTAATCTACTAATCTATGGATATGTGGTTGAAATATACCATTTATATTTGTAGTACTTATAAAAAAATATTTCTGCCTTGTTATTTTTTTAAACAAAGTTTTCATAAACGAGCAGTAATCAGTCATTTTCAAGTATAAAAACATTCAGTTTAAAAATGTGATGCAAGACTTTTCCAGGTTTTGAAGTTACAAATATACAACTTTAACATTTTACATAGACTGCATAAAAAGCATGCATGTCTGTCTTCCTTCACTGATTTTTGTATCTTTTTCTTTAAGGGCAGAAGTGTGTTATACACTTAGGTATACCTTCAAATTTGGAATAGCACAGAAGATGTTGTCATGGGTTTGTAAATTTTTGATAGGGTAACTCACAAAATATTACTTAATCCAAAGACCACCTGTAGATGTATTTTAAGACACCTGTCCTTCCTCATGTGACATTATGAAGCTGTTTAAGAAAGGTATTTTAAGATGCTGGATTTAACTGGCAAAACAATTTTAATACCCACGGTGAAACAAGTCTTCTACCCACAGAGGCTGAAGACCCACTTGAAGTAAAAGCTATTTCTCCAAAAGCAAGATCGAACAGCTTTCACATACTAGCATGTCTCATGTTTGTCACAAGCAAGGATGTTTTTCTGTCTCCCAATCAATGGACTGACTGTGTTGTGTGATGCACCTGTCCGTTCTGTATCGCTCAATGGAAGTTAGATGTAAGTGATAATAAAACCAATGTTATAGAAGGGCCACCACAAAGGCCTGATCTCATTCCTAAATCAGTAAATCTGTATGTATTCAGACAAATTTAAAGGTGTGTGTAAACAAGGCAGCCTACAAACGTGGCAAAGCCGTTTTGTCGGCATGAATAGTCTAAAATTCCCCCAAACTACTGAATGAACCTTGTTTAATGATTTCAAAAACGTCTCAGAAAGGTGTGAAACAGAATTGAATTATGTCAAATACAAAAGAAAATGTTTGTAACTTCTGATTTTTACCTAAAACAGGAAACATGCAATCTCATATAATTTAAGATGGTGGTACAAATAAAGTCATGTGACTTTAATACAGTATATGTAGATATGTGAATTTGAGCTGAAAATCTTTGTTTTTCCATTTGCTATAAATGTCTCTATTTCTCCTCCATTCAATTTGTTTGCATGGAGATTTACCAACACACTAAACAACTGATGGAAATATATTTAAACTCAGTTTGCTCTACCTCTAGCTTCCTGGTTAGCTTCATGGTAGATGCCAGAGGCGGAGCTATGCGTGGTTGTCGTCATAATGGCCTACGGATCATTGTGCCACCAAGGAAGTGTTCGGCACCCACCCGCGTAACATGCAGACTGGTAAAGAGGCATCGCTTGGCTTCCATGCCCCCCATGGTGGAGGGCGAGGGGCTTGCTGGTCGCATCATAGAGGTCGGACCGACTGGAGCTCAGTTCCTGGGGTAGGTGAATGTCGAAGTATGTAATGACCACAAACACTCAGATTTGACCTTTCACAAAAATGTTGCTCCTTTTGTTGATGCCTCCAAAATATGGTTGACAGACCTCTTACATTAAACTAATTAACCTCCTGACGTGACTTTAAAATGCTAACTTTTTTTTTTTTTTGTTTATTTTGGCAATGAAGTTATGCTCAAAAAAGGTGAAAAGTAGGTTTGTAATTTTATTCAGCTGGATTATTTTGGCTGCTCTGACTCCCAGAACATCTGAGTTTTGACTCAGAAGAAGACAAAGGAACAGAACCAGATAGATGTTTTTGCCTAGCCTGAGTCTGATAACAGATCTGAGTCGTGAAAAATGTTTTGTGTTCTTCTGTATATTACTGCATAACATTTCTACAAAGGTTTGTGTGTTTTCCTCCAAATCCATTAAATTCCATGAAGCACTTCAAATGATTCCAGATCCATAACGAGGAACTTTCGTAGATTCCATAGCCAGTAACAGCAGATTCAAATTATAACTCAAAATTATCCTGAGAAACCGTTTCTTTAACACCAGAGACCTAATAAACCTTTAACAAAAGTGGACTACTTAGGAAGCTAAGATACACTGTTTGTGTATATGTTGTGTTATGTTGTGCTATTTTAAATGATTATTACTTCAGTTTGTACTAGTTTTAGGGTGTGCTGTTTAAAAGCCCATGCTGCTAATTAGCTCTTGCTATTGCACTGGCGCAAACATGTTCTGTTCAGTTTGTCTGTCGTCGTGTGTATGTCCCTATCAAATAAACTTTAAAAAATTATATTTTGAATGCTTATTTCTCATTAATATAAAACATAATTTCTAACTTATTGTGATGTTTAGAATTAGCATTTCATGTTTTTTTGTCTTATTATGTTTGTGGGTTTTTTCATTCTGATTAATCATCACAACATAGATTTCAGCGCCGGGGTTGTCAACTCCAATCCTTGAGAACTACTGCTCTGCAATTTTTAGGTGAATTTCTGACTCAAATGGATGTTTCACTAAAAAACCTTTTCCAAACTTGATGACATTCTGAAGAGGTAAGTCAGTCATTTGATTCAGGTGTGTTGGAGCAGGAATACACCTGAAGGTGTAGGACAGCAGCTCTCGAAGGCTGAAGTTGGAGACCCCAGCTTTATTGTAATTGGGAGAAAAAGTAAATACAGATTATTTATAATTATTTTCCTGGGTATATGAATCTAAGTTTTGATAAACATCAAGAAACCTTTGGCTTATTTGATGGAAATTCTTTAATTCATCCTTCAGAAATGATTTTTAAATATCATGAGCCTGAATTAGACTCATAACTTATGCAGATCATTGCAAATTAATCCACTACATGTATATATGTACGTGTGTTTGTTAGAATTTGTGTATTTGGTTGGATGAGTGTGAATTCTCAGTGGTGTGGTGTGTTCAAACTTTTCTTCTTCACTCCTTCCTCTGTGCTGCGTATGGAATCAGTAAGCTCCATCTTCCCACTGCTCCTCCCCCTCTGAATGAGGGCGAGAGCCTGGTCAGTCGCATCCTGCAGCTGGGTCCTCCAGGAACAAAGTTCCTCGGGTAGGATCACGGGACGGGGGGCATCCTGCCACCTTGGAATCCTGGTCACATGAGCACTCATTCTTCCCAGCTATGATTACTTTAAGATCATCCTTTTTTATTTACAAAGTGTTTAAGTTCTTACTGTTTCTTGATTTTCATTGATTTTTTTGTGTGTTTTTTTTTACTCAAAACAATGTCTTGTTGCGAGAGGATCCTGGGTTGCTCAGTTATTTCCATGTCTTTCTTAGTTGCATTTGCTTATCTCATATGGAGTTGATGCTGTCCGTAATCTTTATTTCTAATTATTTCTTACAATCGTTTTAGCATGAAATCAAAATTCCTCAAACCTACATCATCAATTCCTTTTTTATTTTATGTGATTGTTCGTAAGACGGCTTATTTAACATTAATTGTATCCACATCCAAAAAGCCCTGTCAGACCTCTATATTTTCTAATAAAATTTTTTCCCTTTTGTTTCACCTCTTATTTCCACACCAGGCCTGTGATTGTAGAGATTCCCCATTTTGCCGCTCTTCGGGGCACTGAGAGGGAACTTGTGATCTTGCGGAGTGAAACCGGAGACAACTGGAAAGAACACCACTGTGACTTCACTGAGGAAGAGCTGAACCAGATCCTTAATGGCATGGATGAAAGTAAGAAACAATGACAATAATCCACATATCCATTTATGAATGGGTAAAGTGAGTACATAATAAGGGGCACCATTTGTCTCCACCTTTCATAGAGCTTGATTCCCCCGAAGAGCTTGAAAAGAAGAGAATTTGCCGAATCATCACCAGAGACTTCCCTCAGTACTTCGCGGTGGTATCGAGGATAAAGCAGGACAGCCATCTGATTGGTCCTGAGGGTGGCGTGCTCAGTAGTACCCTTGTGCCACAGGTTCAGGCTGTCTTCCCTGAAGGTGCCCTCACTAAGAAGATCAGAGTCGGGCTACAGGTGCATTTATTTAAGGAGCAATTGTCTGGTCACTATATGATTTATGGTTACTTTGTGTTATTCATTAGGAAATATAGGTCAGTATTTTTTAGCTTAGTTTAAATTCGAAATATCCAGGCAAAAATACCTATCAAATTTCGTTAAAGATTGAAGACAAATGAACTGTTCAGATCCTATAAAATGCTACATTTCCTTACGATTATGCTTGCCTATGGTGATCACAATGTTTATCTGCTTATATGCACACATTTGCATACTGCCTCCATATGCTTTATTACCATCAGTTTCTACAGTTTACACTGTGGAGCAGTAGTAAGCCATTTCATGTTTACAGAACACTATTAACACATTTTGCCTCTTTTTTTAGGCTCAGCCTATTGACGTGGAGCTGGTGAAAAAGAGTCTTGGCAACAAAGCCACTTTTAGCCCAATTGTTACATTAGAACCCAGACGGAGGAAATTTCACAAACCGATCACCATGACGATTCCAATCCCCAAGAGCTCCAACACCGATGGGCCAAATGCCATGTTCAGTGGGGAGACCCCCACGCTACGTTTACTCTGCAGTATAACAGGTAACATGGCAAATAATCTGAACTATTATAGTAAAGTTCTTGAAATTATAACAACTTAATACCTGTTAAAAAAAAAACATCTGTTCTATTTATTGTTAGAACAGATGCTTATATTGTTTTTTTTATTGGTTTATGAACTGCTATATATATATATATATATATATATATATATATATATATATATATATATATATATATATATAACCATTCTATTATTATTATAATTAAATATGATGTAACACCTCATGTAACTTGTTCTGTGTTTTAGGTGGAACCACACCTGCTCAGTGGGAAGACATCACTGGCTCCACACCACTCACCTTTGTTAACCAGTGTGTTTCCTTCACCACCAATGTTTCAGCAAGGTAAATTGGTGTCTCTTTTGAAGGATGTTGGTGTGGACTGAAGTTGTTTTGTAAGCGCAGTATGCTTCCTTATTTAGTCTTCTGGCTACTAAATGCTTTTTACTGACTGAAATTTACAGGTTCTGGCTTATAGACTGCAGACAGACCCAGGAGTCTGTTAATTTTGGGACACAGCTGTATAGAGAAATCATCTGCGTACCCTACATGGCTAAGTTTGTCATCTTTGCCAAAACGCTGGACCCCATTGAGGCACGGCTGCGGTGCTTCTGCATGACAGATGACAAGATGGACAAAACCTTGGAACAGCAAGAGAACTTCACCGAAGTAGCTCGCAGCCGAGATGTTGAGGTGCGGTTAATGAATACATAAAATGAGGGAAATGTTTGAGAAAAGGTTTTATAGGATAAGAAATTATAGAAGCCAATTTTTATGGACAACTAAATACAACCAAGATTTTTTTTCCTAATGTTGTACTAAAAGGTGATCATATTTTATATCATTTTCACATATTATCTACATACAGGTGCTGGAGGGAAAACCCATATATGCAGACTGCTTCGGAAACCTTGTACCCCTTACCAAGAGTGGACAGCACCATGTGTTCAGTTTCTTTGCTTTTAAAGAGAACAGACTGGCACTCTTTATTAAAGTATGGTCATACAACCAGCAAACATTTCTGAAATGCCTTTTTGGGTCGTTATGAATGAGCTCTAAATTCAATAATGTCTCCAATGATCAGATTCGTGACACTGCCCAGGAGCCCTGTGGACGACTGTCCTTCACTAAAGAGCCACGTACATACCGAACCCTTCATCACAATGCCATCTGCAACCTTAACATCACTCTTCCAACATACTCAAAAGTGAGTGTAAATATCTAAAGTGAAACAATTATAATTGGTTTATATTCTATGGATGCATAACTAGGAAGTATGCATTCTTTCTAGTAGCATAGAGACTTGAATGTTGTTTTTTTATTCTCCTTAGGAGTCTGACTCAGATCAAGATGGGGAAGATGAGGTAAATTAAATGTTCTGTGTACTGTTTCAAATTAAAACATATTAAATCACAAGGCCATAACAATGACTGTTAAATTATTTCTTTTCAGAGTGAGAAGAGTGAGAAGAAATGTAAGTTTTTATTCAGTGATATTTATTCCAAATTTGAAAAACGTGTACATTAAATTTTTAGACAAAAACAGAAATATTAGATACATGCTTTTAACTGAGACAAAATTGTGTTCAGTTATTTGTTGTAAAGAAATCTATTAAATACTAAATCTAAGAACAGTCCATTAACTGACATTTCATTAACTGTTGGTAGCTAAATGTGATAGAATAGTGGGAGAACCGTGCTTCTTGTCTGGCTCCACTAACACAGTGTGTAGTAACATGTTTTTTGATGGCAGCTATGCTATGGCTGTGTTCCCTCACTGCAGACTTTACTAACCCTCTCCATCTCTTAGCATTTTTCATTTTTCACTGGTTAGATTTTTCTAACAGCCAATCATTGATTAAGGTCAAAACAATACTTTTTCATTTTGGCTTAAAATGATTTTGATTAATTCAATTTAAGAACTTAGTCAATTTAAGAGCACAATTATTTTGTGCTAACAAGATATAAAAAGTATTCATTTTGACCTCTTTTTGTTTGTTTGCATGCGTTTATCTGTTTTATTAGCAGCATGTCAAAAATAGTTATTTGCCCTACCCAGAAATACAACCCAAAAATAAAAAAAAAGCTTTCAAATAAATTCTGAAAATAAGATTAAGCCAATATAATAATATATAAAAAATTTATGTTACACTCACTTTAAATGATTTTACTGCACACTTAATTAACCTGTCACAATGTCACAAGACATCCTGAAAGATACTTGAATGGCCTTCAGTAACTGAATTACATTGAAATTTTCAGGCTGGACTTGCAAAACGCAGTGGGAATATTCAAATCTAAGGATATTAGTAAAGTGGAGTCCTTTGTCCATAAGGAGTGGGCTGTGCATCATGTTTGCAGCAGATCATGATGACCAAATGGTACTCTACTAAAGATGCTTTAAGGAATTGAATAATTTTGGAACTAAGACAGTCATTCGAAGTTGCCAATAATTAAACTTTCTTTATTAGCTATGCGGAGCTGTTTAATTGATTATTTGACCTTTTTACTGTAAACAGCTGCTAGGTTGTATAGTTTGGCAAAAAACATAAAAAAGAACTGACAAATAATTTTAATTTGTAGCTATGTTGGATAGATGATGTGTCCAATAAAATTAAAGTAAATTTAAATGAAGAAATCACTATTTAGTTGTTAAAGAAAAAACATTTTTATGTTTCAATTTTCTCTAATTTTGGGTTGCATTTAATAAACAATACCATCTTGTTTGTTCTCTAATTCCGACTATGTACAAAAACTGTATTCTAGCTAACATCACACATTTTATCTAATCTTCCTTGCACTGAATGCTGGCTGCAAGAGAACATTTCCCCACTTTCATTTGTTTTATTTTACATTGCAATCATTTCTTTGTATGGGCCATAAAGTCACAAAACCGTAACCTTTTTCAAATGAACTATTGTCTAATATAGATCTGCACTTCTTCTAAATAAAAATATAACTATGATTTCACAACAGGTATCAATCTATGATATTACTTTTGTCTTGAGCTGAGATCGATGCTTTAAAACAGCAAATTACCAGTGACATAGAATTTCTTGGTTTATACAGAACCTCCTTTTTCAGTTGCACTGTAATTATCTTCAATTCATACCTAAGATGTAATATTATAGTAATACATGACTATTTCAAAAGTAGGCTTGATGATGTTTGTTTTTCTGTCGTGTCTGTTCATTTCACATGTAGGGTTTCTTTGTTACATTCTTTGCTTTTTTGTTTTGTTCATGTTAGATTCCAAAATGTGTAGAAAACACAACAGATTTTCATTGTTCCTGTCTACATTTTACCTGCCTTATTGTTTTTCTCCTGTTGGCTTTTGCTTATGCTGTTGCTCCTCTTTTTTATTTCAAACCTTTCTGGACTACTACCCTGTTGGGCCTTTTTGCCAAGATTTTCTTACCTTCTGCCCTGTCAGACTTCTTCTTTCACTGTGAACTGAAGATGGATATTTAATGGCATTGTCTTGATGACGATTTTCTAATGTCTCTCTTTCCCACTTGATTTGTCCCATATGTTATCTTCCCTTTTTGGTTATGAAACTTTTTGTCTTTGAAGATGATGAATCTGAGTCTGAGACATTCTCACTGAGAACTAATCAACCACTTGATCCTGCAACTCTTGCAAGTCCAGACCTTCTATCAGACATATCAGATGTCAGATTACCTGCAGTATTTCCAATAGATGTCTATGAGGAGAGAGCTAGAGCTGTAGTGCTGGTTGAAAAAGAGTCATTTGCTGCAGTGGAACACTTTAAAGATAGATCTGAAAAGAGTGGAGAGATTCAAAAAGAGAACCTTATTAATTCCAGTATGTCAGTGAAAGAAAGGATAGCCATGGTCTCGAAAGTCAGCACAGACATGGGAGAAAACTTTGAACCTGCTGTGAGATGTAGTTCACAAGAAGACCTTGTCCAAGACACATCTGGTCAAGATACTATATTGCAAACAGCACTACATAGCAAACAGCGTCCCCCAAATATCAAAAAACCTATAAGGAAAAAGCTTAGAGAACGAGAGCTGTCTAGGTGTAGCAGCTCTGAGGGGGAGCTGGAAAGGGTGAGCTCTGAGGAATCTTTGGATGGCGATGTTATTCTTGAAGAAAGTGTTTCAGCTAGCTCAGTTATTCAGCCCCCTGTTTCTCCTTTAATTATTGAGACACCTATAGGGTCCATAAAAGACAAGGTTAAGGCTTTACAAACCAAAGTTGAACAGGAGGACATGCAAAAAACTAGTCAAGGTGTAGCATGTGCAGAGAAACCTTTCATCATTCCAATGAAACGAGACGATGTCATGCCAGAACTTCCACAAGTTCCCAAATCCCCTAAATCTCCTAGATCTCAGACAGAAAGATTAGAGGAGACTATGTCAGTGAAGGAGCTAATGAAAGCCTTTCAGACTGGACAGGACCCATCAAAATGTATATCTGGGCTTTTTGAGCATAAGGCACCACTTTCTTCTCACAGTGAAGCATTGAAATACAATCTTAAACATACCGAAGAGACACTTGGTACAGAGCAGAGTCCAACCTATGAGATTCCTGTCATTTTCAGTCAACAGGAGGATGTGAATAAAGTGGATAAGATGGACATGAAAGATGAACAAGTTACCTCAATCAGAAACACGCCTGAGAAGACCCTGTTGATATCAGAAAGACTTTCCAATGGTAAAACAGTAAAGTTTGCTGATACAGTTCAATATGACTTTGGAAATGAGAGTCCACTGGCAGAGTGCAGAGACAAAGAGCTGCAAGACAAAGAGACACTGCCTGTGAAGGAGAGGATGAAAATGTTTCAAGCAGAACAGGATTTCCCACAAAATACCACAGGACTTTCACAACACAAAGACATAACGTCTTCTAGCACACATTTTGTGTCTGGATCTGAATCCCAGGACCATGCTCAGAGCCTCACGATTCTTAGTCCACAAGATGACCCCATCATATACGGCAGCACAGAAGATGAAACAGCAGATTTTGTGCGACGTAAATCTGAGGAAGCAGCAGTTTCAGATGGTTCTCTTTTTGGAAAAACAGTTCCACATCCTGATTCTGTTAAAAGCAAGACAGTAAATATCTGTTGCCCAGGTGAGGAGCAAGGTAAGCCCACTGTGTCTGTGAAAGAACTAATGAAAACATTCCAGGACCCTTCAGCTGAACATGGACACATTCAAAATATTAAAACCAGTGATGTTGCAGCTCCTCAAACACAAAAGGATATTCCATCCCTTACTCCAGTTCACCAAACAGAAAACAAAGAGAACGAATGTAAAAATGAATCTCAACAAAGTTCTGATGTGACCTATTTTAGAAATACTGATGAAAAAATGGCGAGGATGGATTTCAATGAAGCGTCAGATTTGTCAGAGGAAAGCCCAGGGAAAATGCAGTTAGATGGATCCTTCTTAAGCACTTTTAGGAGTTTATCTGAGGAAACGCAAATCAGCCCTGATCGCAGACCTTCTGAGGACTTCAGTGCTGACATAAAGGCTGAACTGGAAGAAAATCCTGAATATCAACTGTTTAGGCAGACTCAAACAGTTTCAGATGTCAATTATCCACCGTTGGCCCTTGAAGGGAACGAATCACCTGGTGACTTTGACAGTCCTTGCGATGTCGGAGACATCAGCTCCAACCTTCCTGGGACACCCACGGATGAAAACTTGACTGAATCTTCAGACAAGAGAGTTGATTCCTCCTTTACTAGGTCAGGAGAAATACAAACTTCTGACACCCACCAAGGAAGAAATGAAAAGACTTTTAGTCTTTCAATAAGTGAAACCAAAGAAGAAAAGAATACTTTTGAGGCAGATGAAGCAGATGTATTGGCTGATAATGAAAGCAAAATACTTTATAGACAAACTGACATAGAAGAAAAAGAAGCCATCATCAGGGAGCCAGAGCTTGAAGAAATCCAGACAAAGAAGAAAACATCTTACCAGGCATCTGCAGCAGAAAAGGACATGCAAGGGACGCTGTTGTTAATGGGAAAGGATTTGGATCAGTGCCCACAGATTAAGTCTTTTGAAAAACATAAAATTGATCAGGAGTGTCAAGAAACAGATGTACTTGAAGAAACAGATGAAGACACTTTAGCATCAACATCTAACAAAAACAACAAAACATTGATGGGTGAAAGAACACAGGTTTTGACAAAGGAAAATATAATTATGGGGGCAGGTGAAAAAAGAAAGAGTGAACTGGAAAAAGACCAAACATCTGAAACATTGAAAGATTTCTCAACAGACTTTTCAGTCAATGATGGTAAATTCTCCCCATACAAGGACAAGAAAACATGTCAAATAAAAGAAGATATAGATAGTGAAAGTAGTGAATCTGAAAACACAACAGAGGAAATTGGCCATTCGAGGTTGATACAAGAATACAAAAGAGAAGGAGCAAGGTTAAAACAATCTGAAACCAAAAAGAATGTGCCAGATATGTTTTCACATGTCAGCTCTGATGTTCATGAATACATTAAAGAAGAGCCAGTGGGAAGAAAAAGCCATCTGGAAGATGTTCTCCATGAGAACTTCAGAGAAGTAAAACTGTCTAGAGATCATTCAGAAGAACAAATGGAGGAAAAGAAAAACTCAGAGACTGCTGTAATTTCACCCAAAGAACAAAGAATGATTTCAGTTTTGGAGACTCCATGCCAACAAACTCATACTGAAAGAAAGATATATCCAGAACATTCTGTATCTGAGAAAGATACGACAGGCATGTTGTCACATCTCAGCAGTGACCTAGCAGAATATCTCAAAGAAAAGCCAATGATGAGACGAAGTCATTCTGAGGAAGATCTAATTAATGAGCAATGCAAAGAAAAAAAGCTGGTAAGAGACTTTTCAAGTGACAGAGAAGAAAACTTGGAGACTCATGTAGTTCAAGTCAAAGAACAAATGGTGTTTGAGACTCAGATTGAACAAGTTTGTGATAAGAGAAAAGGAAGGCCAGAAAAGCCAGTAATTGAGAAAGATATGTCAGGCATGTTGTCACATCTGAGTAATGACCTGGATGAACACATCAAAGAAACACCAGTGACGAGACAAATAGATCTTGTGGAAGATCTGGTAAATGAGACATGCAAAGAAACAAAACTGGCAAAAGGTGATTCAGAAGACAAACCTGGGGAAGAGGAAAATGTTAGAGTTGACCCAGCCGTAGTCAAAGAACAAACACAATCATCTGTTTCAGAAGCCCAATTTGAACAAGTTTATGTCAAGAAAAGAGAAAGTCCACAAAAACCAATAATCATGAAAGACATGTCAGGCATGTTGTCCCATCTTAGCAGTGACATAGATGAATACGTCAGACAAATACCAGTGACAAGACAAAGTCTACCTGAGGAAGATCTGGTCAGTGAGAGTTGCACAGAAATAAAACTTGCAAGAGAAGATTCAGAGGACAAGATTGAGAAAATGGAAAATGCTCAGACTGACCCAGCTGTATTCAATGAAAAAACAAAACAATCTGTTTTAGAGGCCCAATTTGAACAAGTTTATATGGAGAGAAAAGGAAGCCCACAAAAGCCAGTAATTGAGAAAGATATGTCAGGCATGTTGTCACATCTCAATAGTGACCTGGATGAACATTTCAAACAAATACCAGTGACAGGACAAAGTCACCCAGAGGAAGATCTGGTAAATGAGACATGCAAAGAAACAAAACTGGCAAAAGGTGATTCAGAAGACAAACCTGCGGAAGAGGAAAATGTTAAGGTTGGCCCAGTTGTAGTGCAAGAACTAACACAATCATCTGTTTCAGAAGCCCAATTTGAACAAGTTTATATGGAGAGAAAAGGAAGCCCACAAAAACCAATAATCATGAAAGACATGTCAGGCATGTTGTCCCATCTTAGCAGTGACATAGATGAATACATCAGACTGATACCAGTGACAAGACAAAGTCTACCTGAGCAAGATCTGGGAAATGAGAGTTGCACAGAAATAAAACTTGCAAGAGATGATTCAGAGGACAAGATTGAGAAAATGGAAAATGCTCAGACTGACCCAGCTGTAGTCAATGAAAAATCAAAGCAATCTGTTTCGGAGGCAAAATTTGAACAAGTCTTCACAGAGAGAGAAGGTGATCCTCAAAAACTAATAATCATGAAAGATATGTCAGGCATGTTGACACATCTCACCGGTGACCTGGATGAATATGTAAAACAAATACCAGCGTCTCAACAAAATCTGCCTGAAGAAGATCTGGTCAATGAGAGTTGCACAGAAATAAAACTTGCAAGAGATGATTCAGAGGACAAGACTGAGAAAATGGAAATTGCTCAGATTGACCCAGCTGTACTCAATGAACAAACAAAAAGATCTGTTTTGGAGGCCCGATTTGAACAAGTTCATATGGAGAGAAAAGGAAGCCCACAAAAGCCAGTAATTATGAAAGACATGTCAGGCATGTTGTCCCATCTCAGTTGTAACCTGGATGAACATTTCAAACAAATACCAGTGACAGGACAAAGTCATCCAGAGGAAGATCTGGTAAATGAGAGCTGTGAAGAAACAAAACTGGCAAAAGATGATTTAGAAGACAAGCCTGGGGAAGAGGAAAGTGTTCAGGATGACCCAGCCGTAGTCAAAGAACAAACAAAAACATCTGTTTCAGAGACCCAATTTGAACAAGTTTATATAGAGAGAAAAGGAAGCCCACAAAAGCCAGTAATTGAGAAAGATATGTCAGGAATGTTGTCACATCTCAGTTGTAACCTGGATGAACATTTCAAACAAATACCAGTGACAGGACAAAGTCATCTTGAGGAAGATCTGGTAAATGAGAGATGTGAAGAAACAAAACTGGTAAAACGTAACTCAGAAGATGAGCCTGGGGAAGAGGAAAATGTTCAGATTGACCCAGCTGTAGTCAAAGAACAAACAAAAACATCTGTTTCAGAGACCCAATTTGAACAAGTTTATATGGAGAGAAAAGGAAGCCCACAAAAGCCAGTAATTGAGAAAGATATGTCAGGAATGTTGTCACATCTGAATAGTGACCTGGATGAACACATCAAAGAAACACCAGTGACGAGACAAATAGATCTTGTGGAAGATCTGGTAAATGAGACATGCAAAGAAACAAAACTGGCAAAAGGTGATTCAGAAGACAAACCTGGGGAAGAGGAAAATGTTGAAGTTGACCCAGCTGTAATCAAAGAACAAACACAATCATCTGTTTTAGAAGCCCAATTTGAACAAGTTTATGTCAAGAAAAGAGAAAGTCCACAAAAACCAATTATCATGAAAGACATGTCAGGCATGTTGTCCCATCTTAGCAGTGACATAGATGAATATGTCAGACAAATACCAGTGACAAGACAAAGTCTACCTGAGGAAGATCTGGTCAGTGAGAGTTGCACAGAAATAAAACTTGCAAGAGATGATTCAGAGGACAAGATTGAGAAAATGGAAAATGCTCAGACTGACCCAGCTGTAGTCAATGAAAAAACAAAATCTGTTTCAGAGGCCCAATTTGAACAAGTTTATATGGAGAGAAAAGGAAGCCCACAAAAGCCATTAATTGAGAAAGATATGTCAGGAATGTTGTCACATCTGAGTAGTGACCTGGATGAAAACATCAAAGAAACACCAGTGACGAGACAAATAGATATTGTGGAAGATCTGGTAAATGAGACATGCAAAGAAACAAAACTGGCAAAAGGTGATTCAGAAGACAAACCTGGGGAAGAGGAAAATGTTAGAGTTGACCCAGCCGTAGTCAAAGAACAAACACAATCATCTGTTTTAGAAGCCCAATTTGAACAAGTTTATGTCAAGAAAAGAGAAAGTCCACAAAAACCAATTATCATGAAAGACATGTCAGGCATGTTGTCCCATCTTAGCAGTGACATAGATGAATATGTCAGACAAATACCAGTGACAAGACAAAGTCTACCTGAGGAAGATCTGGTCAGTGAGATTTGCACAGAAATAAAACTTGCAAGACATGATTCAGAGGACAAGATTGAGAAAATGGAAAATGCTCAGACTGACCCCGCTGTATTCAATGAAAAAACAAAATCTGTTTCAGAGGCCCAATTTGAACAAGTTTATATGGAGAGAAAAGGAAGCCCACAAAAGCCAGTTATTGAGAAAGATATGTCAGGAATGTTGTCACATCTCAGTTGTGACCTGGATGAATATTTCAAACAAATACCAGTGACAGGACCAAGTCATCCAGAGGAAGATCTGGTAAATGAGACATGCAAAGAAACAAAACTGGCAAAAGGTGATTCAGAAGCCAAGCCTGGGGAAGAGGAAAATGTTAAGGTTGGCCCAGTTGTAGTGCAAGAACTAACACAATCTTCTGTTTCAGAGGCCCAATTTGAACAAGTTTATATGGAGAGAAAAGGAAGCCCACAAAAACCAATAATCATGAAAGACATGTCAGGCATGTTGTCCCATCTTAGTAGTGACATAGATGAATATGTCAGACAAATACCAGTGACAAGACAAAGTCTACCTGAGGAAGATCTGGTAAATGAGAGCTGTGAAGAAACAAAACTGGTAAAAGATGATTTAGAAGACAAACCTGGGGAAGAGGAAAATGTTAAGGTTGACCCAGCCGTAGTCAAAGAACAAACAAAAACATCTGTTTCAGAGACCCAATTTGAACAAGTTTATATGGAGAGAAAAGGAAGCCCACAAAAGACAGTAATTGAGAAAGATAGGTCAGGAATGTTGTCACATCTCAGTTGTGACCTGGATGAATATTTCAAACATAAACCAGTGACAAGTCAAAGTCATCTTGAGGAAGATCTGGTAAGCGAAAGCTGTAAGGAAGTAAAACTTGCGAGAGATGATTCAGAAGACAAGGTTGTGGTTGACAAAATCTTGCAGACTCATGTAGTTGGTGTTAAGGAACACACACAAGCCTCAGGTTTGGAAACTCATTTTGACCAGTTTGATGTTGTGAGAAAAGGAACTCCAAAACAGCCAGTGACTGAAAAAGACATGTCAACAATGTTGTCACATCTGATAACTGACATAGATGAGTGTGTCTCAAAAAGTCCAGTGATAACAAAAAGTATTTCTGATGAGGACCTGATAAATGAGAGCTGCAAAGAACTTAAATTGGCAAGGGATAATTTAGAAGAACAGATTGGGGGAGGGGGGAACATCCAGCTGGCTGCATTTGGAGTCAAACAAAAACAACAATCATCAGATTTAGAGAGTGAATTTGAACAGGTTTACTTTGAGAGAAAAGGAAGCCCACAAAAGCATGTGACTGAGAAAGATATGTCTAGCATCTCGCCCCTTCTCACTAATGACCTGGATGAAAATGACAAACAAAGTCATTCTGAGGAAGATCTGGTCAGTGATAGCTGCAAAGAAATAAAACTGCCAGGGCATAATTTAGAAGATAATTTAAGTTTAGCTGCTTCATCACATCTCAACATACAGGGGTCTTTTCAGGTTTCAAGTACTCATAGCACACTAAAACGACCATCTGATTTAGGCAGCCTTCAGACTCAGGGGTTTGATGACTCAGATCAGGAACCATGCCATCAGGATTCATTAGAGGCCAGTCCTCTTATGGAAGACAGATCATCAAAGTCTCCTGATTCCATTGAGCCAAGCCCCACTAAAGAATCTCCATGTCAAGACTCTCTTGAAGGAAGTCCTACTCAACCAAAGGAACAACACTTTCAAATGCCAGTGCAGACAGCTGTGTATGAAGATTATGCTTCCCAGCTCAAAGCATGTTTTGCTTCTGATAAAGCCATTCATACAGCTGAATCTGGCAACACTACACAAGAAAACATAACTGCAATCCCACAAGTGGATAGTAATGTGATGAATGATCAGTCTCCTAAGTCTACACATGAAGTAACTGGGTTCAGTATGTGGTCAAACGAGGGTGTTCACGCACTCATTAGGCATGACTCTCTTGGTAGTAATGACAGTGAGAATGACACCACCAATAAACAACACACTCCAGAAGAGGAAATGTTTAAAATAGCTGTAAAGATCAAAACATTTGATGAAATGGAACATGAATCCAAAATGAAGAAAGACAAATTGGTAGATGCTCCGTCTCTATCTGATGAAAGTGCAGTGGATCTAAGTTTTGACCCAGCTACAAAGGCTTCCTTAACAGATGTGCTACACCAAAGCTCTGAAAAACAAGGAGCAGAAATCTCTAATCAGCCAGTTGAAGATACACTGTGTGTAATTACAAGTCAGAAAGAGGAACCTGAGAGAAGTGTCTCTGTGCCCCAAGTAGCAGAAATACCCAAAGTCATGACAGAAGGTGTGAGTTCTCAAGTAGCAAAAGCACCTTTTACCTGCACTGTGAGAAATGAAGATACCTTACCCAGTGGCTTTGCAAATGAGACAGTATTAACAGACGATTGGGAGTTTAACAATGAACCCCAGGACTACGAAACTATTGAAGTAGAAGATGTCACATTATGTTGCAGTTATGATAATGTGACCTTAAGGGAACATACTGAGGGTGAGCAACAAGTGCCTCTTGATGCTTTGGAGGACACAAAACAACCTGAAAAAATAATTGTGCAGACACCAGGTGGGGAGAAAAGCCCCAGCCCATTTCAATTTCAGGAAGGAAAGCTATTTGAAATGACTCGGGGTGGAGCTATTGATATGACAAGAAGAACCTTTGATGAGGAAGAGGAATCATATTCATTCTTTCGTGTCGGGGAACATCCAGTTGAGGAGGCTGTTTTGGAAACAACTGTTTCAGACATAACTCTTCAAGGGACCCCAAGATCACAGCTAACTCCAGATGTCTGTGATGTGACTTCCAGTCCTGATTCCAAAAGTACCACAAAACCCTCTCTTGAAAAGTCAAAGCTTGAGAAATCGCTTCAAAATGTTGATCTGTGCAGCCTTATGGACACCAAACTTGCCTCTCCAAATGCTTCTAAGACTTTTACAGATATTTCAACAGATGCTGAAAGTCTCAAAAACCTTGGGCTGGACTATCTGGACAGCACAATAGCTGACCTTCAGCTAGATACATCTGCTGAATCTGAAAAGAATTCTTTAGATTCCTCATCATCTGATGATGATGAGCTTGATGAAGATGAAGACCAATGCTCAGTCATAGAAATGAGATATCAACGCTCACCCCCACCCCTGGATTTCAAAGAAACCCC